>NW_020837952.1:25472753-25965524 GCF_003676395.1 Aethalodelphis obliquidens
ACACACACACACACACACACACACACACACACACACACACACACACAAAGAAAACAAACTCAAAATGGATTAAAGTTCTGAATGTAAGACCTGAAACCATACTCCTATAGGAAAACATAGACAGTATACTCTTTGACATCAGTCAGCAATATTTTTTTGGATCTGTCTCCTCAGGCAAAAGAAACAACAAAAGCAAAACTAAACATATGGGACTACATCTAGCAACAAAATGAAAAGACCACCTACTGAATGGAAGAAGATGTTAATAATATTTGCAAATGATGTATCTAATAAGGAGTTAATATCCAAAATATACAAAGAACACATAAAATTCAACATCAAAAAAAACAAACAACCCAATTAAAAAATGGGCAGGTGAAAAAAAAAAATAGGTAGTGGACCTGAGTAGACATTTTTTTCCAAATAAGACATACATATGGCCAACAGGCACATGAAAAGGTGCTCAACATCATCAATCATCAAGGAAATGCCAATCAAAACCACAATGAGATATCACCTCACACCTGTCAAAATGGCTACTATCAAAAAGACAACAAGTAACAAGTGTTGGCAAGAATATGGAGAAAAAGGAATCCTCATGCACTGTTGGTGGGAATGTAAATTGGTTCAGCCACTGTGGAAAACAAAGTATAGAGCTTCCTTAAAAAAATTAAAAGTAGAATTATCGTATGATCCAGAAATTCCACTCCTGGGTATTTATCTGAGGAAAACAAAGACACTAATTCAAAAAATATGTGTACCCTTATGTTCATTGCAGCTTTAATTACAGTAGCCAAGATAGGAAAGCAACCTAAGGGTGTCCATCAATAAATGAATGGATGAAGAAGATGTGGTATACATACAATACAATATTACTCAGCCATAAAAAGGAATGAAATCTTGCCATTTTTGACAACATGGATAGACATGTAGGGTATTATACTAAGTGAAATAAGTCAGAGAAAGACAAATACTGTATGATTTCACTTATATGGGGGATCTAAAAAATAAAGCAAATGAGTAAATATAACAAGAGAAACAGAGTCACAGATTTAGAGAACAGACAGGTGGTTGGCAGAGCAGAGGAGAGTGGTGGGGATGAGAGAAATAGTTGAGGTAGATTAAGAGGTACAGATACCTAGTTAAAAAATGAGTCACAGCTATGAAATATACAGTGTGGGACATATTGTCAATAAAAAAGATTTGTTGTGACTTTTTTCATTCCAAATAAATATACACTTCAATTCCTAATTTGGGGCTATATTTTAAAATAAGGTCCCTAAATTGTAAAAACCTCAGATCTATAAAACCTGGGTCCATTTCTTACTCTAGGTGTATACCCAAGAGAAACTCATGCACATGCAAAACAAAAGACATGTTTGAAATTAATTATAGCAGTACCATATGTAATAGCAAAACAATACAATTATCTATAGACAAAAGAACAATGGTAAAAAACAATGATGGGGACTTCCCTGGTGGCGCAGTGGTTAAGAATCCGCCTGCCAGTGCAGGGGACACGGGCTTGGGAAGATCCTACATGCCACGTAGCAACTAAGCCCATGCACCACAACAACTGAGCCTGTGCTCTAGAGTCCGTGAGCCATAGCTACTGAAGCCCGAGTGCCACAACTACTGAAGCCCACACATGTAGAGCCCGTGCTCCCAACAAGAGAAGCCACCGCAATTGAGAAGCCCGCACACAGCGATGAAGAGTAGCCCCCGCTCACCACAACTAGAGAAAGCCTGTGCACAGCAATGAAGACCTAATGCAGCCATAAATAAATAAATAAATAAATATTTTTTAAAATGATGTATTCATACAATTGAATACAATCTATGAGTTATAATGAATAAACTTCAGCTACATGGATGAATCCCAAAATGTACTCAAACTAAGTGTGTTGAAGGAATATATATTACTGCATAAGTCCATTTATAAAAATCCATAAAAAGGAAAAACTGAAAATGACAATTTTTAGAGTTACTTATATATGTGGTAAAATTATAAAGAGTAGCAAGATAATGGTAAACACAAAATATAGGATAGTGGTTACCTTGGTGGTGCAGGTAGGAGAGTATCAGATGAGGAAGAGCAAATGAATGATGGCAAAGGTAATTTTCAGTACTTAATTTCTGAAGCTGGATGGTGCATATACTGGTGTCTTTATTAATAACATTTAAACTATTCATACTATTTCCTAATAAACATTTCTAAGAGTTCTAAAGCCAACAGCTAAAACTCAGTAACCTTATTCATTAAGAAGAGTGGCTGGCAAAATATCCCTTTTCTGGTTCCATGCATTTCCCTTGGTGATGATGAGACAGTTATATTAATGTGTTATTTAAACTATTCCTTAATCCATAAATCTTTCAATTTACTCTGTATTTTTGGAGCCTAGTAGAAAAGGATTGGAATTCTTGAAGTAGTCACAGTTATTTTGAATATATCTTAAATTTCTCTTGATTGTCATGTCTTGGGGATTGAGATGTGCTGTGTGATGTTGGAGAAATTAACATTTCTGTTTCAATTTTCTCAAAAATATTTTTAATATTTATATCCCATTGACTTCCTGATACTCAAATCTATTCCTCTCCTCTTAAGATAGAAAACACGGGGACATACAAAATGGACAACCATGGTCCAGGAGATGTCATCATCATGGTATCCACAATAGGTTTCAACTAGTGGGGTTTAAGCATGCTCACAGACCAAGAGACCAATCACTCAGGCTCCTGTTACCTCTGTCAAAAGTCTTCAATATCCAAAAGGGAAGCATGCCCAGATCTATGAGACGCTTTTATTCTGGGGTTAGAAGTAGAGAACCTTGTGTCTTTCTTATCTTTCCTCTTTGTTCAGTATCAGTAAATGAACTTTTCCTTCAAAAGCCTGCCAGTTTTGATGCTTAATTTAGTATTAGGTGAATTAGAAACAAATGGACCAAGTTGCATATAAATTGTTGAAGCACACACAGATAGTCGGTTCTACAAAAACCCTCCCAGGAGTGTACTAGAATGAATCAAATGTATTTGTGTTTTTCCTGCCTTCTATCAAAGCACTGAGCACCATTCCAGAATCAAATTTTGAAGTCTTGAATGTCTGCCCTGCTTCTCTCCTAAATATTATTAAAACATTTTAGCTTGTTGAAAGCACAGACTATTTCTCCCCTTCCACAGCCTCAACCTACCTTAACTCTCTCTATGGCTTTTGATAAGTAATTAATCCCTCTGGACACACATTTTTTTTTTTTTACATAAATTGAAGGCAGTAGTTGAGCTATGATTCTCTTATATATTCAGTTAAATAGAATTCTCCCTCTGATTTTAAAGGGAATTAATATAAAATTTAATGTTCCTCTTGATTTATTAGCAAAATTGCTTTTGCTACAGTATATTTCTGGTGTGATAGGGTATTTGAAAAATATATCACTTGTTTTCCTTCTAAAACCTTTGGCTAACACTAACTCAAACTACTTTTTATTTTGCTCTTGAGATAGATTCACTTAAATATTCTTTTCCTTTTGCTAACCTCAACAGCCTGACACAGTATATTACTTTTTGAGTCACTGTTCTCCTTTTCATTTTCAATATTTTCTTAGCCATAACTTTAAGAAAAGCCTTTTGTAAAGCCACATTGAATACTTCTAGCTCTTTATTTTCTTTTCTGTGAAAATTGTAAGGTATTGTAGTTCAATTATAGAACTCTTACTCTCTGCCCTAGAGACTAAGACTTGACTTGACTCCCATGTATTCATTTTATTTTTTTCCTCTTTCAATTCTAGATTCTCTTTATTTAAAACTTCGGGTGTCCAGTTTAAAAATCCATGTGGTTAATTTCTTTTTATCTAATTCTAAAACAGCTCTGATGTGTTCTCCTTACCAGTTGGCTATAACATCATTAGCAGTACTATCAGGCCAAATGATTGTGAGAGAAAGGAAACCAAAATGGATGACTCCACTGTCTTTAAGTGTTTTGAAAACATGTGGTTGGTTCCACTGGCCTCCTAAAAACCCAAAACACCAGTGTTCATATTTTTAACACTAGAATAGATTTTTCTTAAAGAGTAATATAAACTAAGTGTTAACAGCAAAACAATACTTAAGTGCACATTCTCTAAAAATTATTCATCTCCTAGAAGCTTACAATCTAAGACCAACACATGCAAGATAGAAGACTGTTGATGCTTTATGTATAAACAAGTTTTTATAACACGGATTAACTCTCTTCTAACTTCAATGTTCATACGTAAAGAGTGTCCACCTCACTGTTGGCTTAAATGGATTGGATTATGGGAGGAAGTCCCACCTCCTAGAAATCTGAAAAACAAAAACAATGGCAAGAGGAACGATAATGATAAAATAATAATAATGGCTAATGTCATTAATCCTTGCTATGTGCTTGGAACTAGCACTTTATATACATTGCATTACTTAATCCTCGCAAAAAACCCTAAGATATATGCTGTGTCCTTTTGTACATATTATAGATGAGAAAACTGAGGCTTGGAGGGAGGGGTTTTGTACATTTTTCAAGATCACATAGACAATTAGTGTGGAAGCTGGAATTCTATACAGATTTTTGCTCCAGAAAACAAACACTTAATCAATCCTGTATCCTGGAAAGAGGGGAGAAAAAAGGCTGTATCTTGAAAGGCAATGACAGAAAATGTATAACTATAAAAGAAAATATGAATTTATAGAAACAAAATAAATCTATACAGGCAAAATATGGAAAAGTTGGTTATTTTTTCACAACCTTGAGAAATGATACTTATGAATAGATTTTACCAATTAGTGTGGTTATTAAAGATATAAACTTTAATGATATATGAGTGTGTTAATTCAATGGAACTCTTCAGTACCATTGATCAACTAGCATATACAAGCCTTTTCAGCAATGTGGAGAATTCTCTTGATACCTCTCTTGTGTGTTCTTTCTGTGGTCTATACAAAACCTTGGCTAAGTTTGCACTTAATGAATTTCTAGTTTCTAAAGTCTCTAATTCCCACTCTTGCCCTAAGACACACTCTTCTCCTCAGTGCCCCAATCCAATTTAGTTTCTATTCTGATCCTGTAGCCTATTAAAATAGATGGCAAAGGGAACATTAAAGTAGTAAATAGATGAATCCATTGAAAAAGGAATAAAGAAAATGATGATGAGATCTCAGAGCAAAAAATGTGAAGAAAAAAATGAACAAAGGTTTTTTTTTTTAAGCAAAGAATGAGGAAGCAAAATGTTGAACAAAATAGATAAACACAGTTCTGAAAATAGCAAATATTTTTTAAAAATACAGGATAACCAAGGGATGAGTTCAATCTCAGTAGCATAAGACATAGACATTTCTAGATTTTAAAAGTACCTGAGGAACTGGATAAAGACAAAAGACTATTGACCTGATCTTTCTTTTAATGGAGGTGAGTCTACTATAAAGTCAAAGAGATGATATATACTCTCTGCAACAGAATAGCATGATATGTGAGCCCAGGTGGAGGTCTTTAGATCATTCCCAGAGTTTGGAGAGAACATAGGAATAGGAGAGAGAATTAAAAATCTTAGTTCTGTAAAAATTACAGCGTATATATATCCAGTATGTAAGTGCAGTCTTCCTAATATTCATGATCAGAAATGCTGTTTATTCCAAAGTTAATCACAATATACCTGTGAAACCCATTCATATCTTAGCCAGCAGTCTCCTGCAAGGAACTTTGGGATGTAAACATCTAACACCATTCCTGTTGTTTAGGATTCTGACCACTGAGAGAGAGTTGATTATTGGGTAGGATATGAGGTAGACAGGAAGAGAAATTGGCTAAAACGCTGATAATAGGATCAGAGTCTGGAACAGAGATTAATATGGAATCATATTCTACTTACTAATTTCTTCTAAAATAAGTTTACTTGTTTCTACATGCAGCTATTGGACACAGCTTTTAAAAACAAGCAGCTTTTAATTATTGGAATCTAGAGAATGTGCTAGAAGTATTTTTTAGAATAAAGATCTCTATTAGGTGGATAATATAATGATCCTCATGTGAGGTCGTTTACTAGGAAACAGTGTTAGGTAATTGATTCTTCTTTTTCTCCTCCTCCTCCCCCCTCAACCTCCTCATTCTTTTTCTTCGTCATCAAATACTTAAGTTGATTTTAAACTAACATCTATTATCTTTCTCCATCTATGAAATTATTCTAAGATTTGAGGAATATTTTTAAACAATGGGAGATACATAGTTACAATTTTGGAGAATACACAGGTATTTGTCATTAAAAGGATTAGTTTATATCAAGTTGTCTTCTTTTCCCGTATACTTAGAATAAGGATCTTAATCTTAAACATTACATAAATTGGAGAGATTTAATTAAAACTTGAAGAAATGTGTTACTGTTAATTGAATTCTTGATACAGTTACCTTTGCAAACCAATGTTAATGAAACTCCAGTTCAAAGTGGATGGGTTTGGGGAATTGAGATAGCTATTTATTTCCTTAACTGAGATGCCGTGATCATCTTCTCAGTAAAATAAAGAACCCAGTTAGGAGAGTTCTCATTTGTAGCTATTGATCAAGTTTACACAAACTGGAAGTATTTCTAAGCAAAACAAATCAGAGATTCAAAGTCCGGTAAACAAGGTCAGTGAGTGAGAGATGGAAATGCTTCTATGCGTTTTGAAAGACTTGCACCTGTGGAGCAGAGCCAGGACTTGGTCCGACCCCGAGCCAGGTTCCGCTCCGCCCCTTGCCTCGCTTGCTCTCCCTGCCCCCCACACGCTGAACCTCCCAGTTTGGTATCTCTCGGTATTACCAAGCTATAAATTGCCCTAGAGCTTAGAGGCAATCAGGTCAGCACCTCTGTCACAGGGGAAAAGCTTCTTACTCCCGAGCAGAATCGTTCGGGGGAAAGAGAGGAAGGAGGGAGGGAACCCACGCTTTAGTCGTCACTGCGCTGGCAGGGGGTGGAGAGATGGGGGAGGGGGCTGGCAGAAACTGCATCCTCAACAACGTCGCCCTTGACCCAAGTCTACAAACTTATTGGTCGCCACAGTGGAAACTCCCAGTGCACTCTCCGCTGCCTGACAGCCCCGGCTGCTGGGTGGAGTCGCGCTTCCCGGCCCCACCTATGGGAAGGAGCTTCCCCTGCATCTCCGATCCACCGCACCCTTTACGAAAAGTCTCCAGGTACCTAGCAAGGCTCAGATTGTTCTACCCCCGCTTCCACCCCTGCACCCACACGATAATGTTATCAGCCTCCTACAGCCCAGAGGGCCACCTTCCTGTGTCCTCAGTTTGAGGACACTCTTGCGGAATCCTTTCTTTTCCCCGCCCTGATTTGCTTTCACAACTCCAGCGGGTCGAATGGCCAAAGACAAACTTCTGCCTCTCCTTCCCGGCTCCCACATTTTCAAAACCCCACAGCCTGCAAACCCACACACATCGGAACTCCAAGGGTGCTGTTGCAGTCCGGGCATGCTCAGTATCAAGGCAGATTTTGATTGAAAGTAAAAAAAAAAAAGAAAAGAAAGAAAGAAAATAGCTTTGTATTATGCAGTCTTCCTCTCATGTGCTTACAGCTTGCTGAACAGGTTGCGGGGCATTCCTGCGACTACCCAGAGGGTTTATCTGGTGCCCTTGATTACGTCTCCTTGGCATCTGTACCCCTCGTAGTTCCCCCCCCCCCCCCCCCCTTCTCAACCCCCCCCTCCTCAGGTCCCTGTCCGCTGTGGGGATGGAGAGACACTAACAGAACTGGGATGGGCGCTGTTGGCTGAGCGGATCCACCTATTATTAGTGCGCCAGGATTGGCTCCTCGGCGCAGCGTACCCCAGGTGGAACCAATCAGGCGGCCGGGGCTGGGAGCTGATGGGCGGCCGCCTCCTCACTGGAGGGATTCCTCGAGAAGCTGCAGTGTGGGGATGCTCTAGACCGAGTACTGCCCCCAGTGTCTTTCCACCTCTTCTTCCTGCAGCGGCGGCAGCAGCGCTTGGCAGCGGCAACTTGAGACTGCGCCCAGGGCAAGCCCCCCCCCCAGGGTGGTGCTCAACTGAGAGGGGGGGCTCAGTGCCCGAAGGTGTGTGTGTAGGGTGGGGGCGGCCAGCTGGGACCAGCTGGTGGCCCTGGAAAACCTCCCACACACCCACACCCACACACCCCTTTTGTGTTGCAGGCTGCCCCTCCAAGAGCAGAGGCAGCAAGAGGACGTGTGTGCACCGGTCCGCACGGGGAAGCAGTAGGGACGGAGCCCGGCACCACCTCCTGGTTCTCCCTCCAGGTAAGACAGCGGGACTGGCGGCACAGCAGCTTCAGCTGTGCCTATTTGCTTGAATCCGTTCGTAAGATTTTGTTCTCGGTACACTTAGGTTTTGGCGGTGGGAGACTGAGACCCGGGCAGGGAGCCCCGGGTGGCCTATTGTGAGCGATGTAATGAGACCACATGTGCCTCTCCTGGAGAAGCACTTTGCACAGCGCCCGTGATTTAGAGCCTGGAGTTGATGATGTTGGTCATCCCCCATCTTCTTCTTTCCCTCTTTCATTTCCTCTCCTCCGTCCCCCACCCCCAATCTCTATCCTTCACCTCCCCCCCCTCAACCCCTTTCAAATCTCTCATCTTCTCCCTCCTCCCATCCAAAGCACGCACAGTGTTTCTTTCTCTTCCTGGAAAGGATTGCCTTTTCTCAGAGGAAAGAGGGGGGTGGTGATGAAAGGAGAAAGATTTCTTTCTGCCCAGGGGGAAAAGAACAAGATAGAATACACGATAGAAAATTAGAGTACCAAAAGCAATTAAACTGAATAAAGGAAGTAGACAAGCCATGCAGCCCCAGCTGGCAGAGAGGGGAAGTGTCAAGTTTGACTTGATCTTATGCTTGCAAGGGGCTGTGTCTCTCACTAGATTGCTTCAAATGGAACAAAAATAAACCACCGATCCAACCCACTTTCAATTGCTTAATTGCTGTTGCTTTTAAGTGCCCACCATCTGACTTTTCCTGGTTCCATTTGTCCTGCGGGGCTGACTATTTGGTCTTATCCATCACTGGTAATGTCTGAACTTGGAGAGGTTTCTCGAGTGGAGAAAAAATTTTAAAAACAGATTATTACTTTCCTGAGGTTCTTTGGCATGGCCTTTATGTTGAGGGGCAAAAGAAAAAAAAAGTAAAGTTTCAAAACATTTGTTAGTGACACCAGTATTATTAGGAGGCTTGGATTTCTACTTTGAGAAAGCAAATCTAGTTAGCTTTGTGTACATGGTGATTTTGACTTTCTTGAATATTAACCTTCTGAAATAATGCAAACATTTAACTTTTGTGTTAAAGCTGCATTTGCATATGAATTGTGATTTCATTCTACCTTTCTGCTGTTTGCATTTTGCTGCCCAGAAATCGAATTCATGCCTTGCCTTATTTTCTTTTAATAAGTATATTTAATAGATGTACACATGATGCTTATACAATTTCAGTACTCGATTTAGAAGGTGCATGGAAGCTCAGTTGGCCAAGAATCCTCTTGTACTGGAACAAAGTTTAGGAAGTAATGGTAGGAAGATAGCGTCAAATTAAAAAATCTTGAAGGGGAAAATGCTTTTACTTTCATGTCTTATTATAATACAGAGAAAGGTATCAAAACAACTATGTGCCCTGGCTGCCTGCATGGTAGGTCAAGTGAAAGGGACTTGCTGGACAGAGCCTTGACAGCAGCCTCAGAAATTTCTAATTCCATCATCAATGGTATAAGCTTTCCTTTCCTATTATTCAGCTAAGTGATGACCGTCAGATGGGAGGAGATAGAGAGAAGTGCTTAGCTGAATGTAATGGGAAAGCAGCCCAAGTGGATGCTACATGAGTGCAGAGAAATCAGCAGATGTTAGTGTCCAGATAAATCTTTTCCTTTGATTTATCAGGGGAAATGCCAAGTCTTACTTTTTTTTTTTTTTCTACGTGTCCACTTCGGATAAGAAAAGGGAGCCTTCTTAACTCTGCCTGATCTTCCACACTAATCTATGTACCCCAGAAAGTATTTTTTTCACCACATATCTTCAGTGGACAAGTTTATACACTGACCTAAAGAAGAGCTGCTTTCATTTACCATCAACGTAATATATGTTATTTTCTAAACCATTTTCCATTTGAGACACTTATCTTTCCTATCTAAGTAGAATTGCCTCGAGTCACAAAAACAAGATCTTCTTTCTAGGCCTTTGACATTTAAATGCCTTTTTTTTTTTTCTTTTTAATGTAGTATCTCTGTTGAAAGCTAAAACTTATTTTTAGTGGTGCCACCTTTTGGTTATAAGGACAATCGTTTAATTGCCTTATGTGTGTACAACTGAATTAACAAGTTTAGACATGAAAAGATATAGAAAAAGGAAACCAACTGCTTTTCACTGCGAGCAAAATATTTTACTTGCTTATTTCTCCACTGTCTTAGGAAGGGTAAAAGTTTGGTCTTGGTTTGTGACATTTATGTTCGGGACTCTTAACAAATGCTAATTATAACAATGACATGTAAAAGACATGCATATGAGTATTGAGTTTCTCACATACAAAAAAATTAAGCCTTTATATACCGGAAGTCAGAACTAATTCCAATATATATTGAGTGGATTAAAGTGAGACTTTAAATGATATATTATGGGAAATTATTACCCTGTCTTTCCACAAAATGTTCTAGTGTAACAGTTTCATACAACCTTCATCTTTTCTCCTTTTAAAAGAATATCTTAGTAAATCTTATTAATGTTTTAGAGCAAATATGGTAATTAGACTTTAATGTATTTTTATCAGAACTAAAGGTTGCTACCCTACAGAGGAAATGCTAAAATGCTAATTTCATAAAATACCACATGATAGAGAGTTGTTACAGAGTAGTTTTGAACTTTATTTCATAATGGAGAATATTAGTTATTCTGTCTGGTCAAATTGTCAGAGAGTTCTAATTCAGAAATATGAAAATGGTTAGCATGGTATGTACAAGATTTGCACATTAGACTTGGTGCTAACTGAAAATAAAACTAGAATATAGTAGCTTCTCTTAATTGTACTTGCAAAATGAACTGGATGATTAATAAATAAAATACAGAACGTGTTAGATCTAAAAGCTAATTCGAACTTCCTGTTTGCCTAATGACACCATGGACATAATATCAATTCATTCTTTTGAGTTCAGTATACTAAATCAATTTATAGCGAATTCCCAAAACAGATTTTTACAGTCATCTAATCTTAAAAAACTCACACTTAACACAGACAATTATGTGAGCCTGAAATACTTATACCTCTTAGGATTTCCAGTTTGTGTAATAGCTAGGAAGAGATATCATTAACTCCAAATTGGAACATCATAATTCTTTTCCTAATGGTAGTGATTAAATGATTTGGGGAAGGGAAAGTAAAAGTAAACAGTTTGATTACATAATGGAGCAAATTTGGTCTACTATTACAGAAGACCAAAGTTAGACTTTCTGGCATTAGAATAACATAGGTGTGGGTTTTACAAGTGTTTTGCTAAAAACTAATGCTTTTAAAATGAAATACCTGGAACACTTGTGATTTAAAATAATTTTTTTTTTTTTGTGGTACGCGGGCCTCTCATTGCTGTGGTCTCTCCCGTTGCGGAGCACAGGCTCCGGACGCGCAGGCTCAGCGGCCATGGCTCACGGGACCAGCCGCTCCGCGGCATGTGGGATCTTCCCGGACCGGGGCACGAACCCGCGTCCCCTGCATTGGTAGGCAGACTCTCAACCACTGCGCCACCCGGGAAGCCCCTAAAATAATTTTTTTTTTTTTTTTTTTTTTTTTAACATCTTTATTGGGGTATAATTGCTTTACAATGGTGTGTTAGTTTCTGCTTTATAACAAAGTGAATCAGTCATACATAAACATCCCTAAAATAATTTTTAATGATTTTCTTGTCATAAATACATCCGTATCAAAAGTTTAATATATGATATTCTTTCTAACTGAATTTGTTTGCCATCGAAATTGATCAAAGCTATTTAAATAGGGATAAAGTATATAGCTGTGTAAAACATAATTTCAATTAGCATTTAAGGATATATATATATACGTATGTGTGTGTATATATATGTGTACGTGTGTACATATATATACATATTTAATTATGTAACATTTTCTAAAAGGATTTGAGACTAATGGACAGTAGCATGTAATCTGCTGAAACTAGGGAGTACTCCTGTAAAAAGTACCATTTAAAGAAAGATGACAATGTCTTGGGGATGCTTTTAATATTTCTTTGGTTGAAAAGACCAGGAGTACTCAGAGGCAAAATTAATGGAGGTCTAGATCTTTTCCTTTATACAGCCCTTCTGTGGCTTAGGGAAGAAGTGATTTTTATATGAATCATGTATTAAAAAGAAAACACCTCTCAGTGCAAGATGCACTTTTATATACAGGTAACAAACTGAAGTCACATTTTCACATGATTTGGACATAACAGGGCATTAAAGTTTTTATCTTTCTAAGATTTCTTCAGTGTTTCTTTCAGCATTTGCACAAAGGTAAACTTGTTCTTAATCTTTTACGTAATTGACATGATTATCATTGCTTTTTCAGGTAAGGGGGTTTAGATTGGTATCTTAAATAATTCCTTTAGGAGTGATCAATATTTTTCCTAATAGTTTTATAAATTTGATTCAAATCTCTCCATTCAGTGGCCACTTTTTTAAAGCAGGAATTTAATCCTTCCAATCTGAAGAAAACAGTGTTTTTCCTTTAGCTTCTCTGTCATTTTAGGAGAGTTCTTGAAGAGCCACTTTTATATTGACTAGAAGATGAACTGTGATAGCAGGGCATATGAACATCGTTCTACTCATATGTGTTAGTATAAAAGAAATGTATTTTAAATAATATTGCAAGTATAGTCATGCTATCTATTGGAAATAAGAGAGCACCCAGTCCTTTCTTGCTATATATGAATAAAACTTCAACCTTTGCTATATTGTTTAAAAAAGAAAAGCTCTT
Source organism: Aethalodelphis obliquidens (assembly GCF_003676395.1). Lineage (NCBI taxonomy): Eukaryota > Metazoa > Chordata > Mammalia > Artiodactyla > Delphinidae > Aethalodelphis > Aethalodelphis obliquidens. The sequence continues at coordinate 25,485,720 of NW_020837952.1, forward strand.
ATTTTAAAGTGTACAACATGAAATTATTGCTATGTTATAGAAGGAGTAAGCACCGGGGATGTTATTTCCACAGTTTTAAAAATAATTATAGAGGTCCTATTGCAATGAAGCCTCCTTTTAAAATATCCACTTTCTAAATCTCAAAACAATATTTAAAAGAGTTCTAAAACAAACTGAAACCTAGGTTAGCATAACAATAGCACATTTATGACTGTGTTAGAAAGAAGTATTCTGCTGTCTTTGAGAAATGCAAAGCAGATTAAAAAATGTTTCTGTAATTTCTGTAATTGTATTTAGTTAAACCACAACTTCTAGTTGTTTAGAACTAATTCTGATTCTCTTTGGGTTTGTTTTGTCTCTACAAATACGCTCAGTGCTTGGAAGGGATGTGACACACTGGTTTCCTTAACTTACCAGTAATGTAAATGAGAGGAGGTCAGAGTTCATCATTTTTGGTTACTGCTATCGTGGAGATAAAAAGAAAAGATACCGATCATTCCTATACTGGTCTCACATGTAGTATGTTGAACATATTAGTTATACGCATAGGGCGTCATTTTGTTGAAGAGGAGCTCTGGAAAATTGGAAAGCTTATGAAGATAATAAACGCCTTCTGTATTTTAGCTGTCTGTACAAAATGGGAGCTGGAAACTTTCCATGTAGATTGAGAATGGCCTTTCTCAGCTAGTATGAGAATCTGGTGAAATAATGTAGTTTCTGAAATAATTTGGTTAAAATACCATTTCCTAGCAGCGCTGTCAGACAACATTTCATTGGAAATACTGGATTACAACCCCCCTACCGCAGCCCCCAAAGCTACGCCTAAGACAGTTAGCTAAGTGCCTCAGTCAAGAACGCATTTTGGTCGAATAGCCATTTAATCAAACCCAGCTATGGATGGTACTGAAACTTGGTCTTGCCTCATCCCATTAAACCTGTTGTTTCTCTATTTGCTCAATGTAGTTTTGCTTATAGTTAAAAAGAGTTAAGTGTTGTTTCCTGCAATAGATGAATGTTTTCCTTTTCTTTCTAAATCACTCACCTGATCAAGGATAAAATGCACATAGGCACTTAAACACAAATAGAATCGGAGAGTTACTTAAATATGAGAACTTCTGATACTGCAGTTGTTTAAGTGAGACATACTATCTCTTGTCCTCCTCCTACACCCTCCCAGACTACAGCCAACTTTTCTGTCGCAAGCAAATGAAGGGGAGAGCAGGCAAACCCACCTCACACCTCTGGGCACAGTTCCTTGGGTGTGGCCTCCAGGGGACAGCCTCCTGTTTTTACCTGAGGCCCATCTCCCTTCCGGGCCGGTCTCCTTGCATATCAGCCCAGGCCCTACTCTAGCTGAAAGCAGATGACTGAATTTAGGAATTGCTACTTTGAGATTTATTGGCATATTTTCGTCAACGTGAGGGCAAAAGCACACGGAAATACTCAGACAGAACATACTCAGCTGTAACAAACTTGGTGTTAACACTTTTCAAATGTGATGCTGAATCTTCTATAAGATTTAGATAATTGATAACATAGTTTTCTTTCATGGAATTTCTTTTGATTACTCACAAGTGATCCAAGCAAAAGGTGAGATTGTTAAACCGTGAAGCCTCGTATAACTTTTTAACATATTAGCACCAGTGGACAAAGCTGAGATAATTATTTAAAAGAATTTCAAATCCTTCGATTGGCTTTAATACTTCCAAAATCCACCTGTGTCTTGTTATGGATACCCTTAAACATTTACATACCTCGTCCTGCTCATCACAGATAATTGAGAACCGGTTTGTACATCTACAGACTGGATATTATTGTGAAATGTCACATAGGGTTGCTTTTAGGATGGATTATTGCTAATCTTCTTTCAGGCATGATTTTATGTGAATGTAACTAAGTGTAAACAGCAATGTAGCATCACAGCAGCAGACTACACTCACTACAATGTCAAGTTGGAATTGTTTGCTCTTTCCTTGAGAAGGAGAAAGAGTCGATTAAGTGTATTTTTTCCTGATGATGTTCTGCCCCCCAGCATTCTATGTATTATAAACGGCGAAATAGGTCCTTGTTCTCCACCTATGAAATATGGAAGCTGCTTATTTTTGTGGGGAAAGTCATTAACAAATGTTTTTTTGGACAAATGAGTTAATGGCTTTTGAAACAAGGACAAATGATACAACACAGGTTACTAAGGCCTAGCTAAGCTCCTCTAGCAAGCAGGCTCTGCGTTAGCAAGATTATTAAGAAAAGTTGACACAGCTTCTCAGGAGAAAGGCAAGGTAGCAAAGCTCTGAATCTCTGTCTGACTTGGAGTGTCTGCAGATCCTTGTTTACAAGGCTGGCTTTCTGCCTAATCCCTAGCATTTTTATCAGATTTGAGGAATGAATAAAGTGAACCATTGGGCCTTAGACCATATTTCTAGAGCACTAGCATCTTTTTATAAATAGAATAACATCACTATCTTATTTTAGCCAGTGTCCAGAATCCAAGGCCACTAAAAGTTTTATATATAAATATAAACCAGACCATTATATGCCTAAAAATGCTTGAGTTTTATCTGTCTGTGTACAGGAAATTCTTGTGTTGAAAGCTTAGTTAACAACATGACTGTACAAGTAATTTACCTATTTTTCGTGTTTTATTAAATTATAATATTAAATTTAAAATGCCAAACAATCACTTTGAGATACAGTTGAGTTTAATAATTCAGGAAAGTGACATTTCAACAAAAAGCCAACATATTCCTAGATTCTCCAACACCACCCTGCTTTTAAATTGTGGGAGGAAAAACGTACTTCATATGCAAGTTTCCAGTTTTGTTTTGTTTTTTTTTTCCTGTGGAATCATAGATACTTTCGGAACCATTCCTAGATACCACAAAATGAATATTAATGGTAGGACAGAGCCTACTCCTTCAGGACAGAGTGGAGTAGACAAGTTGTTAGCCTTGGAGAATCTGTTTCATCATTTAGGTATTGAACACATAGCAACAGTTTGATTTCTTTGACTTCTGGACTTTTAGACCCGTATGTGTTGGAGCGTGTTACTACTCACTGCCAGGGTAGAAGAGATTTGTTCAGCTCTCCAGCTAAGAGCGTGATATAGCAATTCTCTTGCATTCTCTTCCTTCCCCACCATTTTGTTCCTTTCTCATCTCTTTTTTGCCTGCCCTCTTCTGCCTTCCTTCCTTTTTTTCTTTCTTATTCATCTCCTAACGAATCATCTTCCCCTAGAATCACTGGGAGCTTGGTACTCTAGGCCCCATACTAATCTCCACATGCTGAATTTATTTTTTGTCAGTAACCAAGAAATTTCACTCTTAGTTTGTATACATTTCAGGTTAGTTTCACAAAAGGTTTGTATAGATAGATAAGGGAGCGTCCTCTTAATTTGTTTAAGTAGTTGGCACACTTAAATGGATTGTGCCACGATTTGAATGTTTTTAAGACCTTACATGTAAAGACTAGCCCACTGGTAATTTTTAGAACAAAATTGATTGAAGAGAGATAAAACAATAATGTTTAAAATTCCAAACGGCATGTACTTTTAGGCACCTTTTTTTCTCTGTTTTGTTCTTCCAGTGGTAACTTTTACATCATTGTTTTCACAACAGTTGTATCTCACTGTATGTAAAAAATATTATGTTGCCTTATTTGATTTTGATAATAGAGAGATTCTCCATTTTACAGATGCAATAAAGGAGACTCAGAAGTTAAGTTACCTGGCTGTAATTACACACTTAGGAAGGCTTTTATAATTTTCACCTGCTGAATCATACTGCCTCAGCAGTTAATCAAGAAAAAAGTCAAGTATATTTTTAAACTTCCTCGCTATATAAGAACTAGTTTGCTATTTCTTATCAAAAATAAAAACAAAAATATAACATCTTCACTGAATATTGGATATACAGTTGTTATTCTTCCCATTGAAAAGAGAAGGACCGTTTAATATACTGTCATTACTTCTGTGACTCTAACTTTGGAATAAATTGTATTTTAAAATTATTCAAGGAACAGTTCTCTAATCCATAAGACAATTCACCAATCCTGAGTCACTAGGCTTAGTTGGCCTTTAGTCATTGCTGTATCACTGTGGTATTAGATGTTACCTCATTTGTTTCCTTATCTGGAAACTACGGAGTCATAAGCCACCTCCTAGAGTACACAGAGATGTGATGAGAAAATGAACGTTGTAGCTTTACTAGAAGCTTTACAACCTCATCTCTCATTATTTTTCTCATTGGTACTTACACATAAAACTTCTCACTGTTTCCAGAACCTGACATTAATGGAAGTTGTTGAATCTACTGGTGCTTTTTCTCTCCTATTTCAAGATAGAAAGGGCTAAGCAGGGAACATACTCAAGCCCCAATTATTATCCAGCCCTAATGTGAAATCCATCAATTGGCAATTCTTTATGTTAAGAATCAAACACGTTTGGAAATGATTGCCAGTAGGTATACACATTGCAATGTGGATTATCATAATTGACTTTCTAGCTGATCTGATAGAAGGAAACAGAAGTTTTAATTGGGAAAGGCTTATAGAAAGAATGCAAGATTAATTGGAACAGAAGACAGGTATTTATGGGGATTTTTGGACAAACACAAGTTAATCATATTCTCGTGTGCTTACTACGATTCCATTTAATAGTCCCAAGAATTTTTTGAGACTGGTACTAATTTATCTATAATTTTTAGATGAGAAAAATGTGGAAAAGTAACTTGCCAAGGTCATACAACTGTTATGTAGAGGGAATTGGATTCAAACCCAAGCAGTCTATTTCTAGAGCCAACACTCAACCATAAGAAATCATAATCATTAAACTCCTCAGTGGTAGAAGATGCAGAACAGTTGGAAGCAAACAGATAGAAGTGATCAAAAGAAATTGAACAGTCATAAGCAAACTGTACTTCATAGTTTGAGTCAATATGACCACCATGGCAATGTGCTAAAAGATTGAAACTTGAGTCTCATAGGTCTGGGTGTAAAGACCTACTCTGGCATGGTGAGCTTCAGTAATATATTTCACTACTAAAAGCTTCATTTCACCAGGAATGGAAATGTTTGCAAATTGTCTGGTACTCTGTTAATAAATGGCAGATCTGACCACTCTTGCCCCCTTTTTTTATTAGTCAGGAACTCTTTCACTTTCAAAAATGCCACCTAACTCAAAATGGTTTAGAGAGAAAAGGGATTTTAGAGCTCATGTTACTATAAAATCCAGGAATATTCTGGATTTCATCATAGCTGGAAATAGGAAATCAAGCTATATGATCAAGACCAGGCCTATCGCCCCCCACCCTCCCACCCATCCCTACCTCCTTAATTTTACTTTTCCCTGCCATTGCTTTATTTAGAATCAGGCTCTTTCTTTACGGTGGTAAGAATGTTCCCAGGGAACAGGCTTACATAAGAAATCTCCATGTAAAGAGAGCATCTTTTTTTCCAAAAATTTCTAGGATAATCTTGACTGGAACAACTTGAGTCACTTGCCCCAAACCCATCACTATGGTGAAGGCTGTGAAATATATTTTTCTAAGCTGAGCCTTGTGTCATCCCTGGATTTGAGAGTTGTACAAAGCATCACTCAACTACATAGAAAGAGAGTTCTGCTGTTAAAAGAAGGGAAATGATTAGATTTAGAGCAGGCAAAACAACAAATGCCTAGCTCATAAGGTATGGGCACTGACCGGTCGAGAGGATGCCTGCTGGCATTAATGCTGGAGCAGACTCCTGGAGGGCCCTTATTTTTCCTGGCACTAACCCCTTAGTTGATGGGGTAAGATCCAGGGAATTCTAGGGGAAGGTCCATAGTAGTTGAGGATGTGGAAAGGAGTGGCCCTCAGAAGGCTTGAAGCAATGCCATTTACAAACAGGTGTGTATGTAGTCAATAATTAAACAACTGGGATGACTATAGCAGTGTGAAAAGGCTGCCTATCAGGGGCTGAGGGCTGAGTTGAGTGTCATTTAACTCTAGTTGGGTCCTTGCCTTATTGCTTTGGCCTCCTCTTTTTTAATGCAGTGGGAAAATACTTATAGGATTTGAGGATTCTTAGATTCAGAGCTCAGTAGGTCTGAGAACTGCCAACTAAAGATATGTACAAGGCCACCTGTGTATATGTCAATACCTCACATTTTTGTTGGTTTTGAGTAAGGCTGGTTATTTTCAGGAGTTTATAGAGTTTTATTTTATGATTACCCTAACTACCTATGTATTGCTACAGATACAATAAAATAAAGTTGCACAAAAACACTATACATTTTTCCTTGCTGTACCCCGAACTGAAAGGGAATTATTTAGGAATGATGCACTTCGTCCGTAAGCACTAGGGCATGCCTGTTATATGCCAGGCGCTATTTTAGTGCTGGGAATATAGAAGCAAATGTAGTAGATAAGTTCCTTGCTTTTAGGGAGCTGGCATTCTAGGGAAGGAGACAAAATAGTTAAAAACAACAACAAAAGATAACTAAGGTAGTTTTCAAATAGTGAGAAATGCTACTACATAATAAAACAACCTAATAAAACAGTAAAATCAAGGACTGTGGTAAACCAAAGCTATGTAAGTTGAGGCATGAAAGGAGAAGGATCTGGCTATGTAAACACCAGGGGAAGAGCACAGTAGACAGCAGAAATCCTAAGTGCAGAAGCTTGGCAGTGGGGGTGAGTTTGTTCTACTTACGGAAGAGAAAAAAGCAAATGTAGCTGAAGTTGTAAAGATGCTGGCTTCATGAGTGTAACCCTGCTTTAATATTTTAACTAAAAGCAAACTACAAACATTATTAAGGAAATTTTCCAAACAAGATGATCACATCACCTCAACATTATTTAAATATATGTAGTATCTTATTTCTGTGTAATACATTTCCAGTCTATGTAATCATGCTTACACATTTTATGATTACAGTCATGGAATACATACTATTTCCACCCTGACTTTCAAAATGCACTCTCAGGTGACTTACAGGCATATATTTTTATCTTCTAATTTCTCTAGAAAGGTAACTTCTTTTCTTTTATGACATAGATTCCTTAGACACTTTCCGTATATCTTTTGTTAAATCTTAATAACCTTTCTCCTTTTGCCCTCCTTTCTAAGGGAATTGAACACACAGCCTACCCTCAATTTTATTGTTTCTCAAAATTTAAGTGAACACCTTGGTTTTTTATCACAATAATGTTTTTTTCTCAATTTAATTTCCTTTTGAGTATATGTTTGATTATATCCAACAAAATTCAAATTTAGATTTTGAAACAAAAGTAAATAAACACTGAAAGCATAATGAAACAACTCATTTTGTGTCGATTATCATTTAGACAACACGGGTCTCAGAGCATTAACCGGAAATTATTTTTCCTCTGTCTGGTTTCATATCCTGGTTTCAAGAACTCAGTAACCCAAGTCTACCTAGGTCACTCTGTGACAGTAAACTAGGTGCTTACAGAGGCATATTAACGTTGCGAGTGGTGCTGCAGTACCACTCCCTATGCTGCAGCAGTAATGAAGTAATAATTACAGTGTCAATCTTAAATGGCCCTCTTTTTTCCCCTAAGACTCCCATAGACATTATATGCTGATAATAACGTATTTTGTAAAGAGAGTATTCTTTGCTGAATTCACACAAAATCATCTATATGTGAATATAGCAAGAGTGTTATAATGGACCATTCTCATCAGTAAGTGATAAACTCTGTTTTCCTTACCTGTGGAAATCAGGCTGTTTTGTATCCTAAATATCTTATGTTTTTCTACATCTGTGCATATATATATATATATATATATATATATACACACACTTGCATATATAGTATATTTGAATTTTTTAATTATGTGATCACTCCACTAAGTGCAAATTTTTCAGGATTTTGCAATGATGTATGTATATTTTTTTATCATCTTTTGACTCTGCAGTGCCTGACAAACATTAGGAAGAGAGCATTCCATAGAATATTTATTGAATGAGTGAATGAATCCACTAAATCTATATTTTCTAATGTTTTTGAATGACATCCAAACACAGTATGCTTTCAAACACACATACACACTATATGAACAAAAGTTCTATGAAGTATTTCTTACTGGTGTTGTATTCTGATACCTCCTTTTCAATTCTCTTTTTTACCTATTTTTTTTATTTTTATTTATTTATTATTATTATTTTTTGCAGTACGCCGGCCTCTCACTGCCGTGGCCTCTCCCATTGCGGAGCACAGGCTCCAGAAGCGCAGGCCCAGCGGCCATGGCTCACGGGCCCAGCCGCTCCGCGGCATGTGGGATCTTCCCGGACTGGGGCACGAACCCGTGTCCCCTGCATTGGCAGGCGTACTCTCAACCACTGCACCACCAGGGAAGCCCTACCTAATTTATTAAAAAAAATACTGGTCATGACCAACAAAGTTAATGTAACAGCATACCAATGGATAACAATCTGTAGTTTTAAAAACAGTTTCCTAAAAAAGTATTATCAATTTCAAAAAAGTATATTTAAGATCCCATTAAGCATACATAAGTATAATATAATGGATATACAGGAACTTGCAGTGCCTTATTTGGAACATAAAGTATCATCATACTGTAAATGAATGAAAGTTAATAGAATTCCCAGACCAAAATGCTCTTGCTGTATTCACATATAGGTGATGCTCTTGCTGTATTCACATACAGGTGATTTCGTGTGAACTTACACTGTATTTTTTTAAACCCACAATGAATCTGGCGCCAGTGCTGTTACTGGTCATTCTCAACCAAGCAGATTTATGTTGGTCTGCTGCCTTCTGAGGAATTCAGTTAATAGCCATTAGTTAAAATAAACTTTTTTATAGACTAGAGGAAAATACAGAGATGTGATAGGAGATTATTTCTGTTTCTTTAAAGTAGTGAATACAGAGCTAGTCTATGGAACCAACAGATGATGAAGACTGAGCATAAATATTTAGATTTTTGTGTTCAAATATAAAAACAAGCAAATAATATAAAAACCCTCAATCTGTCACTAAGTTTATGATATGGTGATTTTACAGTATGATCTCTCTGAAACCTTTCTGTGCTAACTGGAGAGGATCTGTAATTGATCATGATATTTCTCTGCAAGGTAGTAGACATTCAAGTGGCTCAGCACAGTAATGCTTCTTTGGCTTTCCTACTATCCAGGTGAGTTTTCTCATGATAGTGGATAAGGTGGAGATTATGTCCTCAATCTTTCAGTCATTCATCAAGCTGCTCAAAAATATTTAAGAGTACAAACTCTCAGGCACTGTCAACCACTTATAGAAAAGTGTAGTTCAGTTAAGAGAGACATCATAAGCAAGTAGTGATAATATATTCAGATGTGAGCTGTGAAATAATCAGGATAGGGTAGGAAATGCTATGGTAACAAACAATAGGAAAACCTCAGTGGCCTAAACATCTAAGCCTTATTTCTTGCTTATACTATGTAACCATTGTGGAAAAGTGTGTGTGTATTTGGGGGGAAGGGTGGCAGAAGACCCTCTGATTTGAAGTCATTCAGGGACCCAGAATGTTGAGAGCTTCAATGAGTTATAACACTGTCATCTCAACATAATGACATTAATGATACAATGACATTAAGGATTCATTGCAGTTGGGAGGAAAGCGCTGGACAGTTTCTCACCATCCAGTGAGAAAATTAACTACTTTGACCCTATAAGAGGCATATACAATTTCTGGTCAGAGACCATTTGCCAGATCCAGCCAACGTGGCCTGTAACTACAAGGGCATAGGAAGTATAACACCCTCCACCCCAACTTGGGCCTCGAAAGGAGAGGATATTGCCAAGATCTTGAAGCCTCTTTTATTAGCTGCCACAGAAAAGTGAAAGCACATGAGAGTGAATGATCAGTTAGTCAAGCCAGCTACGGCTTCACAGAGGAGGTGATGCACGGGCTGCACTCTGAGGGACCTTTCTATTATCATGAAAGATGCTTAATTCATTCTTTAATGAAATCTTCTCTCTCTCTCTCTCTTTTTTTAACCTGAATCTCAAACACGGGATATGTGTTTTATTAAGAATGCCAGCACTCCTGGTAAATTTGGTGGATGAACTAAATCATTTCTCTCGTACTAGGAGTGCTGATGTATAATACAACTGTCAATTTAACAAATCTATTTGGATGTCTCAAAGACACCTCATATTTACCATGGAAAAACTGAACTTTCAGTGTCTTTGATCCTAATGAATGATTCCATCATCCATCTAGTTGTGTTATCTAGAAACCTGGGAGTCATCTTTGTTTTCATGTCTCTCATTCTTTTTTTTTTTTTTTCGTGTCTCTCATTCTTAACCCGAAGTCTAAAATATATGATATCTTTATTATTTTTAGTTTATAAATATCCTTTACATCTCATTATTTTTCTTTATCTCCATTGCCACACCATAATCAAACCAACCTTGCCTTCTCAATTCTACTCTTCTTACTTTGACTTTCAAGTGCATGCGTTATCTGGCGCCTCCTACTCACCAGCCTAATTTCTCATATTGTTTCTCTCATTCTCATGCTCAGGCCACACTGGCCTTCTGTCAAGTTTTAATATTCCAAACTCCTTCCTGCTTCAGGGCCCTAGTACATGCTCTTCCTATGCTTGGGTTACTGTGGACTGTATTTACTATTGGCAGACACTAAGGATGTAAACCCAGCAATAAAGTTTGGCCAGCTTTTTAAAAATAAATGTTTATTCTTTATATACAAGAGTAAGTGTTCGGTTTTTTTCATATTATGAGTATGAATATGTCACTTTTCAAAATTACTGCAGAATTGTCAAGAATTGGCAATCACCGTGTGGTAGAAAGGGATCTGAACAGTAATTGAAACTTTTTTATGGTTTGGGAAACCCTGAGTATAAGTTTGAAGATGTTGAATAGTTAGCTGCTTTTAAAGAAGAAATGTATTTATAAATTCAAATCTTACAGGTGAGGATACTGATGAAACGAAATTTAATTGAAGGAAATCTTCAGTGGGATATAGAACAGTGCTTTAAATATATCTTGCTAAAATTTTAACCTTAGGATTTTTTCCAATTATTTTGAGAACATGTTTCTTCCAAATCATGCCATCGTAGAGTTTTTTCTTGTTTGTTTCTTTTCTTTGTAATGGGAACACTCTGATCTCACATCCTCTGGGTGTGAAAACACACTTTCAGAAAATACTTGAAAAAATGCAGTGAAAAATAAATCTAGCTAAAGATAAAATAGCAAGACTATAAGAGAAATTTTAAAATAAAGATTTTAAAAATCTTTAAAATCTCTGATTACTGAGACTGAAAAATCTCTGAGATTGACTGTGTTAAGAAATCTCTTATATTTATGTGTATATTTCTGTACTTTAGTTCAAACAGTAATTCATTGTTATAAAATTATAGCAATGAAGATTAATGTTTATCATCTTGTTTCCAATTATATCTTCAATGTCAACTGACCTAGCAGTGCTTAGCACTTTACTAAGTAGGAACCTAAAAATCTTTGGTGGACATTGCTGGATGGATCATCCTTGTTGGTGTTTTTTTCATTTGTTTCTCACGCATTTCTATTTTTCTTCCAACTTAATGTTTAGCCTTGGCAATGAATCTTCATGAACTGGAATTAGTTATAGTTGACTCTTATTTCATCCAAGGTGAAATATGACTTACTTTCTTTAATCAGCCTTTACTTCTCTATAATAAATCATCCCAGTAGTTCACTACTAAGTTGCAAATGAATGTGTGCTAATTTAAATGTATAGATCATTAAGAGTAAAAACATATAATTTATTCCAGTTCCACTTTAATGGAGCCACTATTGTGGATTATTTGGGTCAACGCTAACTATCTTTGAAATAGATAATCAGTCTTTTGCTTTACTTTTTCCCTTTCATCTCTTCTCCACCTTTTCTTCCTTCTCTCTTTTTAACCATTTCCTCAATTTTATCATAAATATCTATTGCATTCGAAGCACAGAAGAATTCTACTACTAAGCAAAAAAAATATTCTTTCTGTATGGATTTTAAATATATGTTTAATATTCTACATTGGAAACTGGTATTTTTTAGAAAATTATGGTTTATTGCTAGTAAAGAGCAATGTTTTTAAAGAAATATTTTAACTTGATTTTTTTTAAATTGAAGTTGGTTGATTTACAATGTTGTGTTAGTTTCTGGTATACACCAACAAAGTGATTTAGTTATACATATATATACATATTTCTTTTTCATATTATTTTCCATTATGGTTTATTACAGGATGTTGAATATAGTTCCCTGTGCCATACAGTAGGACCTTGTTGTTTATCTGTTTCATATATAGTATTAACTTGATTTTTAAATGAAAAAGTATTCCCTAAAAATATTTATAATATTAAAATAATCCAAAAATATGTGAATTGAAAAGTAAGTCTCCTTTCAAACCACTTGTTGTCTTCCCAAAGGCAACCATTGTTAATAACCTCTTATATCCCCTAGCAGAAATATTATCTCTGTATGCAAACATACATCACGTTTAAAATTAATGTTCCATTATATACACAATGTTCTGTACATTTTAAGTTATTATATAATTTTATTTATGTTGGATAATATTTTATTTTATACAAACTACAATTATTTCATAATGTACATAATATATTTTACATGTTAGTAAGAGTTATAGCTAACACTTTTGGTTAATGTAACAGGAACTAATTCTATAAAATATGTTAATTGCAAGTGATTCAGTTTAACTTTAAGCTAAATCAGTTTTATAATTTTAAGTATTTTCTGGTATAATTTGTGATGATTGTGACAATTTACTTTAGATATATTAAATGATTTTATAGATTTGATCATATTTAAGGATTTTTATAAAGTTTTACTTTTCTCATATTGCAAAGTATCTGTCAACAGATATTATAATATCTTGTTTCAAATGAATAATTATCATTAGAGAGCATACTCTTCTGTAGTATTTTTAATGTTCAGACACTATTATAAATAACATTTTATAATCACGTTTATTATGTCTTTGTTTGGGGGCTTCAATATGTTAATCTTAAGGATTTTAAAATATTTCAAAATGTAAAACATTAAGAATGATCTTGCTTGTTTTGGGTGCATGACAAGTATTTTACAACAGAAAGGATATGGAAAATATTTGAAGGAATATGAAGTTTTTAGGGGTCTTTACAGAATATGTTGACTTAATAATAGTAGCTTACGTGTAGAGAGCTTTAATTACATGCCAGTTGCTATTCTAAGTATTTACTCATTTAATACTACTTCAAACTCTTTGTGAGGTGTGTACCATTATTACCATTTTGGAAATGAGAAAGCTAAGGGTAGAGAAATGATGCTGTCTGCTTACAGTCACATAGCTGTTAGGTGTTATAGCTGGTACTCAGTTCCATGTGAGGGGAGGGTGGCTTTAAAGCCAATAGAATCTAGATTATTTATTCTGTCATTAATTCAAAAACCTCTGAGCATTAGTTCAAAATTATTCAGTATCAATAACTTTCAGCCCTCCAAGAGCTTATCTTTTAGGGGGAGCAGAAAAGAAGTTAAGTGGAGAAAAGAAAGAAAGGAGAAAGGAGAGAGGAAGGGAAGAAGGAAGAGAGGGATTTGTTGGTAGTATGTTTTATCTTGGTAAGTACTATCAAAATAGTCAAGATAAAAAAACAAGGAGAGAGCAGAGAGTGCCAGGTTGTGGTGGGTGGGGGAAGATGAAGGCAGAATGCATTTTTAAATAGGGTCCTCAGTGAAGGTCATAATTGAGCACAGATCTGAAGGAGGTGAGGAATTAAGCTTTGGTAAGAGGTGGGACCATGCCTGGTGATTCAAGGAAAGCAAAGGAGACAATTGTGGCCCAGGTGAAACAGGCTGAGAAAGCACCAAAAGATTATTTCAGAGAGGTGACTTGAGGGCAGATGGTGTAGAGCACTGGGTCAACTTTGGCTTTTATGCTGAATGAGATGGAAAAACCATTGGAGGGTTTTGAGCATAAGGGTAACATGTTCCAACTTGGATTTTTAATGATCTTTTTGAATAGAATGTTTTTGTTAGAATAGACTGAGTGGGTTAAGGGTGGAAGCAAGGAGAAAATATGCTCTTTGTAGGTTTATATTTGAAATGAAATTGCCTGCACCTTCTCTCTCTGTTCCCTAGATGTTGTGGCCTTTAAGTACATTAAGAGAGCGGTGGAAAGCTCAGGAATATGTTACCACAGAATGTTTATGAAAAAAATGGGTTTAATTTCCATCATAGAAGGTTATCATAACACTGTTTTTTTTTGTTTGTTTGTGGGTTTGTTTGTTTGTTTTAACATTTTATACATGCATTTCCCAGCCATCTTTATTTTGAGGCAAGCAGATAAAAGGTGGTCTAACTTCAAGGCATCTGGGAAAGTGGCAGAGAAAATCTTTTTTTATTCTTTCTATGCTTGAAAGACTTACTAATGCACTCTCAAACATTAGAGGAAGAGAAGCATTAAGGGTTCATGAATATAGAGTGAGTGCAATTAGTTCTAAAAGCCGTCTTCCATAAGACTGGATTGGCATTGCTTTTCAAGAAAATTTTTTCTAGACAAAATTCTTTTGCCTTTCAATATTTTACATTTAATTTCATTTTAAACAAAAATAAATCAATATCAACATTGCAAATGATACCCACCCTACTGAAGGCCGATTCTGAGACTTAGAAGACATTTGATATAATTCTCTAAAATTAGCCATCATCCAAATAGTGCTTATCATAGTCAAATTCATAGCAACAAATTCAGAATTAAAAGATATTTATAACGCTTATAGCTAATAGCTTATAAACGCTTATAACTATATAGCTATAGTTTTAGTCAGTACATACTCCTGATGTTTCAGTACACCATCAGCAAATAGTTTTCCTTTGCTTGCTTACTATGAGATGAGCATTCAGCCAGCTATTCTAGATTTTTTTAAAGGCTTTTTTAAAAGGAGACTATAATATAGTTAAAGAGCTACGAAAGACCCACAAAATACTTTCAGGGAAAAATATAAAACAGTATATTATTTTTTGCTGAAGTGGAGAAAATGAATATTTAAATAAAAGACATGGTGGATAAACAGATATAAGCTATTTAAAGTTAAGTCATTCAACAAGACTCCATGATCTATAAGTGCTGTTTAGTCGTGTGGTCTGGGAATGCCAAGGGGTGGAATTGAGGAGGTATCTCCAATGACACTTGTACGCTTGTACGTTATACCTTATAATATAGTTGTTTGTGTACATTATTTCCCTTCCCTATTACAACATAAGCTCCTTGATAGTTGAGAAGATATCTTAATTATCTTTATATCCCAAACAATATCTCACACATAGTTGATATTCGATAAAAGTTTACTAATTGAATGAAGTATGTGCTTTCCCCTAAGATGCTAAAACATAATTTCAATATCTAGAACTTTCATTAGGAGAAATAGATGATTGCTTGCGTGAGAGCACTGATCATGTTTCCCAAATGTGATATTCTTGGCTTATTGAGAAAAAGCTTACCTTTTTGGATGGAATATTTAAAATTAACTAAATTTTATTTCCAAAGAGGCATGCTTAAATTTTACCCCCCCCACAAATTATTAGTAGTAGAGTATTTAAACTAAGTTATGTTGAGATTATAGTTAGTAATCAAACTTACTACATATAAAAAGTGAAATATTAATTAGTATCATTAGTAGTAGTAATAGAAAGTATAAATTAGTGCAATTTCCAATATAAAAGTATTTTTAAATCATTTTTTTTAAATAGAGGGTTTTTGTTTCAACTTTTATGATTTACAAAGATTACATATTGCCCTTGTATGTAGAAGACTACATATCTGACTGTAAAGTAGGTGTAAGTAAGTAGGTTTAATAAACATATTCAAGCTGCTGAGATAATAAAACATGCATGTAAAGTGATTAGTATGGCAAAATCATATTAGTGATTCTTTGACACAAAGAAATGTTCAATAAATGATAATGATATCTATAATTGCTATTATTATTCTTACTAATCTTGTTGGAGTTGTTCACTTTTGAAATGCTTTGGAGATCACTTTTTGCATTTACCTTCTGAACTCTTCTTCACTTTACATTGTTCAGTATACCTCTGCCTGGTGATTGGTTCATATCTTTGGTAGCTTCTGAGTCATGCTTTATCAGGAAACCAAGGCTGTGATTTGCATCCCAGAATATCCTCCTCCTTCCTCCTTCTCACTGTCACTTCTATTTTTACTTCGGAGCACAAGGTTCTTTAAGGCTTATCTTGTATTCTGAGGTTTCCCGCATCCACAGATTTACTACCTGCTTCTCTATAAGAAATGTGTACTTGGTAACAAATCCTTACTAGAAAAAGACCGCTGTAGCTAGGTTAATACCTAAGGACAAAGCTTTTCTTTTTTCCTAAATCTCCCATTCTTTCCCCTCCTTGAGCTGACTGTTAGCATTTTTCTGCCCCAGTTCTCCCCGAGTGCCTGGTCCAGTTAATCTTGTTAAACCAATAAAAAATGATTTGGTTACCTGTAGTTAATCTGTTGAAAAGCATATATTGAATTCCTACTTTGTCCAGGGACGTTTGTTAAACACTAATTCAGGATATCTTATCTTGGCATCCATGTTGCCTCAAGGGTTTCAGAATATTTTCCTTGAAATTATGTGGAAAACGTGGTGTGCATGTTTGCAGGTATGTTTTTTCTGGGGAATAAGCTCATAGTTTCCATCAGATTGTCAAAGGGTGAAGATGCCAAAAAGATCAAGATTCACCCACAACAGAGGCAAAAATGCATAAAGCACATTCCTCTGGTTGAGGAGCTTACAATACAGGTGAAATTAACAGGTAAATGACAGTATAAAAATAAGGGTGAAGAGTATATAGTACAATAGGTAAGAAGAGAAAAATCACTTAGAAATAAATTGGTGGGAAGAACTGGGACTTCATCTGGGTTTAGAAATAAGTTATTTAAAGTTTTATGGGACTTCCAACCTGAGGGAAAAGAGTGAACAAGTCCTTGGAATTAGTAGTATTGATTAGAGTCTCTGGGAAGATAATGAAGAGCCTACTTGAATTATATTTGTTTATAAATAAAAGTGTTGTTGAGTACATGATATATTAATAATTGCCATGGTTTAAAATGTTGAATAGTAAAAATATTCATGGCAGATCATCTTTTAGCTAATCTTCCTTAGATTTAAAAACTTTCAGATTCTGAAAACCTTAAATATTCATCAAGATATTTTTCTGTAAAATAACAATGATCTGCATGATATTTCATTAAGAAAGACACTATGGTCCATTTCACAAAGACATGAGGTACAGTTCTTCAGTAGTAAATTATATTACAGCAGCTTACACTGACCTAGACTGAATATTTTAGTTTTCTTAAATATATCCAGTGCATTTTGTTTCTAAGCTTCTGTTTTATCCAATTAGAAGGAAAAAAAGTTCAAATTTCATGGCTTAAGAGTGTAGACATCTGTACTCAAATATCACGTACTATCTCAAAATTAAGCATCTTAAGCTGGACCGCTCATGACCCTCTTCTTCCTTCAACTCATGTCCTCTTCATCCTCCTTTTCCTTCCCCTCCCTTCCAAACTTTGCAGTGTCTCAATTGTAATCAGTCTTTCATCTTCCAGGTCACTCATTCTTCCCAAAATTGATCCCTTCTTCCCAGAAAACTTTCTTCATCTTCTTCTTATACCATATTTTTCATCTTCATTCTCCACTCACTAACATTTCCATTGCCTCGGATCTCCTATCCAGAGTCAGACTCTTTTTCCTTTCCATCAAGGTAAATATTGTCCTACCTTCAAGGCTTAACTGAGAAACCATCAGCTAGAGTGTTTCTAAATAAGAACTATACAATAGTAATCATGCTCCTAACATGAATACTTCTAGATTTTAGGTATGTAGATAGTACCCTGTTTTATACTATATTTTCTGTTTGGATTTATGTAGAATTAACCCTGCTGATTTTTCACATATACATATGTTACTTATCTTTCCACCTTAACTAAAATCTTTTTGCTGGCTGGATCAGGTTTCCTATTCCTGGTTTTCTTGTTTGTTTGCTTTGTTGTATTTTTCATCTGTCAGATCATTAGGCACAAAATGGGCTCTTTACGTACAGCTATTTTTAAAACACAGGCAAGATTTTAGGAGAGAATGGCACGTAATCAACACTCACATACATTGTAATTTACACTGTACATACAAAGTATTTTCACATACTTTATCTCATTTACTAACACTATTATGTATTATCATCTTCATTTTGCAGATAAGGAAACAGACTTGGTCAGGAATAGGAAACTAGTCAATACCTGACCTGAGCATTAACTCAAAATGTCTGCTCTATACCCAGCTTTCCATGTTAGCATAGCTGCCTTCTAGGGCTGCATTTTATAAAAGAAAGTTAAAAGACTGAATAGTTTCTAATATTCAAAGGGCAATAGATCTGGAACAAATTTGTCAAGATAACTAACAGAAGTTCTAGATGTTGCTGAATTGTAAAGTATCCACCATGAAATGACAGTTAATTGAAATTTACTTAAATACGGAAGGAGGCATTTTTGACAGCTTTTTAATGTGTAAAACTTATAAGATAATCTCAGAACATGTAGGATAAAAGGAAACTTTGTCAGTATTATCACCAGAAACCTGTGACAATTTGAATTGTGCCCAGGAGGAAGGTCACAAATCACTCCTTTAGGGATGTCCATTAAGTAGTCTTTCCTCTCTTTAAAAGCTAGGTAGTGGGTACCAAAATAAACCAACCTCAAACTTAGATGCATGTCATTTCATGTGTGTCTTCTTAGGTCCGCAAAGCCAGCACTGTTAAGCTCAAGTGCTGAGAATTGTTCAAATAAATCCTCCTATGTGTGACAAATAATCAAGAGGTAAAAGTCTAAGAAAACTACAAAAGGTTACTACTAATAATTTTATATATTGGCAGTTTTCCATTCTATTTCTCTTGACGTGTATTCTTTAGTCTTAGTGTTTATGCATCAAGCGTATTTGGTATTTGTAGGATACAAATGCATATTTGATTTAGCAACATGTTTTCTCTCCAAAAATTATACCAAGGAAAAGAATTTGATGACAAATGTATATACCAATTAGGGTGAAAATTATTTTTGAGAATTCTGCGATATTTTAAAGATAACTACATATGAATCTTAGTTTGAGAAAATCACTTTGAGAAAAAACAAAGTCAAATTCTAAAATTGAAAAAATAGTTCATATAAGTATCATCGTGATGCTCTTATTATGATTTGTGTTCCCTAGTAACTTAGTTGCCTAACAAGGTTATTCTGCTGATGACCTTTGCCATCAAAAATGGTTATCAAGATCTATGAGGATTGTGCAGACAAATGGATGCCCGCCATGATTGTAGCCAGTATGAGCGCACCGAGCATGAGCATACAAATGGAAACCATTCCACATTATTCGCAGGCAGTTGCAACATCAAAAGCAAGTGTGATTAATAGTTAATGACAGGTTACTTCTTTCAGTCTACTAATAATGATTCTTGCCTTAATTTTTTTGACTTTCCATTGGCTAATTTATCAAAACTTACAGATTAACACTGACAATAAAGTTGTTAGCATCTAGACCAATAACATTATTTCTGAATAGAATACATATTTCTAAATTAAACTTTTTTAAAGTTTGCAAGGTTTGTTTTCAATACTAAGCATAATTTTCAAAGCCAGGTCATCTAGGTACATACATTTCTCTTCATTTTATCGAAGAGGAAGCAAATCTAAGTACCAACATTCACTGAATACCTGAAAAAAAAAAGACTGATAATTTTGATACTCATGAAATCCAAGCTTTTAAAAGCGGATATTATAGAAAAGTTGAGTCAAAAATATTTAGCCTTCTACCTGAGTAAAATTTAATATATTGATCCTATGATTTCTGCTGTAACTTGACCAGTGGATGATGATGTGTTGCAGAGACCAAACTTCTCTGAAGTGAAACTAAACCTAACCTTAAAGGTAGTTAAAGACTGGATTTATCTCCTGTTATATAGATAATCAAAACAAACAGATAAACAAAAACCATGATGCATTAAGTTAATAAATTAGAAATGAGTTTAAATGCATACTATGTAGATACCCATTTCTGTCATCACCAAAGTAACGATACAAAACATAGTAAAATGTCCTCTATGTTTCTTCTTCAGATCTCAGTTTTCAGGGCCTCTCATGCACACAGACCCTTCCGAGATCCCGGGGGAATAGGGAGGTTAGCAGTGGATATGTTTTGTTTGTAAAATTTGTAAAAATAAAATATTTTAACCATAATTAGTGAGATAACTCTGTCCTTTCCACCTAACTTTGTATTCCTATTGCTTTTGTGATTTTTTTTCTTCAAAAGGGCCCTCAGAATTGTATAAGTGTCAGGAAACTCAATGTCTGGAACTGCTCCTATATGCTTTACCTCTGCCTAGATCTCTCTCCCCTTCATCCCTACTTGTTAGAATCCTACCTACATTCAAAGCCTATTCCACATACCTCTTCTTCTATGCGAGTGTTCTGATTTGTTTATAGAACTTTGAGCCTATTTATTTTCAGTGTTAGTTTTAATTTATGGCTTGTGTATGGTTCTTCTTGCTTTTCACCACCCACATAATCTAGTAACAATTGGCTCCAGCCTAATAGACTCTTGGAGACTCACTCCCAAGCCTCATGACTTCCTAGTTGTGTGACACCAGGCAAGTCACTCATTCTCTTGCTCCCTCTGGGACTCAGTCCCGCACTATCAAATGGACATCAAAATAATAATATTCTCCTCATAGACTTGTTGTCAGGAGTAAATGAGATGATTAATATTAAGTGCTTATTAGAAAGCTTGGACAATAGTAAAAACTCATGAGTTAGTTCTTACAATTATGATTATTTAAGTAAAAATTTTAGGTTTCCATAGCATCCCGTAAAATACTGTGAAAATAAATATGTACTGACATGAATTATTGATAACAGACTTGATTATTTCAGGCTATAGGATCATTTTGAAATACAAAATGAGAAAAGACAAAAAATGTTTCTTCGTAAAACTACTTTATGACATTTAGGATTAAGTAATCAACGTGGTAAGTAAAACAATCAAAAATCCTTTGATGTAATATTTATTCTAAGTGCTTAATGTAAAATAATGTTAGTTTTAGCAATTACTAAAGAGTTGGCATTTGTGTACTTCCCACATAATAAACAGACTCTAAAAAAACACATTTGGTGGTTTGAACTATGGCATTTTCATTTGAAAAATAAAATATGTTATCACAGAAACATTTTCATTTCTCTGTGATTGACTTATTTAAAAAATATTTTTGAAGGTATTCTATAAAAATACTCCTTTTTTTGTTAATCCATGTTTTTGATTCCAAAATATTTTAAATAAGGCATATATTTGAAGTCACAGGACACAATAATGAATGATTGTGATATGTGCAAAGTATTTGAATAATGAAAGCTAATTCTAGTCTATTAAGGACAAAAAAAGATGCAACACTATCTGCGTCAAATGTTTTCTTAAGTTTACTCTGTATTTGGATCTATGGACACCACTGCAGTTTATAGCCTCTTTCACTGCTTGGAGTTGCAAGGTAAAGAAATCAGGCCTCCTGCTATAATGGGGACCTTGTGAAAAATGTAATGGTATAGGAGAAAGAAAATGGCCAAAAGAAACCTAAGGACAGGAGGCAAGCTCAGCTATTTGGTTGCCATGCAACGGGCAATTTCTTTACCCTTGAGCCTTTTCCTCATATATAAAATGGAAATCATTATACTGACTTCAAAGGTAGATGTACATAAAGCACCTAGATCAATTTCTGGAGTGTAGTCTGTGACTTTACCATATACATAGATGAAAGAAAGAATTTGTTTCTAGAAGTCCAACTCTAAGTATCACAAAACCCCTTTCTTCTTCTTTTTTCCTAAGCATTTAGTGTAAAGTTAGAACTGCATTTATTCTTTTCTAACTTTAATTGCTACTTGCCCTGTTTGCATAAAGAATTGGCTATTTCAACAGTCGTGCTAACTAGTGAATGAGTATTGTCTTCACAGGAATTATAAATACATTGAAAAAATGTGCTTGAGAGAAAAGAGATATGGAAACACACGATAAATAACTAGGGAAATGTCTCAGGGTAAATGATGAAGAAGAACATTTTAGCTTTTTTTGTTAAATAAGAAAATGTGGTCAATGGAACAAGTATAAATCTCCTGGAAGAAGAAATTTATCTGAGACAACCCAAAATTTTATCTGAAACATATGCTTAATATAGGAGATAAAAACATTCTGAAACACAGATGGGGGGAACTTAATTTGAAATGAACAGCAATCACTCTCCCTGAGGGGCAAATGTCCCCAAACTATATATCCTCTAAATACTGTAAATAGAGAATTTACAGTATTTAGAAGTCAATGATATTTCTTTTTTTTTAATTTTTATTGGAGTATAGTTGATTTACAATGTTGTGTTAGTTTCAGATGTACAGCAAAATGAATCAGTTATACATATACATATAGCCACTCTTTTTTAGATTCTTTCCCATATAAGTCATTACAGAGTATTGAGTAGAGTTCCCTGTGCTATACAATAGGTCATTATTAGTTCTCTGTTTCATATATAGTAGCATGTACCTGTCAATCCCAGTCTCCCAACTTCTATTAATTGTTTATAATGTAGATACCAAACTCATTTAATTCTGTTTTAATTTAAAACAGTATAAAATATATTACATACTAAAAATTATTTGAAAAGAAGGTATTTTTGAATTAGCTTCATTTCTCCTTGATGAACACAAAAAGGAAAAAAAGAGTGATTTTATATATTTTACAAAGGATAATAGGAATTTTAGAGTTCAATATATAAAAAATATTTTCTACAAAATATTAGTTTCAATTAACAGAAATGTATAATTAGAAAATTTACCTTCCTTAAATCTTAGAAGCTCACAATAATGCACTTTAGTCTTTTTGACCTATGTATAATATCTAGATTTATGACAATATCTATATGTAATATCTAAATAGATTTGTGACAGTGTCAGCAGTCAACTAAAAGACAAGATGTTTAAAATTTTATTTTAAACTTTTCTTAAATTTGTTACATATAGACTACAGAAGTAGCAGACCATGCATTTAAGTATGTAATACCTTCATACTGATTAATCTAAAATGTACCATAAAATAGCTTTTGTACTTTGTTTCTATGAAATATCATTTGAAAAATATTCAGGCTAATTTATTTTTATCAAATGTCAAATATCAGGATATTATTAATGATTTTTGAGCTTAAGAGAAAAGCTACTTTCCTTTCTCTGTATTTCAGTGGTATCAACATAGAAATACTACTTAATAAACCATCCTCAGAGTACTTCGGGCAGGATTAAATGTTTAGTGACTAGAAGTTAAACTCTTTTTTATTAGACCAGGTCTTAAATGCTGTTCAATCCCAGAGGTGGATCTTCATCATTGCATAAAAATTGGTAAACCTGAAAAAAATGACAGTTCAAGACTGTCGTCTACAGGCATATGAAGCAGTTTGTCTTGATCGTTTAAAAGGAGTAGACAGTTGGGCTTCCCTGGTGGTGCAGTGGTTGAGAGTCCGCCTGCCGATGCAGGGGACACGGGTTCGTGCCCCGGTCTGGGAAGATCCCACATGCCGCGGAGCGGCTGGGCCCGTGAGCCATGGCTGCTGAGCCTGCCCGTCCAGAGCCTGTGCTCCGCAACGGGAGAGGCCACAACAGTGAGAGGCCCGCGTGCCACAAAAAAAAGTAGTAGACAGTTGATGCTTTATTAATGATTTTACTAGATCCCATCCACTGATTTGCTCTGTATAACTAATAAGGATCCATATAATTTATCAAGTGCCACAAGGTAAAACTTATACTAGGGCTTTTCATCTATCATCTCACAAAGATCATACTTAACCTGTGGATAAGTGTGTACTACAAAATAAATATTTGGTAGGGGGAAGGTTTATCTTCTCAATTGTTTTGGAGCATTACATTGATCAGAGAATATAGTGCTGAGGCTCTGGTATTTTTTTCTTTTTTTCAAATTATTTTTCCCATTGATATTTTTTAAAGTGAATATGAAATCTTTTTGATTTTCCATAGGCTCCTTGGAAAATCTTAAACATAGTTTTAGAGATAAAAGATATCACGAATTTATTTTTTATTTTTTAATTTATTATTTTTATTTTTTTAACATCTTTATTGGAGTATAATTGCTTTACAATGGTGTGTTAGTTTCTGCTTCATAACAAAGTGAATCAGTTATACATATACATATGTCCCCATATCTCCTCCCTCTTGCGTCTCCCTCCCTCCCACCCTCCCTATCCCACCCTTCTAGGTGGTCACAAAGCACCGAGCTCATCTCCCTGTGCTATGCGGCTGCTTCCCACTAGTTATCTATTTTACGTTTGGTAGTGTATATATGTCCATGCCACTCTCTCACTTTGTCACAGCTTACCCTTCCCCCTCCCCATATGCTCAAGTACATTCTCTACTAGGTCTGTGTCTTTATTCCCGTCTTACCTCTAGGTTCTTCATGACCAGTTTTTTTTCTTCTTAAATTCCATATATATGTGTTAGCATACGGTATTTGTATTTCTCTTTCTGACTTACTTCACTCTGTATGACAGACTCTAGGTCCATCCTACAAATAACTCAATTTTGTTTCTTTTCTGGCTGAGTAATATTCCACTGTATATATGTACCACATCTTCTTTATCCATTCATCCGATGATGGACACTTAGGTTGCTTCCATGTCGTGGCTATTGTAAATAGAGCTGCAGTGAACATTGTGGTACATGACTCTTTTTGAATTATGGTTTTCTCAGGGTATATGCCCAGTAGTGGGATTGCTGGGTCATATGGTAGTTCTATTTGTAGTTTTATAAGGAACCTCCATACTGTTCTCCATAGTGGCTGTATCAATTCACATTCCCACCAGCAGTGCAAGAGTGTTCCCTTTTCTCCACACCCTCTCCAGCATTTATTGTTTCTAGATATTTTGATGATGGCCATTCTGACCGATGTGAGATGATATCTCATTGTAGTTTTGATTTGCATTTCACTAATGATTAATGATGTTGAGCATTCTTTCATGTGTTTGTTGGCAATCTGTATATCTTCTTTGGAGAAATGTCTGTTTAGGTCTACTGCCCATTTTTGGATTGGGTTGTTTGTTTTTTTGTTATTGAGCTGCATGAGCTGCTTGTAAATTTTGGAGATTAATCCTTTGTCAGTTGCTTCATTTGCAAATATTTTCTCCCATTCTGAGGGTTGTCTTTTTGTCTTCTTTATGGTTTCCTTTGCTGTGCAAAAGCTTTTAAGTTTCATTAGGTCCCATTTGTTTATTTTTGTTTTTATTTCCATTTATCTAGGAGGTGGTCAAAAAGGATCTAGCTGTGGTTTATGTCATAGAGTGTTCTGCATATATTTTCCTCTAAGAGTTTGATAGTGTCTGGCCTTACATTTAGATCTTTAATCCATTTTGAGTTTGTTTATTTATTTATTTATTTATTATTTATTCTTCGGTATGCAGACCTCTCATTGTTGTGGCCTCTCCCGTTGCAGAGCACAGGCTCTGGACGCGCAGGCTCAGCAGCCATGGCTCACGGGCCTAGACGGTCCGCGGCATTTGGGATCTTCCCGGACCAGGGCACGAACCCGTGTCCCCTGCGTCAGCAGGTGGATTAGGTGTTCTAATTTCATACTTTTACATATACCTCTCCAGTTTTCCCAGCACCACTTATTGAAGGGGCTGTCTTTTCTGCACTGCATATTCTTGCCTCCTTTATCAAAGATAAGGTGACCATATGTGTGTGGGTTTATTTCTGGGCTTTCTATCCTGTTTCATTGATCTGTCTTTCTGTTTTTGTGCCAGTACCATACTGTCTTGATTACTGTAGCTTTGTAGTATAGTCTGAAATCAGGGAGCCTGATTCCTCCAGCTCCGTTTTTCGTTCTCAAGATTGCTTTGGCTATTCGGGGTCTTTTGTGTTTCCATACAAATTGTGAAATTTTTTGTTCTAGTTCTGTGAAAAATACCAGTGGTAGTTTGAAAGGGATTGTATTGAATGTGTAGATTGCCTTGGGTAGTATAGTCATTATCACAATGTTGATTCTTCTAATCCAAGAACATGTTATATCTCTCCATCTATATGTATCATCTCTAATTTCTTTCATCAGTGTCTTATAATTTTCTGCATACAGGTGTTTTGTCTCCTTAGGTAGGTTTATTCCTAGATATTTTGGTTGCAGTGGTAAATGGGAGTATTTTCTTAATTTCACTTTCAGATTTTTCATCATTAGTGTATAAAATGCCAGAGATTTCTGTGCATTAATTTTGTATCCTGCTACTTTACCAAATTCATTGATTAGCTCTAGTAGTTTTCTGGTAGCATCTTTAGGATTCTCTATGTAAAGTATCATGTCATCTGCAGACAGTGACAGCTATACTTCTTTTCCGATTTGGATTCCTTTTATTTCTTTTTCTTCTCTGAGTGCTGTGGCTAAAATTTCCAAAACTATGTTGAATAATGGTGGTGAGAGTGGGCAACCTTGTGTTGTTCCTGATCTTATTGGAAATGGTTTCAGATTTTCACCTTTGAGGATGATGTTGGCTGTGGGTTTGTCATATATGGCCTTTATCATGTTGAGGAAAGTTCC
Source organism: Aethalodelphis obliquidens (assembly GCF_003676395.1). Taxonomy (NCBI): domain Eukaryota; kingdom Metazoa; phylum Chordata; class Mammalia; order Artiodactyla; family Delphinidae; genus Aethalodelphis; species Aethalodelphis obliquidens. Next base: position 25,512,386 of record NW_020837952.1, read on the forward strand.
CTTTATGCCTACTTTCTGCAGAGTTATTATCATAAATGGGTGTTGAATTTTGTTGAAAGCTTTCTCTGCATCTATTGAGATGATCATATGGTTTTTCTCCTTCAATTTGTTAATATGGTGTATCACGTTTATTGATATGTGTATATTGAAGAATCTTTGCATTCCTGGAATAAACCACACTTGATCATGATGTGTGATCCTTTTAATGCGCTGTTGGATTCTGTTTGCTAGTATTTTGTTGAGGATTTTTGCATCTATGTTCATCAGTTTAATTGGCCTGTAGTTTTCTTTCTTTGTGACATCTTTGTCTGGTTTTGGTTTCAGGGTGATGGTGGCCTCTTAGAATGAGTTTGGGAGTGTCCCTGCCTCTGCTATATTTTGGAAGAGTTTGAGAAGTATAGGTGTTAGCTCTTCTCTAAATATTTGATAGAATTCACCTGTGAAGCCATCAGGTCCTGGGCTTTAGTTTGTTGGAAGACTTTTAATCACAGTTTCAATTTCAGTGCTTGTGATTGGTCTCTTCATATTTTCTATTTCTTCCTGGTTCAGTCTTGGAAGGTTGTGCATTTCTAAGAATTTGTCCATTTCTTCCAGGTTGTCCATTTTATTGGCATAGAGTTGGTTGTAGTAATCTCTCATGATCCTTGTATTTCTGCAGTGTCAGTTGTTACTTCTTTTTCATTTCTAATTCTAATGATTTGAATCTTCTCCCTTTTTTTCTTGATGAGTCTGGCTAATGGTTTATCAATTTTGTTTATCTTGTCAAAGAACCAGCTTTTAGTTTTATTGATCTTTGCTATAGTTTCCTTCATTTCTTTTTCATTTATTTCTGATCTGATCTTTATGATTACTTTCCTTCTCCTAACTGTGGGGATTTTTTGTTCTTCTTTCTCTAATTGCTTTAGGTTCAAGATTAGGTTGTTTATTTTAGATGTTTCCTGTTTCTTGAGGTAGGATTGTATTGCTATAAACTTCCCTCTTAGAACTGCTTTTGTTGCATCCCATAGGTTTTGGGTCATCATGTCTGCATTTTCATTTGTTTCTAGGTATTTTTTGATTTCCTCTTTGATTTCTTCAGTGATCACTTCGTTATTAAGTAGTGTATTGTTCAGCCTCCATGTGTTTGTATTTTTTACAGATCTTTTCCTGTAATTGATATCTAGTCTCATAGCGTTGTGGTCAGAAAAGATACTTGATACAATTTCAGTTTTCTTAAATTTACCAAGGCTTAATTTGTGACCCAAGATATGATCTATCCTGGAGAATGTTCCATGAGCACTTGAGAAAAATGTGTATTCTGTTGTTTTTGGATGGAATGTCCTATAAATATCTGTTAGGTCCATCTTGTTTAATGTATCATTTAAAGACTGTGTTTCCTTATTTATTTTCATTTTGGATGATCTGTCCATTGGTGAAAGTGGGGTGTTAAAGTGTCCTACTATGATTGTGTTACTGTCAATTTCCCCTTTTATGGCTCTTAGTATTTGCCTTATGTATTGAGGTGCTCCTATGTTGGGTGCATAAATATTTACAATTGTTTTATCTTCTTGGTTCGATCCCTTGATCATTATGTAGTGTCCTTGTTTGTCTCTTGTAATAGGCTTTATTTTAAAGTCTATTTTGTCTGATATGAGAATTGCTAATCCAGCTTTCTTTTGATTTCCATTTGCATGGAATATCTTTTTCCATCTCATCACTTTCAGTCTGTATCTGTCCCTAGGTCTGAAGTGGGTCTCTTTTAGACAGTATATATACTGGTCTTGTTTTTGTATCCATTTAGTCAGTCTGTGTCTTTGGTTGGAGCATTTAATCCATGTACATTTAAGGTAATTATTGATATGTATGTTCCTATTTCCATTTTCTTAATTGTTTTGGGTTTGTTATTGTAGGTCTTTTCCTTCTCTTGTGTTTCTTGCCTAGAGAAGTTCCTTTAGCATTTGTTGTAAAGCTGGTTTGGTGGTGCTGAACTCTCTTAGCTGGTATTTTTAATTTATTTACATTTTTATTGAAGTATAGTTGATTTACAATATTTCGTTAGTTTCAGATGTACAACATACTGATTCAGTATTTTTGTAGATTATATTCCATTTATAGGTAATTTCAAGATGATGGGTATAGTTCCTTGTACTATACAGTAAATCCTTGTTGCATATCTATTTTATATATAGTAGTTTGTATCTGTTAATCCCACACCCCTCATTTGTCCCTCCGTTCTTCCCTCTCCTGTTTGGTAACCACGTTTGTTTTCTGTATCAGTGAGTCTGCTTCTGTTTTGTATATACATTCATTTGTATTATTTTTTAGATTCCACATATAAGTGATGTTATTTTATTTTATAGAGTTAGTCCCCAAAACACTTCTGCATGGGCAGAGATGAAATTCTAGAGTTAGGAAATGAACTACATATAATATGAAAGTTCATTTGTACCTTGTGCTGGGTATCCTTCCTCATCTTTAGCTCCCAAAGGGATGGAACACCTCAGACTGAAAAATCTTACTAACCTAACTCCTAACCTTACTAACCAAGAATTTCTTAAGGCATTCGTGAATGCTTGAATGTCAGTGATTATAGTTCATAAATCTTTTACCCTGTCTGTATGGTTAAAAAATGTTATATGGAGTAAAATTCTTATACTAAAACTGTACTTAATAACTATACAACCTTGAGTAAATTACTTAACTTTCCTGTCTCATATTTCTTACCTGTAAAATGTGCATAAGAATAGTACTACCTATAGGCTTGTCTGGAGGATTTAAGTGAGTTAATAAACACCAATAATCTTGGAACAATGCCTCGAAAAAGGTAACAATAACTGTCAATTACTGTGATTGTTATTGTTTTGTTATTTTCTCATATACAGGCTGATCCTATACCAGGCCAAGAGAATTCAGTCAACTTGAGGGGGGAAATGTTAGTCAAATAATGATTTGGTGCCAGAACTCATTTTACTTTCTGTTTGGCTGTTTAATCATTTTGTTAAAGAATAACAAACAGCATAATCTCTATTCTCAAAATGTCCTCAGCCTTCTGATCTTCACAGAGTCACAGAAAGTAGGATTTAAATGGCTTTCATCTAGTTTGTCTTAGTAATAGACCCACAATCCATCAAGAAACAAATGTCATTCTGTGGCCCTAGTTAAACAGAATTCATGATTGTTTTTCCCCCTAGGACTGCATTGCAACTGCAGATGAGAATGGCATCATGCCAGTGGGCCCTGCCAGATGGCTTTCCACTGCATTCTGAGTTTTGGAGAACAGGAGCACAGATATTTTTGATTCTGCAGGTCCATTCGAGCACAATTTACAATAAGGAAGAAAATTATTTAACAGCAATTTCATATGCAGTGAAGTTATAACTTTAACGTTGAAAAAATGCAGTTTTTAAATATATATCCTTTCCAAATGGATACTAGCAAATTATCAGCTAAAAAACCTGGGTATCTATAACAGAGCATGTTTTCCAATAGTTAACTGCAGATTCAGTAATGATACAGAATGATATAGTTGTTGATATTGAAATGTTTCAGTCATTCCTTTCATTCATCTCTTCAGTCCATAGTGCCTACTGTGTGCCCAGCACTTAACATGAGACGCCTTCACGTCATTGTTGCTGGTTTTGAGTTGGCAAATTCTGATGTGATATTGTTTCTTATACTAGACTAGTTCTAGATAATAATGCTCACTAAATATCTCCATGTTCATATAAAATATGAGATTATATTTCTCATTTAACTCTATATTTAAGGCTATCAATGAATTCCTCATGAGTGTCTCTAGTGTAGGACTTTGCTTTATCCTCCAGTGTATTCCTGGAGCTAGAGCGGTGTCTGGCACAAGTTAAACTATACAGTGCAGTAAATAATTGAGTTAATAAATATGAAAATCTAAATAATCCCGAATGTCAGTTAGGAGAATTGTGGTAATGATGAAAAGCTACAAACCCTGGGAAAAACTGTTTTAATTTCAAAATCTATGTGATATTCTCCAGATAAATTTTTTTTCCATTTATTATATATTAAACATATATTAATGTATTATTTGGTTAAAAAAATGTGTTTCTATAAGTGTAGGTGGATACAACCTACACCATTTTAAAGTTTTTAAGATATACTTGTGAAATATTAACACTTTTCCCCAAAAGAGATTTTTCTGTTTTTTTTAATCCAAGATGATTTTTGTCTTTGAAATTTAATGTAGCTCTTAAAAATGTTCTGTTCTCTCTATTTAATCTGCAAACTTAACATAATTGGATTTTTTTGAACCTGGTTTTTAAAACACTATGTGAAAACTTTCTCTCTACTATGTTTAATTCAATGTGCTTTATATTTTTTATTGATTTTTTTTTTAACGAGGCTCAAATAATTTCATACTTAGATTATTTTATAGGTAAAACAGAATATTCTTGCAATAGGAAGACCTTTTGAAGGAAGTCATTAATTTTGTTGCATAATTGAATTTAGCTCCTAGTTTTTTATCTGATACCTTTAGAAACACAAATTAAGAAAATTATATGAATAGACAGGCTCCTTATCTAAATTAAAAATGTCATTACCTTGTAATTATAGTATGGTAAGACCAAACACAAATATGACAAAACAGGTTAATCGAATAATTGGTCATTGAAAATTGCTAATAGACCCTTTGGTGGTGATTAAGAGAGGCAGTAGATAAGAATAGCTGTATTTTGGTAGTTTTCTGGTAAAATGTTTTGATGGCGAAAAATAACTGAAAAGATGGTTATTTACTTATTTTATTCTTTCATTCAACAAATATTAGTCTGGACATTTTGCCAGGCACCCTTCTATTACCAGGGCTACACTAGGGAACAAGCTAGACAACATACTGTTCTCATGAAACTTACATTCAAGAGGACAGGACATATATATGTGTTAGTATACGGTATTTGTTTTTCTCTTTCTGACTTAATTCACTCTGTATGACAGACTCTAGGTCCATTCAGCTCACTACACATAACTCAATTTCGTTTCGTTTTATGGTTGTATATATGTGCCACATCTTCTTTATCCATTCATCTGTCGATGGACACTTAGGTTGCTTCCACGTCTTGGCTATTGTAAACAGTGCTGCAATGAACATTGTGGTACGTGACTCTTTGAATTGTGGTTTTCTCAGGGTATATGCCCAGTAGTGGGTTTGCTGGGTCATATGGTAGTTTTCTATTTTTACTTTTTTAAGGAACGTCCATACACCTCTCTATAGTGGCTGTATCAATTTACATTCCCACCAGCAGTGCAAGCAGGTTCCCTTTTCTCCACACCTTCTCCAGCATTTATTGTTTGTAGATTTTTTGATGATGGCCATTCTGACTGGTGTGAGGGTGGGAGGGAGATGCAAGAGGGAGGAGATATGGGGATATATGTATACGTACAGCTGATTCACTTTGTTATAAAGCAGAAACTAACATACCATTGTAAAGCAATTATACTCCAATAAAGATGTTTAAAAAAAAAAGAGGACAGGACAGATATTATTAAGTACATAAGTAAATACATATGGTGAAATCTGGTAGCTTTAAGTGCAAAAGAAGATAAAACAGGCTAGAGAGTGACTGTGGAGAGATGCAGCTAATTTTGAATGAGTAGTCAAGAAAGTCTCATTTGAACTGAGACGAGGAGATGCCAGCCCTGTGTCAGATGCTCTAGGCAGAGGAGCTAAAGGCCCTAAGGGAGTGTTTGAGAGATGGAAAGAAGGCACATTTGACAGGAGCATGTAGAACTAGGGAAAGGAGGGGAGAGGATGCTAGATATCTCTAAGTAACACCCTGTGGAAACTATGAAAAGAGTTGGGCTGTACTCCAAGTGCAGTGGAGTATTGTAAACAGCATAGTGTCAGGCTCTTCTTTATAATTTTAGAAAAAAAACTTATGTGGAAGAATATTTGTTCTATACTTTTTAAAGTCACATACATTTGGATCCCTGTTGGCAAAGCAGTCTTGTTTCTTAATTTAAACCTCAATGCTGTCAAAATGCACATAATTTTTAATTTAATGTGGTTTGTCAGAACACTAGAAGGCAATTAAAATCATTTGACATACTATTTTCCTTTTTGTCTATTTTCACAAATGCATTTTAAGTTTTTTATAATATTTCAATTAAACAATATCTAATCCATTTATTTAACTATATCCTTCCTATGTAGAAACGTCACACATTATTTTTAAAGGTATATGCATAAGTGTGTCTATCTGGCTGACATGATATTAATTCATTGCTTCTCTAGGAAGGATAGTCATGAACAGTGTTTTTCTATTCAACCATTTAACCATCAACATTTTTCATGATGATAAAATTTATGTATTTTCCAGCAACAGAAACTTTGAATTGAATTTGGACCTCTTAAAAGAATTTTTGCCCAATGGCGATAATCTTCTTCCCTGATTGATAAAGATTAGAATTGGTTACTGAGTTTTTGAGATTTTATTTTGGTATAGCATTTTTCCTTTTCTTTATTTTCCAGACATGAATAACTGCCAAGCAAACACTGTATTTAAAACCCTGAGAAGTTCAAAAGGGTTTGGAGACAGCAAAGGGAGTTCTTTTATATTTCATTATCCTCTATAATTAACATTTCTGCCTCAGCATTAATAGAACTAAGCTTTTGTCTCCTTTTGATTTTCATTTTAGTGGTTGAGGCCATTATTATTTGTGCAAAAGGACAAGCTAGCTGTTAAAAGTAGCCCAAGTGCAAATTGGAGGGTAATTGAAGGAGATAATTTGCTGTTGTGAAAATATGTCCAAATATTTGTTCATGTCATTGTCAACAAAATGGTGATCATCAGACCAAGCTAATTCCCTTTCCCAGGCACCAACTGGTTGTTGTTGAGTGTTTGGCCTTCACAACACTCATGTGATCACATCCCATCATATGTGCTTGAGACAGTGTCTTTAAAACAGCAGAAATGTGGGTGCTGCTTCTTTACCTCTTCATCTTAAGAATTATTTTATGTTTTAGCTGTATGCTATAACCAATCTTTAACTTTGATCATATAAGGATACTTTATCTTAACGTTACATATGTAACTATGCCCATTGATTCTTGGAAAAAGAAAATTCATTTCCTTACATAGATTTTTAAGGACCCAGTTGAAGATAAGCTCAACATATAACAGTAGTCAAACCATAAAGAGTACTTTAGGGATATCTCTGTAACTTCTATATACATCAAGCAAATAGCTCATAAGACTATATACAGGGTGTTATTTATTTATGAACTGTGAAGAAGAATGACATAGATAATACAAGTTGGTAGACAAACTGAAATTATGAAAGTAAAAATAATTTCTTAGTTATAATAGCTGTCACTTACTGAATATTAGCAGTATCATTAATGAATATTGCTATTTATTTTTTCCCCAGGAATTTTCTGTTTTTCTAAAAGGTAGAAGACCATGAGTTAGTTAACAACCAAATAAACATCACTGAGTAGATATTCAAATAAAGATATATGAGAAATTTAAATTTATTTTTCATCCATTTCATCTACAAATACTTGATTATTTCACTGGTAGTTATGTGATTTTGCTTCATCTTGACCCTTCGGAGAAATAATATTCTGTCCTCTGATGGTCATGGAATTTGTAGCCTGCTTTGAAAGACTCATCACAAGATGTTATTGACAATCTGAAGTCTCAAAAAAACATTGGATGTATCCAGTATACAGCATTTGGTGTTTCCAGTTTTCTGAAAGTAATTGGTGGGACTGTACGATAAAGCAGGGGTCTTGAAATTCAGATCTTACTATTTAAACCCTAGTAATATATGTTGCTAGGAGCTGAATTGGGGTTAAAATATTGTCAGCTGAATTTAGCGACAATTGTATAGAATCAATTTTAAACTCAAAGAACTGATAATAGTCGTTTATATTACACCTTGTATTAGTTCAAAGCTGGAAGTATAATATAAAGTTATTAAATCTCAAATCAATCGTTCAAGGTAAAGATGGATATATATCTTTGGCATTTTATGTCAAAAAGGTAGGAAAGCGTCTGTAAATATTTAATATTTTATTTGTAATATTTGTGCTGCAGAATAAATAGGATATAGTGCTTTTTAAATACTTCTGCATTTGTTAAATTTTTTAATTGGTTAAAAGGATACACAAATATAACAATTTCAAAAGTTGCCGAGTGAAAATGATATTTAGGATATTCTGAACTACAGGTATATGTTTACATGTAGATTATGGGTATATATTTATATAAACATATACATTTACAGTTCTCATAATCTTGTATGATAAATAGCCTATCATTTTATATGTTTTTAACTTAATGAAATATATAATGTAAATAGTTATATTTACATATAAAAATGTCATGAATTTTTTAGAGTCTCCAAACCGTACAGTTCTTTGTATTCTTTAAGCCGGGAGTCGATAAAGATACCAATTTATCTTTATTCCTGTTAAAGGATCACAAGATATACCCTCTGAATCTATATGATACAAAACTTGATCTATCTGATTAATGGAACCAATAACTAGTGTATTCAGAAAATAACAATAAATTAAATAATTATGCATCATAAGAGTATCAGAATCCCAATTAATTAAAATTGTTATAAATCAAATTTATCAATCTTTATTTTTTACGTTACAATTTGAAAAGCAAACTAGAAATACTAGTGTGTATTACATTTTAATTTATCTTTTCTTAGAGAAATTTGCCATTAAGTATTATAAAATATCAAATCAGTCATTATCTGTAGGTGACTGAGCCCTTACGATAATTGTATATTAATTTTCATACGTGATTCATCCATTAGAAAGCTTATGCAAAGTTAGATGTATTGAAGACAGCCACCATTACCCCATAAAAAATATAAAAATTAATTGCTCTCTAAGGATTTAATGTCCACCTATTCTGGGGAAGTCAATATATTGGATCTGTAGTAAATAGACTCAGTGAATCTAAATGTGGACATGCTGAATTTCTTTAATAGTATGCATTATTCTAAAGAACTGTAAGTGAAAGAAGGTAGTGTGTGCAATGCTATGATAAGGAACTGCAACTACTCAATTTTAATTCTCATCTGAAAAGCATACAGAATTTCACAAATATTTGGGGAATGTTGGAAGAAAAGAGTTTTAGCTTAAATGGAACTGTATTTTAACTCTTTAGTTTTTATTTGTTTTAAGTAAGGAAGATAATAAGAGTATTGCTGGCTCATTGAGCACTTTCCATGAGCAGGTGCTGAACTAAACTCACTACTGCCCAGAACTTTTTATAAGACAGATATATATCTATATCTATATCTATATAGATACTACACATATACACGAGACAAATAAATACATGAGACAAAGCATGCAGAAGTAAAGTTGAACCAGTTTTCGAAATTAGGGTGATATTCATACATTGCAATTAATTAAATTTGTATATGTTAATCTAAAGAATATTTCCACCAGATTGGCTAAATGTTTTATAAATAATTTCTTATTGGACATTTGAAAATTATTTACATTCTTAAATTTGGAACAAATCTTTCTGTAAATCTCCTTGAATACTAATGAAATCTTGCAAAATGTAGTATGTATATTAAGTAGTTTATTAAAGGGAGATTACGGGTTATTCAGATTTTTTTACATTATTAAAATGAAAGAATCAGTGGAACAATTTTCATTTTTTCTTTCTCTACAAGAAAGAAAAACATGAGATAATGCAAATACGTAGCAAAATAAGGCTAAAAATAATAGAAAAGATGGTAATTGTCTTATTTCTCTACAAAGTGAATAACTTAAGTACCATAATAGAGGAAGCAATTGCTCTCTATTTTGAATTTAAAAACAGACTAAATAAAGTGTTAATTATAGGAATAATAAGTAAAATCTTTCAATATTTAAAGGTAAAACATAATGGAGATTTCAAAGAAATTTGTTATCACTAATTTATAGTGGTTTAGGTTCAGCATGACCTTGAATCTATTAGTTAGGCATTAAATTTCTGTCCTGTGAATTCTGGAAAAACTTTAAGCCTTAGGGCAGGTAAAATATGAACAATAGTTTTCTCAAAGGTAGTTACTTTTTAAGTACCACAAATATTTGTTTAGCTTCTCCTGGGAAACTAGAGCCACCATTCAGCATCCCCTACTTCTGAATCTTCTTAATTTAAAAAACATGTCAAGGGCTTCCCTGGTGGCGCGGTGGTTGGGGGTCCGCCTGCCGATGCAGGGGGCGCGGGTTCGTGCCCCGGTCCGGGAAGATCCCACGTGCCGTGGAGCGGCTGGGCCCGTGAGCCGTGGCCGCTGGGCCTGCGCGTCCGGAGCCTGTGCTCCACGGCGGGAGAGGCCACAACGGTGAGAGGCCCACGTACCGCAAAAAAAAAAAAAAAAAAAAAAAAAAATGTCAAGTTTTAGCTGATGAAGGTAAGAGTGTTGGATATTTTGATAGTTTCTTTTTTTTTGACATTTAAAAAAATTTATTTTACTTGCCTTTATAATCAAGATTTTTGAATAATACCTTCTAAGCTAATGCATTTTAAGCCCAAAAATTTTGTATTGTCATCAGTGATGAAATTTAGAGTAAATATAAAAGTATTATTTTCACAGGTTTTTAAGTACTTTTAAAAAATATTTAAATGACAAAACAAAACACAAATTATACTAAATTTTCATTAAAAGATACTTGGATAGCTTCTTAATACAGAACGTTGCACAGGCCACTTGTTCATACAAGGCGATAAATTCTGTAACCATTCACGTGGCCCCGGAAAACTGCTCTGTAGATCAGCTTTTAGCATCAAATTCTTTGGAAGTTTGCTTACCTGAAATTATAATTGTCAAAAAATAAATTAAATTATATCTATGTTATTAAATTTGTTGATGAAGAAAATGCAAGAATATTCAATATGCTTGCTTAAAAATATGCTTTTTGAGACTTGCAAGATAAAGCTTGTATGTAAGTAATTTTTATTGTTGATATATGCTCACTTCCACAGCAGCAGTATTATCTGGCAAGACCTAAATGAAATCTAAAGTTAACCTACCTGTTAAGTTAACTTTTACAAAGCCTACAATAAGGTTTCACACAGAGGTGGTTTAATTCAAAAAGCAAAACCTGAGTCGCCATTGTATTGGAGTAGATGCTTTGCTATAGAAGTGGCTTAAAAATATAAAGTAGGATTAGGAAGGGAAACTTATCTGGATAGAAAATTGTTAATGGTGGGGTCCCTAAGTGAAACAATTGTGCTCACAGAAAAATATCTGTTCTTTTAAAGTGGACTTAAAGTATTTTTTTAAGATAAAAGGCAACTTTTTTAATGCAGAGAGTTTAGTTAGACTTATGGTACATGTAAATGTTAATTCAGAACCTCCAAAGATTAGGGATCCATCCTGGAAACACAAAAGTTGGAAGGAGATATTATGAATATTTAGAAAATGATTAAGATTATGTAACATAAATAGAGACATTATTCACTCTCATCCCCATATTGAGATGAGGCCATAAGAAAATAATTTTGGATAATTGAAGAAATTATATTTGTATATAGTAATACATATTTAATATATATGTAAAATTATATTTTACACAAGTAAATAGTTAAGTTATGGAACGAAGAGACAAAAAGGCTGAAAGTGTGCAATAGACTTCAAAGTTTTGTAGTTAAAATGGTCTGTCAAACTATCATCACCATGCTGTACATTATGGCTCCAGAACTTATTTATCTTATAAGTGGAATTTGTACCTTTTGACCCCCTTCACCCACTTCGCCCACCTAACCACTCCCCCACCAACTCCTGCCATCTCTGGCAACTACCAATCTGTTCTCTGTGTCCATGAGCTTGCTTTTGTTGTTGTTGTCTTAGATTCCACATATAAGTGAGATCATACAGTATTCGTCTTTATCTGACCTATTTTACCTAAGTATAATGCCCTCAGGGTCCAACCATATTGTCACCAATGGCAAAATTTCCTTCTTTTATATGGCTGAATAATATTCCTCTTTGTGTGTGTGTGTATATCACATTTTCTGTATCCATTCATCCATTGATAGACACAGGTTGTTTCCATACCTCGGCTATTTTAAACAATGCTGCAGTGAACATGGGAGTGCGTATATCTCTTTGAGTGAGTGTTTTTGTTTTCTTTGGATAAATATCCATATGTGGAATTGCTGGATCATATGGTAGTTCTATTTTTAATATTTTGAGGGACCTCCATACTGTTTTCCAAAGTGACTGCACCAGTTTGCATTCCCACCAACAATGCACAAGTGTTCCCTTTTCTTCCTTGCTGACACTTATTATTTCTGGTCTTTTTGATAATATCCATTTTTACAGGTGTGAAGTGATATCTCATTGTGGTTTGGCTATGCATTTCCTTGATTATTAGTGATGTTGAGCATGTTGTAATGTGCTTGTTGGCCATCTCTGTATGTCTTCCTTGGAAAAATGTCTATTCAGACTCTCTGCCCACTTTTTAATTGGATGATTTTTTTGTTTTGCTATTGAGCTGGATGAGTTATTTATATATTTTGAATATTAACCCCTTACAGATATATGATTTGTAAATATTTTCTCCCATTTGATAGGTTGTGTTTTCACTTTGTTGGTTGTTTCCTCTGCTGTGGAGAAGCTTTTTAGTTTGATGTCCCACTTGTTTGTTTTTGCTTTTGTTGCCTTTGCTTTTGGTGTCAAACCCAAAAAATCATTGCTAAAACCAGTGTCAAGGAGCTTGAAAATTGTTTTTCAAGTTTTCTAGGCTTCATATGTTATACTTAAGCATAAAATGCCTCAAGCCCTATACTTGTATTTTCTAAACACACTGCAAATGTTATTGTCGGTTACTAATTACTGAAACCTTTTTAAAGAACGACTTGTGCACTAAAAATCTTCAAAGCAGGAACAATTTGGAAAAGGATAAACCACTCATTTTTATACCTTTTAATATAGATATCTTCTACCTTACATTAGCTTTGCTCTGCTTACTGTTTATTTTAATTTCAGTTTCAGTAAAATAAATAAATACCTGAATGTAGGAATCCTGTTCTCTTTAAGGGAAATAACCTTGGAAAAGGAAAAATAGATTCTTTGACCTATTTAAGTGATTCAAAAATTACAGCACATTACAGTGCTATTAAATGTTGTAAATTACATAAAACCTTACTTAACTCTCTAATATGGAGAAAAATAGTTCTGATTATATGAGATGTAGCATCAAGGAAGTTTGTTTTTTTTCCTCCAGAGAGGTTTGTCATATTTTGTAAACACTGATGAGTTTTTCCTTTACTGAGGTAAGATAAAAATATTCATAATTGAGGAGTACTCCTCCCTCTCATGTATTCAAGGAATCTGAAGAAATCAAAGCAGTATTTTTAGCGTACTCTGTCAAGCCAATGAATAAAGATATGAATTAAATAAAGAAATTTGTATATTTAGAATGTACAATTATAGAACATGTTTCTTTTAATAGAAGGAGGGGATGGATTCAGTTATGTTCAGTAATATTAAGAAAGTCTTTAAACTCTAGAAAAAAATATTACTCATATTAAGTGCTGATAACTGATTTTATTCTAGGCACTTACGTATATATCCCAAAGAAAAGGAAGGAGCTACCATGTAAAAATACATTTCCTCATGAGGAATGGAAGTTCATTCAAACATTCAGCCAATAGCTCTGGGTGCCTGCAAAGTGCCAGGCTGAGTGCTGAAGATATAGCAGTAAATAAAACAGATAAAAATGTCTGTCCTCATGGAGTTTATATTCCAATGTGGAAGGCAGACAGATATAATAAAAAATAAAATATTGAGCATGTCAGATGGCAAAAGTGCTATTGAGCAAGAAATAGGGGGAAGGGCCTACCAGCAGCAGGAGCGTGAGTTGTCCCGGGCCACCTACTCATACAGTAACTAAGAGGAATGACACAGAAGTGAAATTAGAGCAAACAGAATTAGTTCTGCCTGTCTTCACGCAGGGAGTGATCAGACTGGGAGTGTTCTTGAAGAGAGTCTCACCAGGAGACAGCAGTGTTCTGGGCTCCGTCTTCTCTCTGCCAGAGCACACAGTGTCCCTAGGTCACACGGATCATTCTGCCATTTCATTCCATGTCATCACTGAAGCGTCGATTTGAGCACCTGCTGTGCCAGGAGTGTGTTGTGTCTTGTGAACACAAAAATGATGAAGACCTCATAACTGCACGTGAGAAGCTCAAACCCTGGCACTTCAATAATGCTACTGGTATAACTCTTTGATTTAAACTATTTAGAGACTAGATTTTCATGTTTTGATTCATCAGAGTATGTATTTATGGTAAAGTGCTCTCAGAATGGGAATTTAACCTTTTCGTGTTTAGGTTCTGGAGGAGGGGCTTCATAAAATCGATAAAATATTCCCAGGAGTTGGATATTATGATTCTTATTTTAAGAAAAGGAAAAAAGAAAAGGTATCCAAGTTCATGGGGTAAGCAAGAAGCAGGAAAGACTATTGAATCCAAAGTCTCCATACTTTCTGTCAGAACATGATGTATACAAAAGCCACCCCAAGAAAGAGATTCATTCGGTAGTTTGTTATCATCATGATTGAATGTATAATATGGGAAAAAAATTATGTGAAGATGTGTTAAATCAAAAGATAATGCCGTGTATATATATTCAGAACATTTCTCTAATAAAGGACCAAGGGATGGAGCTCCTCCAAGCAAAGTGATCAAGTCTAGGTGATGATGCTTACAGATTTACATCCTCAAAGCAGTCCTCCTTTCCAGAAGTTCCATACTTATTAGAGCATTAACTACTAAATTCTCCTTTTATGTACCGATGGAAGTCTCAAAAGACGAGCTGTCTGAAGCCAAAATATAAAATGCCATGTGTAGTTAGGTCAAAAACTCTGATCTACCTCCCAGTTATTACTGTCATGAAGCTACGTTTTATTTTGTCAAATGAAATAAAAATGTGAGTTTGCATATGGCTTACAACCTGAAAAGCGTTATCAAAACCACAAGTTCTTGGGACTTAACAGAAGCAAAATGATCAAGATGGTTGCTTACATAAAACGTTGATTTAGTTCTCTGTCTGATGCTTTGAAAGGAAGGCATAATTTGAATTACCGCTCAGGTATAGAGGGGAGAAAGTCTTTTCTCCTACCATTTCCTGAAGTCTGACTCTGCAATATTTTGAGCTGCTCAGCCAGCCAGCAGCCACGTCGTTGCATAGAAAATATGCAAATTACATTTTGTGCCCAAAAGGTGTAAATAATTGGGTTTATTAGAAATAGAAATTTTTAGATCACACTAGTCTTTTTTTTCTAGTTTCTTCATCTCCTTGTTTACACAAAGACACATACCCTTTTGTATAAATCACTCTCTCTCTTTATATATTTATAAACTCACTGTGTCCCTGGCAAGTGATAGAAAGCCAGAGTTTTCAGAAACTCAAGGAAAAGAATCTGTCAAAGGTTCTCTGGATTGACCTTCACAGGCTAGTGGCTCAGTCTTGAGTAAATCACTTCACCCCACTTAGCCTCAGTTTCCTCATATCCACAGTATCCAAAATTCTGTAAAAATTCTGTTTACTCATTAATATTCATGGAATTTATAATTTCCAAGCCCATGGGATCTTTCTTATTCCATTATTCTAATCGAAATATTATATTTAAACTTGCAGAATTTGAAGATCAGTGAGATGTTTTTGAGTACCGGTTATATTGTTTCTAAATATAATGTTACCGTAAGGGCCATGTGGTACAGCTTCAGAGATAACATAAACTCACGCCACCATGTCTGCCAGTTTTGATGATTACATATCTTAACAATAGAAAGCTGAACAGAGCTCAACAGTTCATTTTTAGACCAGAATTTGTGTTAATCATTTTGGTCTACTGATAAGAATTTAAAGCCATATTTTTCCCCCTAATCTCTAAAGCATAATCGTGCCATGTTCCAATCATGATTTGATGTTTCCAGTTTACCCTATTTTACTCCTTATTTCTGTAAATAAAATAGGCTTAAGAAAATGTTGGAACTATAATGGATAAAGAAGGACTCATGGACAGGTTGAGGGCAGATCTACTATTTTGGCCTTTAGAAGAATCTCTACGTATCTGGGTTGAATCTCTTACCTGGCATTTCTAGGAAATCAGTTTCGATACTTCACTTAGGAATGATCAGTTTCTAGTACACTGATCAATATTGAACATTTTCACAAAGAATTGATTTAAAATCAGAACACAATTTATTAATATATAATTAATGCCATTTCAATCAACCAAAATGTTCATAATCTCTGCAGGACAAAGAAAACTTACAGAGAAATGTTTATCTTACTTGACTAAATGTTCATTTATTCAAGTGGTGTTTATTGATTTCTTGCTCTCTGCTGGCCATTTGGGACACAAAGAGGAGCAAAAACAAGTACAGCCTTTGCCTTCATGAAAATTTCAGTCTAGAAAAGGAGAAAGAGTAATTACACCATGATCACAGAAAATGTTAAGTTACAACTCTGAAAAATGCTACAAGAGAAAGTAAGATATACCGTGTTCTGAGAGCTTATAGTAAGGACATTTTGCCTTACTGGGTAAGCCAGGCTTTCCTGAATAAGGTACACATGAGCTGATATCTAGAGGACAAACTGGAAATTAACTTGGTGATGCATACGGGGGAAAGAATGCAGGCAAATTCTTGAGAAAGGGCAGACAAGGGACTGAAAAGGCCACTCTGCTAAAGTACAGGGAATGCCTAAGAGTATGCTCTAAGAAAAGATTAAAGAAGCAGAGAGAGATCATATAGGGTTTATAGGACATGCCAAGATTTGTCCACGAGTGATGGGAGGCCACTGAGAGGTGTTGAACAAGGGAGGGAAGTGATCAGATTTTCATTTTTAAATGATCATCCAAGCTGCAGTGTTGTGAGTGAACTAAAGGGACACTGAGCTGGGTGTGGATAAATTAGTTTGTTGTCAAGATGAGTTGTACAACTTGTACAACTAGATGGGTGTGGGTGTTATTTATCGAGATAGAAAATGCACCTAGTGGGTGGGAAGATTGTGAATTTTATTTTGGACATGAATGTGTGTTTGGAAATAAATCCTGGAAGAGATGTCTTATAGGAAATTGAATATATTGGCTTAGAGCTCAGAAGAAGTCATTTGTGTTTATGTCATATTGCAAACTGTGGAAGTGGAAGAGAGCATAGAATAGGGCAAGCCTAAGTCTGAACTTCGAGGTACTCCACTGTTATAAATGTTATAAGTGTCTATGTACACACAAATGAACCCACAAGTAACAAAGAGCTGGCACAGAGGAAGGAGTATGATAAGACAAATGTGGCAGATGACCAGGGAAGAATATGTTTTGAAAGGGGGGAGAGACATCGTCTATGTCAAAAAACTGCTGTGACATCATCTAAAATCTGAAAAATGTTTATTAGATTTACTGACATTGGAAATCACTAGGAATCTCAGCAAGAACTGTTTCAATGGACTCAGGAGACCAGATGCCAGAATGATGGGTGAGGAGTAAGTGAAAGTTAAAATGGACATAAGTATAGACAGCTTTAGCCTCTCTAATGCTTTGTGATGATGATGTTGGTGACTTCCTGGGGAAGTGAGGTGACTTAATTCCCAGGAAACACTTTTGCCATTGCCTTATTTCCTGTTCTCTCTTTATTCTAAACAAGTCAGTAATGGAGTCCTAGAGTGTATCCCCACTTTGTTAAATTACTGAAAGCAATGAATATTTGCTCACTATACTAATTGTATTAATAGAATCATAAAGTCTTCCCCAAGGCTCAAAGCACAACATAATTGATGACATCTATGTCTGACTTCCTATTTCCATGAATATCTGGGTGAGTTTCTATGATATTTCTGTAAGTTTCCTCTGTAGAATGTATGCAATGGAATTTAGAATTGGGGTACATAAGAAAGGTAATATCAGGGATGGAATATTTGGTATGTGTCAGTTGTGATATCTCAGAAAATGAAAATGGATTTATTATTATACATTTGCTCCACTTCCTCCCTCCTTTCCTTCCTTTCTTCTTTACTTCCCTCTTTCTTTCCTTCTCTTTAAGGAATGAACACCTAATGATTCTTCTGTAATATGCAAAGTACTAGCTGATAAATAGTAAAGGTAAATGAAGAGTTAAATGATAAGTACACTGAAATTGCTAAAACAGAATAGCTATGTCAGAATAAACAAAGATAAGATTGAAGAGAATGGGATTAAGAGAATGGGAGTGATAAATACTTTTGAATGCAAGGCTGTGATATAGTGATGAATAGAACGTTATTAAGAAAATAAAACTTAGAGATTATCCTAGAAGTTCTGCACAGGTCTAAAAATAAAGAGACATTGGTTATCGTGATAATCCTAGACATCAATTTTGGGAAATGAATATAAACAAGATGCATTATGCCATGGAAGTATTCTCAAGTCTCAGTAATCCCTGAGAACATGTCACAGGGAAAGGCAGTCAATTTGGAGTCAAAAGGAGCTTTACATTCAAGATATATTGTGAGGGAGATATTTTTAATAAATAAAAGTATAATCTGGGGCTTATTAGGTATCAGGTGTTGGTAGGACATCCAAGCACACATATACTGAGGCAGAAGAAAATAAAACACATGTAGAATTACTGTTCAGGTATCTAACCATTTTCTCAAATACTTCTTGGGAAGGCCCACTCAGTAACCGGAATTTTCTAACATATGCCATAGATTGATAAAGACAAGTGAGAAAGTTGATTGGTTGAAAATATGTTACAAATCTATTTAGTTATATTTACTTACATCAGAATGGAAAGTTAAATTTTACTTTTAATTGTAAGTGAAATCCTTTTAAGTTTATTCATTGCCAGTATGTGCTGTTGAGTCTGTTCTCAGAAGACAAGTAAAACATCTCAACTTTGTCATAAGCAAATGTACACAGTACTCTTGATTTCCCATAGAAATCTTAGAGAGATAGCTTATTTTTAAGGAACCCAATTCTAAATTTCTTTATCCTTTAAAGATACGTTTTATTTATTTATTGTATTTCCTTTTGTTTTTTTCTAATATAATTTTTAATCATACTCACTTTTGATCAGTCTCTACTTACCGTGGGATCTAACAGTGATAATTTTAGACTAGGGAATTCCCTGGCAGTCCAGTGGTTAGGACTCCACGCTTCCACTACAGGGGTCACAGGTTCGATCCCTGGTTGGGGAACTAAGATCCTGCACGTCGCATGGTGCGTCCAAAGAAAAAAAAAAAGTTAGACTAAGCCAAACACACTCTTCTTTCTATATTAGTTGAGTAAACACTTGAGTAGAGCCTTAAAGTTTGGAGAATGATATTTCTTCAAAAAAGTATCAAATTTCTACTTAATATAATATTAGATACTTTATTGATATTTAAGAAACTTTTTGTACTTTCTCTCTAGATTTCATAATAATTTCAAGTGCATACATGCTTGCAGAATGCTCTATTATGCTCATTTTCCAGATTATTTGAAAAGTTTCCTCAGCTGATGATAGTTATGATTTTTATGAAATGCAGAATTCTTCCTTCATTCCTTGCTCCGAAGAAATCTTTAAATTTTACCAATATGTGAGTTGTTAGGGGTTTTTGTTGCTGTTGTTGCTGTTTGGTTTTTTGCTTTCATTGAATAATAATCAAATCTTTTGCAATATTTACTTGATCCAGTAAAATAGATGATTTATTTGACTCACAATGACGTAAATAGGAAATGATTAAACCCACAATAATTGAAATTAATTATTAATCAGTGATCTAGATAATGAACAAATTAGCCTTCTGCATCGCTGGTCACATAAGTGGGGAGATTGAAAGGGTGTAATATATTCATATTAAAAAATTTTAATTGTGTCTCTAGGAGTCCCCTAAAACTTTAAATATCTTTGGGAAAACTGGGTATTTTGGAAAGGGCACTAAATTGGACTTACCTTGGGAAAATCAGTTTTTCATCATATTTAGTTTTTCATATGCAAAATGCAGATAATAATTTTTACTTATCATACAGATTGTTCTGACTCAAGTAAGATAACATGTGATTTTTCTAAACATAGAAAAATGGAATTAATCTTCAATTAATTATTCTTTTGCTCACCTATCAAATCCATCCCTTAGTAAAATTCTGAGGAAATAGATATGGGTCAGTTTTCAAAAAGGTTTTGGGAAAATGATTGTGGGACTTTGACATTGGAGAAATGGGGACTTCAGTAGAATACCCTGGAAAGTACTTCTGTGGGTGGGGAGAAAGAAGTTGTGCTAATACTGAAGAGAGAGGTGCATAATTGGGGACTAGAAACACAGTGAAAAGGAACTTCTATTTCCTGGTTTTGTCCCTGGAATCTGTTCTGATAATAGCCTGTGACCGTCTACAGCAGATGTTTTCATGTGTTTAGCCACCAAGCAGTTTAATGAGTTAAGCCTACTTTAACAGCAACAAATTATAGAGTAATTTGTTTTCTTTTATTGATGCACATATTATATATACGTTTCCACTTTAATGTCCTCATTTGCATAAGTTTAAATAGGCATTTGAATTACAGCTCTGAGTCTGATGTGCAATAGTGTATGGGTCCCTACACCTTGTGATGTCTGCTAAAGAAGTATAGAGCTCAAATGCTGTACCAGAAACATTTCTTATTTTTCTCCTTATAAAACCTCTGAATTTAACTCTGAGTCAAGAATGCTATTTTCTACATCTTTTTGTGCATTAATTCATACAAATGAATATCTACTTTCGTGAGAGATGTGTGCATAATACATTGTACCTATCCTCAATTTACATGCCATCTAATGTAAAAGTAAAACATGTACAGATATTTATAATACAAAAATGAAGGTTATAACTACCACGTGGGTAATACAGAATGAAAGCCAAATACAGAAATTTGGCTCAGATTGGTTATTGAAACAACATTGTTTTGGTTTTTTTTTTACATCTTTATTGGAGTATAATAGAGAGTGATGACATCGCAAGTTGTGAAGGAGTGCCTTTTGAGCTGTATATGGAAAGATGACTGATAATCTCTTGAAAAAGGCAGACTGGACAACAGTATGAGCTATTGAAAGTTTTAGAATCAGAAGGCACTATCATTAAAGAAATGCTTTAAGAAGATTGAAGTGGTGGTTTGAGCCATATTGGTTAGAACACAGGGGATGATTCTGCAGATAAAAGTACAGTTAGGGGACTATTTTAATAATAGGTCCATGATTCCCAAACACCGGTTCCCAAGCACCCCTGCTACAGAAATATCTGCAGAGATTTTCTAAACAGCAAACTTCCAGGTCCCTCCTGAGACTCTGATTCAGTGGGTCTTAGTTAGGACCCCAGAAACAATATTGAAAACCCATCAGTGATTCTGATGTATAGCCAAGGTTAAGAATCACAGGTTGCAATGATAAACCCTCTGGCCTTATTAGTAGAAACTAGATTTAAGATAATGGGAGAAAAAAGAAACAAATGTAGGAATGCCATAGAAGTTATTTTAGCTGTTAATAATTGCCCAACATTCAAAATGACAAGTTTTACTATTTGCAGTTTGTGAATTGCACTTGTGGAAATTTTTCTGTCTTGTTTTGTTACTATATTTATAGAGCATTTTTAATCTATTTTCCTACCATTTTGTTCCTCATTTGACATCACAACAAATTCTGTCAAAATAAGTTTCAAAAGTGTTTCTTCCTTCTACTCATGCTGACAATAATTCTGAAGTTATTTTAAGATTTTAAGCCTTTTGCAATTGCACCGAATATTTTAAATTGCTACCATAGATACTTTTAGAAAGAATGATATCAGCTGATCATGAAAGAAAACATTATATTTGAAACAGTTTTCTAGGCTTTGCTAGCCACTTTCAAATTCTCTATATTTTTATTAAGATTCCTAAATACATAACAATAGAAACTGATTTATTTTTAAATGTACGTTTAACATATTGGTATTTAATTATGCCATGTTTATGGGGATGTTTTATTGTAGAGTTTAATTAGATGTTTCTGGGTCTAAACGAAATCCAGTCTTATTTTAATTAAATGGTACATGGTGCTAAAAATGATAGGAAAAGCTAAAAGAAAAGAACCCCAATGGAAGTCTTGGGTTTCAGTTGTTGGTTTTTTTTAAACATAAAGTAGCTCAGCTCTCTAGCTGAACTAGCCAGACAAGATTTGAAATCATGTATAGGACCCATTTGTTGAGCCAGGATTTTCTCTTATTTAGTTTCACTGATATGTCTGAATAAATTACTTAGCCAAATGTATGGTTTACTATTAAATCATATTGGAATCATGGCAAGACCAAAAATCTTACATGAAATAAGTGATGATACAGGTAATGCAAATAAGCTCATTCAAAACAATTTTTTTTAAACAAATACTTGAGGAGGGCTCAGATTGGTTATTGAAACAACATTGTTTTGGGTTTTTTTTTTACATCTTTATTGGAGTATAATTGCTTTACAATGGTGTGTTAGTTTCTGCTTTATAACAAAGTGACTCAGTTATACATATACATATGTTCCCATATCTCTTCCCTCTTGCGTCTCCCTCCCTCCCACCCTCCCTATCCCACCCCTCTAGGTGGTCACAAAGCACCGAGCTGATCTCCCTGTGCTATGTGCCTGCTTCCCACTAACTATCTGTTTTACGTTTGATAATGTATATATATCCATGCCACTCTCTCACTTTGTCACAGCTTACCCTTCCCTCTCCCCATATCCTCAAGTCCATTCTCTAGTAGGTCTGTGCCTTTATTCCCATCTTACCCCTAGGTTCTTCATGACCTTTTTTTTTTCTTAGATTCCATATATATGTGTTAGCATACGGTATTTGTTTTTCTCTTTCTGATTTACTTCACTCTTTATGACAGACTCTAGGTCCATCCACCTCATTACAAATAGCTCAATTTCGTTTCTTTTTATGGCTGAGTAATATTCCACTGTATATATGTGCCACATCTTCTTTATCCATTCATCCAATGATGGACACTTAGGTTGCTTCCATGTCCTGGCTATTGTAAATAGAGCTGCAGTGAACATTTTGGGACATGACTCTTTTTGAATTATGGTTTTCTCAGGGTATATGCCCAGTAGTGGGATTGCTGGGTCATATGGTAGTTCTACTTGTAGTTTTATAAGGAACCTCCATACTGTTCTCCATAGTGGCTGTATCAATTCACATTCCCACCAGCAGTGCAAGAGTGTTCCCTATTCTCCACACCATCTCCAGCATTTATTGTTTCTAGATTTTTTGATGATGGCCATTCTGACCGGTGTGAGATGATATCTCATTGTTGTTTTGATTTGCATTTCTCTAATGATTAATGATGTTGAGCGTTCTTTCATGTGTTTGTTGGCAATCTGTATATCTTCTTT
Organism: Aethalodelphis obliquidens; assembly: GCF_003676395.1. Taxonomy (NCBI): domain Eukaryota; kingdom Metazoa; phylum Chordata; class Mammalia; order Artiodactyla; family Delphinidae; genus Aethalodelphis; species Aethalodelphis obliquidens. Next base: position 25,535,716 of record NW_020837952.1, read on the forward strand.
GGAGAAATGTCTATTTAGGTCTCCTGCCCATTTTTGGATTGGGTTGTTTGTTTTTTTGTTATTGAGCTGCATGAGCTGCTTGTAAATTTGGGAGATTAATCCTTTGTCAGTTGCTTCATTTGCAAATATTTTCTCCCATTCTGAGGTTGTCTTTTTGTCTTGTTTATGGTTTCCTTTGCTGTGCAAAAGCTTTTAAGTTTTATTGGGTCCCATTAGTTTGTTTTTATTTCCACTTCTGTAGGAGGTGGGTCAAAAAGGATCTTGCTGTGATTTATGTCATGAGTGTTCTGCCTATGTTTTCCTCTAAGAGTTTGATAGTTTCTGGCCTTACATCTAGGTCTTTAATCCATTTTGAGCTTATTTTTGTGTATGGTGTTAGGGAGTGTTCTAGTTTCATTCTTTTACGTGTAGCTGTCCAGTTTTCCCAGCACCACTTATTGAAGAGGCTGTCCTTTCTCCACTGTACATTCCTTCCTCCTTTATCAAAGATAAGGTGACCATATGTGCATGGGTTTATCTCTGGGCTTTCTATCCTGTTCCATTGATCTATCTTTCTGTTTTTGTGCCAGTACCATACTGTCCTGATTACTGTAGCTTTGTAGTATAATCTGAAGTCAGGGAGCCTGATTCCTCCAGCTCCATTTTTCGTCCTCAAGATTGCTTTGGCTATTCGGGGTCTTTTGTGTTTCCATACAAATTGCAAAATTTTTTGTTCTAGTTCCATGAAAAATGCCAGTGGTAGTTTGATAGGGATTGCATTGAATCTGTAGATTGCTTTGGGTAGTAGAGTCATTTTCACAATGTTGATTCTTCCAATCCAAGAACATGGTATATCTCTCCATCTATTTGTGTCATCTTTAATTTCTTTCATCAGTGTCTTATAATTCTCTGCATACAGGTCTTTTGTCTCCTTAGGTAGGTTTATTCCTAGATATTTTTTTTGTTGTTGTTGCAATGGTAAATGGGAGTGTTTTCTTAATTTCACTTTCAGATTTTTCATCATTAGTGTATAGGAATGCCAGAAAAATCCTCAACAAAATACTAGCAAACAGAATCCAAACAGCGCATTAAAAGGACCATACACCATGATCAAGTGGGGTTTATTCCAGGAATGCAAGGATTCTTCAGTATACACAAATCAATCAACATGATACACCATATTAACAAATTGAAGGAGAAAAACCATACGCTCATCTCAATAGATGCAGGGAAAGCTTTCGACGAAATTCAACACCCATTTATGATAAAAACCCTGTAGAAAGTAGGCATAGAGGGGACTTTCCTCAACATAATAAAGGCCATATATGACAAACCCAGAGCCAGCATTGTCCGCAATGGTAAAAAACTGAAACCATTTCCACTAAGATCAGGAACAACACAAGGTTGCCCACTCTCACCACTCTTATTCAACATAGTTTTGGAAGTTTTAGCCACAGCAATCAGAGAAGAAAAGGAAATAAAAGGAATCCAAATCGGAAAAGAAGTATTAAAGCTGTCACTGTTTGCAGATGACATGATACTCTACATAGAGAATCCTAAAGATGCTACCAAAAAACTACTAGAGCTAATCAATGAATTTGGTAAAGTAGCAGGATACAAAATTAATGCACAGAAACCAACATTCTTCTGATGACATTTCTCCTTTTTTTATTCCAAAGTTCAGCCCAGTTAAATCCATTTATTTCCCTGCTATCTTACCTTTTCGTTTATGGGCCAGCAAATGTAGTTAGTTTATTGCTTAGTATTGAACTGTCTCTTTGATCTATACAGTTTTATTTTACTCTTGATATACCTAGAAAAGGAGCATAGTATTCTTTATTTATAAGTACCTCAGTTAGTTGTATCTGTTGAAACTATGAAAACCCCTTTTTAATTACAACTAGAACTCTATTCTCTGTCTAAGTCTCTGGCCTTACTATTTATGAAAACATAGTGTTTAATTACTGTTTTGCCACCTCATTTCTTTTCTAGTAATTTAAACTTGAAAACCTTTTCACAGTCTCAGTATAAATTCTGAAAGCAGTTGTAACTGACCCCGTGCTTTATTAGAAACTTCTTTCCTATATTGAGTTGAAATGTCTTCTTATATTTCTACCTATAGCTCAACCCCTTGTGGCTAGACAGAACAAATCATATTCCATGCAACAGCCTTTCAAGTATCTGAAGATGGTTATATTCATACTTCTATACCATCTCTGCTCCAGGCAGTTTTTCATGAGTCATGTCTTTGATTTCTTTACCATCCTGTCTTCTGAATATTATCCCAATTAATCTTTATAATCAAAGCTGACTGTAGGACCCTGGCATCACAGAATAAAATTGGACCAACACTAACTTTGTTCTTGAGAATGTATTTGCATTAACACCCCTAGATACCCAGCCACACATACCCTTACCCATCTGATCAGATTAGTTTCCAAAATGATTGTTTCATCATGTTGGCTCATATTAAATTTAAAATAAACTAGAATGTGGGCCTGAGATAGAACACAAGCATCAACTGTTGGATAGATCAAAGAAAGAGTAGCTACATCTTAAGAACTCATGTTCATATTAAACAAATCTTTTAGAACTTTTAAAAGCCATACATTAAGAGATTTTTAAGTCTTCTGTAAGGTTTTTAAGTACTCCCATATCAAATCCTATAAAAAATAATTTATCTCAGAAAGGTACAATAGTAACATGGATTTTTTTTTTTGCTTAAGTAAGACAGTGATGCCATAGGTGCTCAGAGTGGGCTTGATTCTTCCAGGGAAGAGACTGAGAAATCATTGATGTGAGAAGAGCCTCTCGCTTGCTGTTCTCTCCATTCCGGGCTGGTTGCCTGCCAAAGCCTCATTCCTACCTGTAAAACTGCCAACATCGGTTCATGCAGCAAGCCTATGTAATTTGCTTTTCTGGGGAGCTATATTAGGGCAGGGTTGACTGATTGAGAGAACTGAAAGCTACAGGCTCTGGGACAAGAGGGCTTTCCTGTGGCCTTATGAGCTGGTTGGTCCTTTTTCAAGCTTGAGAGATAAAACTCTTGGTAACATAGAAAAGGCCTTACTGGCTAAACTGACAGTACTTTCCTGAACAGTGCAAATGGCCCTCATAGCAGGTGCGTTATTCATGGAGCATTATTCATCAGAGCACCACCTGGACAAAAGCAAACAAACAAAACAATATAGAGAGAGATTAGTTGGGAACAAATTTTATATAAAGGATGTTCCTTGTCGAATTATTTATAATGGAAAGGAAAAACTATTCAGTCTGAATGGCCAGAAATTATAGTATTAATTATAGGGCATCCATACCAGGAAATGTTATGCATCCTGTGTGATGTTAAAGAAGAACCTTCAATTTCTATAAAAGTTGATGAGATACTTAATCAAAACTCAAATTTCAAGGCAGTATTATGGTGGCAGCTTGTTAAAATGCATAAGTGGTGTACTGGGAGAGCGATACTAATTGAGAATGAGATGTGGAAACAGAAGATAGGAAGGATTATCAAACAAAATTTTAGAATATTATTGCTAGATGGTAGAGAGTTATTGATGACTTGTTGATTATCTTAGTTTCACTATTTGTGCTTATATGTGTTATGCAAACACACAGACAATAAAGTTACTGCTTTTGTAATAAAAGCATGGATAATTTAAAAACAATTTTGATGGGTATAAAAATAATGTTTCCAGGTTCTAAACAACAGAACCCAGCTCTAGGGAACTTGAAAAAAAAAAAAAGAATGTGTTGGAAGATTATCAGAGAACTCTCCAAATCTGCTGAATCCAAGATTGGGGAAGATGTCAAGGGAAGCAGGATACCAAGCGAAGCCCGGACAGCTGAATGCAGAAAGGGATCAGGCAGAACAAGGGGATGGTCTGCTTATAATTCTTCCATTGGTACCTTTGTCACTGGACTGTGATATGTGCCATAGTCTCTTGACACCTCTGTTCCTGTGCCCAGAATAATCACCAACTCTCCTTACATCTTTGCCTCACTTTGTTAAGATACAAAAGTCCAAGTTGGGATGGTGTATATTAGTGGCCCATAACCCATAGTATGTGTCCATGCCCAAGCTTCCAGGGCCCTGCATGGCTATTCTCTGCTTCCCTTGGCTTCAGGTGGAGACCCACCTCTTATTTTGAGGTTTCTGTCACCTCCCTCCAGTAGAAAGCTTCTTGGATGCTAAGTAGTAGCAAATGTTCTGTACATCAAATGTTGGAAGAGTTAGTAAAACATTGTGTTAATATTTCTCTGGAGATGCTTAAAAGCCTTAAATAGGATCCTTCAGATAGATTTTTATCTGTACAAGTAAGTCCAATTGTGTATGCCACAATTCCTAAGACTCTGGAATATTTCAGTAATGTGTATTATGTAGCTCAGGCATAATAGAAATGCATTCTCCTGGAGACCAACACATGAAACGATTTGTGTATGCATTGCCAGCGTCAGACACCATATATTAGTGTCAATATACTGTAGAGTACCATCAGGATGTTTTTTGCTCAAGAGAGCTATGAAATTTAGTCCTTTTGAAATACTAAGGCAGAGTGAACTACTAAGCTAACTGCCAAAATCCAAATTTAAAAATATATACAAATATTTTTATTTTTTGAGGGATATGTAGGAGCCTGTCTTCTGATTAACAGACTCAAAAGAAAAATGTCAGTTAAATTAAAGTCATGGGAATCTATGATTAGGTTAATAATGTAGTGACCACGTCTTGCTAGTAAAACAATAATATTTAATAAGAGTGTTCACTGCACTTTTATAAGATGGTTTACAAGGTCACAAAGAAAGTTGTAGTACCTGCCACTGAGTTGTTTTATGAGCTAATAGATGACATTCAACAGATGAAAATGAAAAGGCAGAATATACATCATAGATAAATGTATGACTATATTATTTATAAATGTGTGCTAAGGGATATTGGAATGGCTTAAACACATTGAGATTATTTTAATACAAATTCAAGAAGCAGTTGAGTTTTCAAAAATTCAGATGCTTTTCATTTCTTAATTTTATGCAGTCAGATGTATTTTTGTAAACTTTGCAACCGAAAGATCTCTGAATAAGCATTTTTAATTAAAAGTCCCACATAACCACTTTGAGAATATTTTTTTCATTGAGGAAAGGGGGAAAGAGCCCATTAAATATTGCTGTTATTTTGTATGTATAAAAGAAGTCTCAACTGGCAATTCAAAGCCTTCTATGATTTGTTCAGTTGAAATTAATTCTCTTCCTTCTCCTCCATGTTTCCCCTGAACTTTGCTTTTACCTGTATTATCTCATTTAAGTTTGCATCATATGACGATGAGAATAACGATAATAATGAACCCTTAGTGATTAGGAAATCAAAGTTTAGACAGATAGCTAATTTGTTCAAAGTCGTGCTGCTTATAAATAAAGTACTAAGATTCATTCTTAAGCAATCTGACTCTAGAGTCCGTACTTTCAATCCCTGCACTATTAATTGAATATATATTTTCTTCTCTGGATCTTTAATTTGTAAAAGGAAAGGCATCCATCTTACTTACCAATATAACTTTCATGGTACTTAAGACCATGATGACCACAAAATAAGATTAAAAGGAAACAAATCAAAATGTTCAGTATAGTTGTTATATAGTGTGATTATAAGTAATTAATTTCATTCTTTTACTACTTTAATGTTTTCCTAATATGCTGTAATAATAGAAGTCAGCATAAGAGATAGTTAAGAGTAGGAATTCTGGTCAAACATACCTGATTTCAAATTATTTCTCCCTCACTTTATGACTCTGTTTATTTATGGCTTCAGTTATCTAATCATAAAATGGGAATATTACAATGGAAATGGTATTTAAGACTGTTGTAACAAAAATACACTTGTCAGAGTATCTGGTAGAAAGCAATCAATAGAAGCTAGCTATTATTTTTAATCAAAAAATACTTAAGGAGAGAATACTAATATATCATAAATAAAGAATACTGAAATTTATGGTCATTGATGAGTCTTTGAATCCTTAAAATGGATTTTTATCCATACAATAAATTCTAATTTTGTGCACTAAAATTCCTAAGACTCTGAAACATTTCAGTAATGTGTTTTGTACAGCTCAGGTCATGATTCTAATGCTCAGGGTGGATAGAATAAGTAAAAATGCTACTTACAAAGATGTACCTGACCAGACTTCCTCCTTTTGGGTATTCTACCATGATACAGTCATATTTAACAATGAACGGTGTTTGGAATCAATTTATATGTATACACAGTATGTTTACATGGTATTTCTGAGATTATTACAATGTTATTTAATTAATTTTATTTGGAATTTCTGCTATGGCTTGAATCACAAAGTATTGCAGAGACAGGGTCAGGAAAAAATAAAAGATGTTGAGAATGAGGTGAAAACTTTAAATAAATAATGCTTGGATTTTATAAATAAGCAAAAGAACATCTTTTTTTACATGTCTCTGTAGTTCATGAAAACTGTATTAGAACAAGTTTAGGTCTAAGAGAAGATAAGGGATAATATTTTGAAATCAACACATTTTTTACTATCACTGCAGAAATTTCAGTATATTTTATCTTGCATCAAAAAATTACATCTAAATATTTCTTTATAAAAGTTTCCTTAGGGCTACACAAACCCAGAGAGGTACAGAATTACTTGACTTTTCTCTGTGCAATCCTAAATCAAATGAAGTTCTCTCAACTGAGATTCTGTGATCAGTTTGGAGGTCTTGAACTAGACTGTCCCTTATACTGACCATAGGAAACAGTTCTCCATATTCGTTATCATTTTCCCAGTATGTACCAGCATGTCCAGTACATACTATGTTCTCAACAAATATATAATGAATGCATAACTAATGGAGTTACATGGCATAAAGATCTTGGAATTACAAGTCCCGTCTTCAGTCCTGGGCTTTGCCACTTGCTGATTATTTAGCTTTGGGCAAGTGATTTAACTTTTTAGAATGTAAATTTATGTATCTGTAAAATTTTAGAAACAATTCCCCTAGTCTCTGTGAAGGAGATACATGTAAATTATCTTTGAAAATTATAAATGCTAACCATTATAAAGCCATTTCTAAGGCAGAATGACAATGGCTTAATATCGTGGAATCATAGAGTCTCTGTATTGAAAGAGACCTTAAAAGTCATTAAGTTCAACCACACCACTGGTACTTGATTTTCTTCCTAAACAGGGATGTAATGGATATGAAATGCATATTTTATTTTATACATAAGGGGTTTTTCATTCTGCCCCTGATATGTCCCAAAACATTCCCTTTGAGTTATAAAGGAGTGATATTTTCAGTACTTTACTCCACACTTTTAAACCGCACACAATTCCATGAGGTAGACACTACGTTTGTCCCCATTTAAGAGATGAGGAAACCTAAAAAAAGAATTGTAATGTTACTTGCCCAGTGACTCACAGTTGGTAAGTTGTAGAGCCTGGACTTGAACCTAGACAGTCAGGATGGAGACAGTCTTGAGTCCATACTCCTAACCAGCACAGTGCACCCTCCCCAGGTGAAGTGGAATGTGGGAATCTTCTCTGCTCCCTGCATGCAACAGTGGATGGTTGTAAGGCGCATCCTATCAAATTCCATAACAGTCTGGAGTCTAGACCAGCAGAGTTCCATAGAACTTTCTGAGATGAAGGAAATAATCTATATCTATACAGTCCAGTATAGTAGCTAGTAGCCACCTTTGGCTTTTGAGCAATTGATACGTGAATGGTGTGATTGAGGAACCAAATTTTTAATTTTGATAATTTAAGTTTAAATAGGTAGATGTAGATAGTGATTACACGGTGACCACATGTTGAACAATGCAGTTTCAGGTTCTAGATCAATGCTTCTCTTTTTTTTTTTTTTCCTCCTTGGTATATATGACAGCTGGCATTTATTTGTGAGACACTCTCCCATGAATGGAGCCTGGCAGGACAGAACCAAGTAGTGGCTAAGAATTTAGAGGCTGAAGTTAAGCCGACTTAAGCTCAAATGTCGGCTGTCGTGCTGAATGTGTGACTCAGAGTGTGGAGTTGACTTACCCTTAAATCAGGGCAGTAATTAAATTACATCACTGAGCTTTTTAAAAACTGAAAAAAAATTATTTGACATAATTTCAGAGTTACAGGGGGAAATGCAAGAATAGTACAAAGAATTCCTGTGTACACTTCACTTGGAATCCCCAGAGTTTATTACTTTTTCTCTCTGTCTCTGTCTGTCTCTGTCTCTCTCCCTTCCTCTCTGTCTCTCTCTCCTCTTCCCTCCCTCTCTCTTTTTCTCCCTTTCTCTCTCTGTCTCTCTCTGTGTATGATTATTGCCCTGAACCATTTGAGAATAAGTTGCAGGCATGACTCCCCTTTCCTTTTACTAGATACTTGTGTGCATTTCCTAAAAATAAAGACATTATCTTAGACAAGGCAGGAAATTAACAGTTACTAGTCATAATACTATTATCTAATCCACAGACCTTATTCAGTTTTCAGCCGTCGTCCCAATAATGTCTTTTATATCCAAAGCAAATACCATCTTATGCTGTGCATTCAATTTTCATGTCTCTTTAATCTCTTTTACTGTAAAACAGTTTCTCAATCTTGATATTGTTTCATGACATAGATGTTTTTTAAATGATGTAGGCCAGTTAGTTTGCAGACTGTCTCTCCGTTTAGGTTTGTCCTTTGTTTCCTCATAATTTGATGTACTTGTGCACTTCCGTTAGTGATAAGAAAGCTATGACATGTCCTTTGCTGTGCATCATATCAGGAGGCATATGATGTCCATTTGCCCCATTATGTTGGGCCATTATGGTGATAATAACTTAGATCACTTCATCACTTAAGTAAGTTTCTATCTACCAAGAACATGTTTTCGAGTTAAGCTTATAAATTCATATAATTATTATTTTTTTGATACTGTAGCTCCAGATTTGAGTAGAGAGAGCCCCCCTCAAGCTGACCCTTATATCCTTTTGACATGACTCCATCATTATTTGAATACATCCCTAATTTCTGGCATAAGAAGTCACTTCAGACTCAGGTCTTATCTTCCCTGACTACCTCCTGGAATCATTAATTTCATCAAAATGCTTCAGTTTATAGGAGTAAAAGAAAGGTATTTCGAAAGCAAGATCTTAGAGCCTGGTAGACTTATTGTTGCTACTGAATGTCATTACTTCTAGGCTTTTTAGCAGTTAGAACTAGGCTACACACACAGAGATGGGTGTATGTACCACCACATATATACATACATACATACATATATATATATATGTAATTTCTTCCTCCCTTCCTACCCTCCTTCCTTCTATCTATGTCATAAAAGTTGTAAGTTCAAACTGGTTCAAGTTCAAACAAGTTCAAGTTGGTTTCAATTCCAACCAGCATCATGGAGTTAATTATACCTTTCCTCTTTCCCACATTTGTAACTGCCTTCTCTGACAGTACAAGACCTAGATCTCATTATCCACAATATATTTATTTATTTGTTCAGTCCGAGAATACATAGAAAGTAGTTTCAGAAGTATTAACCAATAAATCTGAAAAAAGATACCTGCTATGTAGAATTCAATAATTGTTTAGAGTTCTTTGTGTCTTCAGACTGAGAATATATAGTACAAATATGCACAGTCCAAATAGTCTAAAAGTTACCTGAATTCTCCCCCTCTGCCACCATGCCCAATGTGGCTATGTTATTCATTTGATATAAAAACATGACTCTGTTCATGTTTCTGTTTTGGGTTTTTAGATTTGGGTCCCTCCCGAGGTGTTGTCCATTTTCTTTTTTTAAGTATGTAAAACATTAACCATTTCCAAAAATTAGAACTTTACCAGAAATTCTATTCAGAGAAGTGTTATCCCAACCCCCTCTTCCTTCATAGAATTTTTTTGAGGAATAAATAAGATTATAAATGTTTAGATTTTTACACACGACCTGGCACCTATTTAGATTCCAAGAAGTCCCATCTAGCTATTCACTTAATAATATTGCTTTACCTTTGTTCATTTACACACTCCTCAAATACTTCATGCATTTTCCTCCCATCTGTGAAACCAAACTGGAAAGCAATTGTGTGAATAAAATTCTTCTCAACCTTTGATATTTTAGATCTTACTAGGAACAGATTATGTTGATATCCTTATCACAGCTGATCACAAAACACTATTGTGTTTAGTTACCCAGTTAATCAGTGGCCTATTTTGTTCCTTAAAAGAGAAGAATATGCTTACTGTCTGTGGGATAACCATAATGTTATTGCAGGAATTATGTAGAAAACATATCACAGTAAGACCTCATTTCAGTGATGCCCTAAACAAAGCTGTAATTCTGTATGAAGGTAATAATTGTTAGATTGGACTGAAACAAATAAAGAATCCTGAGACATGTCTCAAGAAATAAGTGAGTTAAGTGGAACTTCCAAGAATCATCACCAGGTTGCATTCGGGTTCTAGCTGCATGCTGAACCCCAGGAATTTCTTGGGATGCTTTAGAGACCCAATCTTTGTGTAAGGTTATTTTTATAATAAATTGGTTTCATTGTCCTCAATAATACAACTATAGGTTTTGCTCTAAGACTATTGCAGGTCATGATTTTTCTTAAATTTTGTTATCTTGCATTCATTGTGAGCCATGTCCCATTCCATAATTCTGACCATGGGATCATGCCTAAATTCTCTTTGCCTTTTTTGAAATGCCCTTTCCAAATGCCTACAGTATGTTTCTAACTAGTTGCTATTTTTCCCCTTCTTGCTGGTCTGAATTAAGCATTGAAGAGAAATTATCCTAACAACTTTCTTTTCCTTCTCTAGATAAAATTGTTAGCAGGGCGAGGAAAATATTTGTTAGCTTTTCCACTTTCATTACAATAAGATTTGTAGTAGATGGCAGAATTTAAGCCCCCCATTGCTACAAAGCTTGCCTTTCTCTCACCTGATCTTGTGGTTATCATTAGGAATAAGGCATCCATAGCGTCCAGCCAACCAGGCATCTATAGCACCGTGCACCTCCTTAATAGGATGCTTCTGTCTGCCTTTGTGTTCATTTATGCCAATACTATTCTGCATGCTTCTGCTCAGAAATCTACAGATTTCTCAATACCTCATTTTTCAGTATTTCTCCCTATTTCCCCTCACTGGGATTCGAAAGTATGCCTTTGAACTTGAAGTAAATAATACTAATTGGCACACAATTTTTAAAAAATTCTGTTGTTATAAGATGGGGACAAAGTGATAGCTTAGAAAGATGTAACTTATCATAGCAATGAAGGAGTTTGGGATATTTTCTCTTCTTAGCTCATCTCATTAGTAACTACTGCAGGAGTCATTTGTATTCCATTTTAAAGTATAAATATTTGATTCATATCCAATTGGGAATAATTTGTGTAAGATATAGCATACAATGTTTTACCTCTGTGTATAAATCATTACCCCTGCATTTAATCATTGCTAAGAGATCGTATAATTTAGCAATATAGATGATTTTATATTTGTTTCTAGGCTTCTTTTACCTTTGGATCAATTAAATAATTTAATATATTCACCACTTAATGCAGCTTTTTAAAAAACTGAAGTAAAGATCATAGAGGAACAACTATGACCTTAGAAAAGTTTGTGACTTCATTAAACAGCAAAAACAAAAAACAGCAGGAAACGTAAGTTTTTTAAAAATCCAGAATTTGTGACATAGAAGTGATACCACAAATAGGGCAATTGCAGGAAATCTGAGACTATCCTTAAGACATGTCATGTTGTTACTGACAGTTATACTAAACTATATAGTGAATTCTAACACATTCTGAATCATGAATCCAATCACTTGGGTTTGGCTGACCGGAATTATCCCAATATAGCACATGCATTCATTTTGAGAACAAAGAATATGAAAGCTAGTATTTGATTTCTCTTGTAATCATCTGGAAATATGGTAGATAGTTTTAATCCAAAATTTCCTGTATGAGAAGGGAATAAAATGGAAATAATGCTGTTGAAGTTGAAGGTCAAATTCTATCAGCATGAACAAGGAACCTAACATCAGACCAAAGTTCTCCTTCAGAATCCCAGAGTTTGAAGACGCTATGAAGTCCTGCACTGCAGGAAGAATAATTAAACAATGTTATCAGTTGGATTCTGTCAAACAGTCTGGTGCTATTTTACCATAATAGTTCTAATTGATCTTTCCATAATCTGAACATTGTAACTTGAACGTGACACTGCCTTAAATGCCCAATAAAGTGCCAACACAGAGGGACCAGTTGGGACCAGATCCCAACCTATTTCTAATTCAGTTCTATTCTATTCTATTCTATTCTATTCTATTCTATTCTATTCTATTCTATTCTATTCTATTCTATTCTGTTCTATTCTATTCTATTCTATCCTATTCCATTCCATTCTATTGATTCAAGTGAGTATCTGCTAGTTACAGGGGAGTTCTAAGGTGAAATTTAAGATTTTTAACTAAAAAAAGTGTTAAAATAGGGTTGTAGAAAATAATATATACTTTGATCCTATATCTGATATAACTAATAATAATAATAAATAAAAGAATCTATAAATACACAAAAAGTTATTAACAGCAATTATTTTGGGAGAGGGTAGGAAGACTTTTTATTCAGTAATTTTACTTTCTAATTTAACAACTTTGTAGTGCGTGATTATCAATTAGCAGTTATTACCTATCTGATTAGGAAACGATAGTTTTTCAAAAGCTAAACTTTATAGAAAAGTCAAATGATGTAATGAAAAGTCATAGAATTTATAGTCAGAAAACATGGCAACTGTCTAGCCATGTGACTCGGTAGATGTCATATATTTCTTCTGAGCCTCAGTATTCTTATCTGTAAAATGTGATTGATAATAAAATTACCAAGGTAAAAGGTGGTTGAAAATATCAAAATGCAATGTATGAAAAAGTACTTTATAAGGTCAAGTATCAAGATACCTTTGGTAGTTATATGTGTACAGTTTTATGGTGACTTATAGGTACTTATTGATAATTCAGAGAGAGACATATTGGGTAGACCTATTTGTAAAAAAGAGCAAAATCCTATAAAGAAAACTGACAGTGAAAAACTGAAGGCAGAGGTGAAAGGAAAAATACAATGGAAATATATCAGAACACATTTTCAAAACAGACAGAATGCAGCCCTGGGAATAGGGAGGAGAGAATTAAAGAAAAATTAACATGGTAAACGAAAAAGTCAGAAATTGGGGGAAAAAATAGATAGAGCTAATGACGAAGAGACTTTTAGAAATAGCACTAAGCTGTGAAGCCTAGGATGGTCATTAGATTTGGGAAGGGTGATTGAGGCTCTGGCACTCTTACATGCTAAAAATGACTAAAGGACAGAATGAAAATCTTTTCTAGGACTGTCAAGTTAGTTATGCTATATAGCTGGAGGTTGGAGAGTGGTTAATGTTTGAAAATAATTAAGTGATATAACCAGGATTTGATCTACTGAATTCGATTTATGTCTTCAATGGCCGAAGGTTAAAATGATCAACACGTAAAGCTAAGGCATAAGTTGTCACATGAGACATCTAAACTCGGATCCCGGTTCGAGCTTGCTTCTGCCCATAGAATTGAGGACTTCAATCCACGTCTTGAGAATTCCAGTTGGTTACTTAGGAGTGAGTGAACGCGTGTGTGGCCATGATGGATTTATTTATTTCTATCTTAGGAGTTATTTTCATAGTTTTCCTTTGAGAATTCTAACAGACTTCTACCAGCTTCAGTTGTTCTGTGTCTCTGGATGCTGCCTACGTTCTGTCAACAGAGGTGGGCCAATTTATCTGATATTGCCTCTGCAGAAAAGACAGGAGCTTTGGGGGGCAAAGTGTGCCTATCGTGCAGGTTACTTCCCTGATCTAACCAGGTAGAGAACTAAGCAGTCAGGAGGGGTAGTGTTGGGAAAAGCAGAATCTTTTCTGTAGCCACCTCTCCTGTCCACGTAGGAATAGCTAGCACAAGAGCCACTTTCTATAAGAATTCCTAACATTTGACATGGCTCGACAAGGATGACTCTGATAGACATCATCATGTCTGAATCTGTGCGTGGCTGAGTCTACCGGTGTGTTTGGACAACCACTTTCCCTCGCTGCAAAGTATGTCTCCTTTTCATCCTTAGTGGTATTTTTGGTTTATGCCCTTGTTTGTGAAATTATGAGAGGCTAAATTTGGTTCTTCCTCCAAATCTAAATATCTTCAGAATATAATCTGAATATTCAAATTTAGGGTTGGGTTGGGTTGGGTTTCCTCTTATATTTATTTTGTTTGTTTATTACCATAATGACTTCCCTAATAATTGTAGTTTGTACCCTAGCCTGAGAGCGGCAACTAGGAGAATATATGCCTGCTGCCTTTATGCTCTCTGTACCTCAGTTTCTTCCTATATATTCGTGGGAGGTATGTCAGTGTTTTTTATTTATCTCATAGGATTATATTGAATGCCAATTAGGTGTATTTTTAAACACTTACAAAGCTATTTGTGTCCCCCAAATTATCTACTCATAAAAATACTAATTTTAAAAGGATCCCTGTGGTAATGAGGTTTATAATTAAGCTGTCAGTTTAAAATATTTTGATTTCAGTTTTATTTAAAAAGGAAAATCCAGAGAATGGACTTGAGGACACGGGGAGGGGGAAGGGTAAGCTGGGACGAAGTGAGAGAGTGGCATGGACATATATACACTACCAAATGTAAAATAGATAGCTAGTGGGAAGCAGCTGCATAGCACAGGGAAATCAGCCCGGTACTTTGTGATCACCTAGAGGGGTGGGAGGGAGATGTAACGAGATATGGGGATATATGTATATGTATAGCTGATTCACTTTGTTATAAAGCAGAAATTAACACACCATTGTAAGGCAATTATACTCCAATAAAGATGTTAAAAAATAAAATAAAGTTTATCATACTAGCAAAAAAAGGAAAATCCACTTCAAGTTTGCTATGTGAAGTTTTGAAATTTTGTGTAAATGCTAACATCACATGGAAATCACATTTTGTACAATTTTATAGCCACCATTTTTTTTTATCTGACTGTTCTTGTAATTTTCTTTTTAGTTGCCTTCAGGGAACAATATGAGAGCTCTACTTAGAGCTTATTTAACTCCTATCAATTCTTATCAATAAAAATCAAAGATTATACAAAATTATACAAACATTCATTTGGATAAGAGGCAGTCCATTGAATTCTGCTAAAACAGTTTTTATATTAAAACTGATTCATTTTATTTCCTCACTTCAGTTATAGGCTACTAAACTCTTACAGCCTTCTGAAACACAAAAATTGAAAAAGTCTTATTCATGTAAAAAATTTTAAAAATTCTACGTAAAGCAAATGTCTGTCATACCAAGATGTCCAAAATTATAAAGGTTATCAGGCATCACTCGTGGTAGCCTTGGAAATTATTTGTTTGATTTTTGAGGAAATCCTTTAACCAGTCAAGTTCAGTAATATTTTTAACTTACTTTTCTCTGCATTAAAAGGATATGCCTGTTAAGATATACCTAGGTCATACATAATACATTCATCTGTCTTCTACCACTTCTGTGGGTTGAGATGCACATGGTTTAAGTGAATCTGTGTGACGGATATTAGAACCATCTTGACCCCAGTGTGTCAACTTCTGTGAGTCTGGCGGTTCTCAAAGAATTTGTTGGCTGAGCTATAGAGTCTCTAAGAAACTCTGATTTGAAGAAGGAAGACTAAAGTTTGGGGAGGGAAAGTGAAAAAGGTTGATAAATACATATAACTTCCTAAATAAAAATTTTGTCATATATCATCAAGAGTAGCCCAGGAAAACCAGTCTTATGGCTTCTAAATCCTTGAATCCAGCAATATAAAAAATTTTTATTTTGATTTAGGTTTAAATGTCCAGTTTCTTGAGATGCCAGTTTCTTTACAACCGAAACCACTTGTCAAGTTCAGACCACGGGGAAGAATATTACTATTTTTCAAATACAGATTATTAAATCCATTCCATTTGAAAGACTAGAGATGCAGGTCAAACATCCTCTACTTCATGTTTTGGATCCCCTGGGAGATAATCCATTTTAGGAATTGTTTAATACTTTCTGAATACTCGTCATAAACTTCCATCACAGATACTTTTTCTTAAATCTACAAGGCAAGTTGTCTTTTTATATGCTTGTTTTGCCTCTTTAAGAGAGAAAAGGGAAGAGAGAGGGAATGGAATTAAGCTTTAAAGAAACATGCCTGGTTTGTGTGTTTGGTGCTTTCCAGAAACAGGAAATTCATTAGAAGAAATTGAGGGTAATCTATATTTAAGGGAAGCAGTTTATATGTCTTATGGGCCATGGTTTCCCCAATGAAAGAATGTTTAATACATCTTTATTGAGTAAATAGGCTTGAATAAAATCTATAAATTTATAAAATATTTTTGTTTGATCTTTATGGCAATCCTTTGGGATGAGTAAAAGCAATACTATATCTCTTTCTGGTGTTGTTGCTAACTTGGCTTCCTGACCCAAAGTCAGTATCAATCCATTCCAATTGTGAAAGACCTAGGAGTCATCTGAACAAGCAGGAGTTGAGATGTTAAAACCACTGGTTTTATCGCACATCTGCAAGTGAGAAGACCTGTCAAAACATGGGTTAATTGTTTATATGGTAAAAAACTAGATGTTGAAGTGAAAAATTTAAAGTGCTAAATATGTTAATTATAATTAAATATGAACTGTTTTCGGAAAAGGTACACTGAAATTTACTACAGAAAGAATCCAAGACTCTCTCTGATGAAGTTGGTATACAGCCTCTTTCTTTAGAGAATAGTACAAGCACAGGGAGCAGCTGCAGGACCCCCAAATTCTTGGAGGTAAAGAATATCTAGAATTTAGATAGATATTATTATTAGATCTATTAATAATAAAACATTATTATTCTATTTAGAATAATAGAATTTGCAGATTCTAACAGGTCACATCACATGTCGGTAACTGAGGTGTGAAAAAACAAAGGACCATACTCTGGCTTGTACTCCACAGAAATCACACCTTACTTGTAACTTTAGATTTGGTTGGATCCTTTTCCAATGAATTAAGGGCAGCAAGCATTAAAAAAAAAAAAGACTAAAATTGAACTCAGACAAATTTAAAATGTAAGATCTAAAGGTGGTACATTCTGGGCCTAGATAATTTGAATTCTGTCTTTGAACAGAAGGGCAACCATGGGGAAATTAGGCTTCTTGTGATGACATCAGAGACATCTCATCCCCTGGGTGTCAATGGTCACATTTAGAACGTTGCTCTAAAGTCCGATGCAGACTCTCTGCTGATAAGTTTCTGAGAGGCAAGTTTTTGGGTCTCATTGATTTACTGAAACATTCATTCAATTAAGAAATTTTTGAGTTCCTGGAAGGAGCCAGTGGTATGCCAGGCCATACAGCTACTACATAGGCATGGCTCATGTGTGGTGCAACCTAAATTTTGTTGCTTTGGTAAAGATACCATTACTTCCGAGAAGGGAGGCTAAATATTATAGAAAAGAACAGAACAGAAGTAGGATGCCTCCATAAAAGGAGGCAAATACATAAGATTGGAAATTGAAGTGTGCGTTCAGTCTGGGTAAATAAAAATATGAGATTAATTGCTCTTATATGGGTAATTAAATGGGGGGTGGGGGAGGTGTTCCCATGATGTTAATCCTTTCTGAGATTAACATGCTTTTATATACTGGTTTCAGTTAGTCATTTGCCAATGAAGGCTTTTAGATAGCATTTAAGAGAAATCTGTACAGGTCAAAACAAAAAAAGAGACAATCTTTCCTAGCAGGGCAAATTGTTAGAGATAAGAGTATACATAAATTACGAAATTTGCTGTAAAGTCGTTCGAAATGGGTGTATTCTTCTGTGGCCACCTTAGCTATATATGTATCTCAGAGCAGAGGAAGCCCATCTAGATCGTATCATCTAGGAACCAGTATTTGAGCAGCCTCATAAAATATTTCAAAGTATAAAGTCTCAAATTTCCTTTGATGTTAAAGAAGAGAGACACAGTAAATAGGTAAGGTTTTGGATATAAGATAAAGAAAAGTTGGAAGAAAATTATTTCATTATCATCAAAATCAATTATTGAGTTTCACTGTATTTATATCACTTCTTTTAGAGTGGTAAAGTTAGGAGAAAATTTAAACATTTTCTTCTAAGAATGTACAATTTAAAAGGATAATTTTAATATAGGAAAGGTTAACTGATGAATAGAACATATTCTATTTAGGAATGTTTACTTAGATAAGGACAAAGTATTCATGTTTCCTTCAATGGTAGTTGAATCAGCAGTATCTCTAAGTTTGCTAATAACTTGAACACTATGATTTGGGACTTGAACCCTAAGGAGTCAAGTTCAAATGATGACTTGTATGTTCTCTCTTATTTAGTTGGGAAATTAGACCTGGCTATTTAAGGTTTCTTAAATCATTACATATATGTTACATATTTTAAACAGCTTTCAATATAATTCTTGTGAATTGGCTTTGCAGATATGCCTGTTTATTTTTTTAGATTATTTAGGAGATTATTTAGCATTAGAAGATATGTTTAATTACAATTTTTCCTTATAAAGTAGGCAAACTTTCATGTTTACTAAATAATAAGAAATATAAATTCTTTATTTATTAGTGAATGTGGAAAATAATTTTCTCTGAATGTAACCCAGTCTGGTAACTTTGCATAAACAAGCCCTAATTCAAAGCTATTTTAACAGGAGGGAGAGACCGGAACTCAATCTGAGCTCTACTCCAGGGGAAGAAAAAGGGCAGGAGAGTTTTCAATTAGCAATAATCACGCCTCGGATAAACCTCATTGGCTACAATACTGCCACTGCGCAAAGCTGGGCAGGAGAGTTTTAAGAGGTGCGTGGAGGCCTCTAAGTCCGCCTTTGTTTGCTAATTGGATTTACCTACAGGAAAAGGAAGATAGTTTTACAACTTGGAGCAAGGCACCTATCAAATTTAGGCTTCTACCTTCCTACAGACACTGAAAGATAGAGGTACTGTCTTCCTGGATGGTTACATTTCAAAGGAATGACTTCCAGGTCTTTGAGAAAGACATCTGTGGGTTGTAAAACTGGCTAGGGCCTTTGAAAGATATTTACATTTCAAAGGAGCAGAGAAGGATTTTACAGTGATATGTTTTCTAAAGTAAATGCTCTAAGAAAAGAGAGATCAGGGGCTTCGAGTCAGGAAGATAACTAAAGTTTAGTCAAGCAGAGGGGGACCAACTTGAGAAATATATTATGTCGTGATTATGTTATAATTTAGACTTCTTCTCCAAGGTTCTTTGACTGTGGACCTCTGAGTGTGACTCATTTGGACTTCTGGAAAGGGGAAGGAACAATAGGGATGATGCTTTGGTACTCTTCTTTACTCTGTTACCAACTATTTATGTCTTGAGAAGCTGCCTTTGGGGCCTTTAAATTTTGTAAGTTGAGAAGAAATTAGATATTTATTCTAGTAACAAACAATAATGAAATAAATTATTGGAATTGCATAGATTATCATAGAAATACGATTAGTAGTAGTATTTTTAGTACTTGTGTTGAACTTAGCCATCATGATGCATAGAAAAGAGATGTTATACTATAAAGATAAGTAAATTTAGGTAAGTTATGCTGAACAATTACTTAAGCAGAATAGCCTTATTCTTATACTAGCAGCTTCTTACCTTCAAACTGGAATTAAAAGAGAAAGTTTATATGTCATTCTGTTAAGGAGACAGTGATAATTATAAATTCTCGTCCTCCTTCAGAATCTTAAACAAAAAGCCTTACTTTCTGGAAAATTCTATAGTCCTATAATGCTGAAACATTATTTAGAATAAAACAACTCATAAAAATATTGATAAAAAAAGAACTACCTAGCTAATTCTTAATTCTCTGAAAACTAAAGCCCTCTAATACCTATTTTTTGAATGCTGTTGTGGGTAATTAGATATGATTTTCCAGTTATTGGGGAAAGAGCAGATGTGACTGGGATTGCTGAGATCATAATTTTATGGTGTAATGTGATGCTGACCGTGTGAGGGGATGTGAAGATGAGGCAGTTAACAGTAGATGTAAGAATTTGGAACTGGGAGTCTTTGAACTGTATTTGAAGGAATCAGAGCAAGGGCTTAAAGTCATTTTACTTTTCTTCTTTCTTTGTTTCCTTCTGCCATTCTTATAGCAGATGAATTCTTGGGGCCTCTCTCCTCACTCTTCCTTTCCAACGTTTTCCTTCTATTTCTTTCTCCTTTAGCACTGCTCTTTAAGTAAATAGGACACTGAAAGAATATATAACGTCAAACAACCATCAGACAGCAGGTCCTAATCATGCCAGTATTCAGTAAGCCATGTCTGAAGACTCTACCTTTCCTCTGGGTTTGATAGGATAAAGCTAGTCGTGGAAAAGGAATTGAGAAGTGTGGCTCTACTGATAAGGAAACATCACCATAAACTACGAATTAGCAGCAGGTCACTGGATTTACACCTGGAGTGTTTCACTGCTATTAATAATGCCTTTTTTACTCTTTGACTTCTGTGGACATATCACCTACGATAATGACCCTCCATCTATTTGCACAGGTGCAAGGAAATTTAAAAAAGGTCCTAAAATGTACATACAGACTCACACACACATAAGCATGCTGGGCATACTAAATTATAGAAAAGAATAATTCATCAATAAAGTAAATGTTGTGAAGTCCTGTGATTCATCATTCATGATTCATTCATAACACAAATTAAAAAATAATTTTGAAAGAAGCTGACAGATTGGACCAGAGGCATAAATCTAAGCTATCCAGGCAGTATAACTCTGCACAGTAACATTACGGGAACAGCTGCTATCTTTGTGTAGCTCACACCTAGGTTGTTTTTGTAGACCCTACTGATGACAAAACCAATTAGCAGATTAGAAATTGCCAAAAATCAGGGACGCCTTGCTGAAGAATCTCTAAAACTGAATAGTATTTTGGCTAATGCTGTTCTTTGTTCATCTCAGGATTTATAGAATAAGAATGTTTTGTGTGTAAACATCTGTTGCTTCAGGGGAGCGTCCATCATGCAGTTGCCAAATGAGGTAGACATATGTGCATATGGAAAGCCTTAAGACCTGTGGTACTGCTGAATTTCTTAACATAGATTAAAACTTCTAATCAGGTTTTTTTTTTTAAGTAAACCTACTTTATAAAATGAACTGTTGAATAGTTTGATGTAAAAGAAAGCATTTCAAAGGATATTTCATTTAAATGTAAATGTAGACTATGCATTATTAAAGAGAACGTGGCTTTTCATATTCTTGTTTTTCTAGACACCTGGGATCAAAGTCACCTTTTGAACTTACACAGTAAGCTTCTAAACTTAAATCTTACTGTTAAGGATTTAAGTTCCTTATTTTCACTGTTAAAAGACAAATGCTACCTAAAGCTTTATCTGCAGCATTAATTTTCCTGTAAAGACAGGGGAACTGAATTAGCAGGGGAAAGGGTAGGACTCTGGAACACTTCGGTCGTAGCTTTGGAATCAGAGCTCTCAGCAGTTTCATGCTTTGTGGATAATTAAAATCGATACAAAATAATTACACAGCTGGAAGGATCTCCAGATATTTAATCCAGTCCCTTTCCTCCAGGAGAAACTAACTCTAGTCTAAACCAACGTCCGCACAGGCATTCAGGTTACATGAAAGAAATAGGAACCCTAGATTTACTTTCTGCACTTACTATGAACATTGCAAATGTGGCCTGGTAATAAGTGTTCAGAAGGAGATTATTATTATTATTATAAAGACGATGTAAGCATCATACAATAGCCTTCTGCAATCGCAAGATAATCAATGGAAGGCAGTGATGGCTAAAATGACTGTCATTTTTAGTGTTTCTCATGTCATATCTTAAAAGTCCAGATCAAGTGCTATTCCTCCCTAAAATCTTACTAATCTCCATATCCATTGGTTATTTAACTTTTGGTACCTATATTTAGTAAGGCTTTAGGATATATACATAAATCTATAATATGAATATAGATAGCTGTACAAAGTAGCTTTTGACATCTCTGCACCTTAATGAGAAGTCCTTGAATGCTAGTTGCCAGAGCCTAGCACAATGCTCTGTACTTAGTCATTACTCAGCAAATGCTGGTTTTTAATATTTTTCTTCTAAATCCGGTTGAAGCTAGTTTTTCTTTATTGTTCTGTCCTCAGGGCAGGTGAGGACAATCATGAGAAGTGTTGAGTCTCCTGGCTGATTTCAGTTCTCTATTCCAACATTCTCTTTATTTCTTTTTTAAGGCGTCTTTGTTTTTTTTATTTTATAGAGATCAAATATTGTAAGAACAAAATAAAACAAATATTTCCAAGTTCCATTAATGTTCCACATTTTTCAAGTAAAATTTAACGTGACGAAGTTAGTCTACAACAAAAGATTTTTAGATGATCTCTTGGAGTTCGATTTTATTTTTTAGGTACATTTTTCCTAAAGAAAAAGGCCATGGTTCTTGAAGCTTTTGGTAAATCAGTAGAATTCAAAAATTGTAAAGTAACGTGTCAAGTTAGATTAGTGGATTTGTCCAAGGCATCTACAAAGTTTTAGGGAAACAATGTATTACACTCACTACATGCTTTGAAAAAAATAAATAAAAGGGAACTTTTCATCAGTATTCAATATTGGGCCACCATATGGAACTGCACCCTATTCACACTTTTTATGTTTCCTTTAATCCTGCTGTCTTTGACTAGTGGTCAAAATACAAGATTTCTATTACAGAAAATATTTCCCATCAATTGTTATTTCTACAACCAGCTGCCTTCACAATCTCTTTTCTTTATTCTGTGACCTACATGCCACATTTCTTTACAGTATATTCTTTCTTCTTCCTTTAGCTAATAAACTTCCAGTTTCTTCACTTGACAAGAAACAAAGGCAACTCAAGTGGAGGCTGTACATTCCACTACAGCCAGAAGGGGATGGGGGAGTGGGGAGGTGAGGGCTGAAAATGGGAATAACATTCTAAATTTCCGTGCATTCAAATACCATCACTTTCTTTGTCTGCAGGGCCCTTACTCTGCATACACATCCCAGACACACTGTCTTCTAATCATTGAGGACACTGGAATCTGGCTCCCTATCTTCCTTTTGACCCCCAAACCCAAGCATCCTTGTGTATAGCTTCAGTGTCATTATGGTGAACCCATCAATTTATCCCAAGAAGTTTTACCGACACTTCACTCAACAAACATCATCAAAGCTCAAGTCCAAAGAAAAGAATGAATCTCTCTCTCTTTCTCTCTCTCCCCCATTCCCTCCATTCAACCTCCATGCTCTTCAACCCTATAATTATCTATTTAATTTTCCTAAAGCACCGCATTAATCCATGCAGTCACTGATTCCTATTGCCACATGTTCAGTCTTCCTATTTCTGGTGTTCAAAGACCATCAAAATTGGCCCTCAACCTTTGTCTCTAGACAATTTTTGTTACTTGGGCAAGATTATAACTGATCCAGCAATTCTCCAAATATGCCTAATTTTCTAGAATTTTAAGCTATTCTCATGGCCTCTGTCAATTGTGTCCTACCCTCCCCCACAAAAAAAACTACTTTCCTTTAAGATCCAAATGGCCAGTAGTCTGTGACCACTCCATGTGAAAGTGTCTGTGTTCTTCTCAGAAGTTCTGTGGATTGGGTTCCACTGTTTGAAAGCATTTATTTCTTTGTTTTGTGGTTAACTGTCAATTTATCTGTCTCCTTAATTGCCTAAAAGGTAGAACCAGCTTACTGTGTTAGTAAAATAGGGTATTAGTTCCGTGTCTACCTCTAATGAGCTCTTTCTGACTTACCACTTCACCCTACTGAACTACAATTGTATATGTATGTAACAGGAGAATGAGGACATCGATTAAAATGATGTGTTATATTTTGTATGTGTTCTATGAAATTATCAGAGAAGTGGCCAGGGCGTTCTATGTTTATTATTTCCATATCACTCTCTTTATAGTAGGCTAAAACTAGTAGATATTCAATAAATATTCATTAATATTCATTGAATAAGGAGATATTTACTAATTTCTTTTTAACAGAGCACAATAAGTTTTAAGGAGTCAATAATCCACTTAAGGATACAGTTCTCAGTCATCTACCCCTTCTTTTCATCACATCCGTGATGAGATTTCTCCACTAGCTCTGTCTTCTGGACCACATCTTTAGCCTATGGCAAATACTAAAACTAGTATAAAAAACATGGCATATCAGGTTTGAAAAAACAGACTTCTAAGTTTTAGTGGCAAGTTGTGCAATGCCACAGTTTCTTTGAAAAGCCTTTGCAAAACACCTCAATTACACCTCATCATTATGGTTCTTGTGACTTCCTGGATATTTCTCTAATAAACTCTGTAAAACTCACCTTGTTAATCACCATTGACAAAGCTCCATCACATGGTTCATCTTGTTTGAACCGCATAAGAAATCAGAAGTTGTACCTTCTTCCTGTCTCATTGGTTGCCTCAAGTTGTAAGTTTTGCATAATTATATAGATTTTTCTTCAAATGATGGTATCTTATAAACATGGCGAGTTATGTCTTCTAGAAGCCCGTATCTTTGGGGGGTTTTACATTGATAAGAAACATTGAAAACTTAGTTCATTTTTACAAAGATTTCAGAATTTTAAATATCTCTGAGAAGGGTCATATGCCAACAGATGCTTAATTTTCAGTGTAGCCCACATTATCCAATGCCCAGAGGGTGTTTTTTCTTTTTTAAATATTTAAATAACAGTAATATTGGCAAACACCGTCTTCTCCCCCCAGATGTGGAATACAGGAATGACTTGTTGGCTACTAAAGAGATTAAATTTCATTTGTCTTTGCCCTAGAGATAAACACCAAGTAAAAGATGGAAATATTTTTGATAAGTAAGTTATCACAAACAGCATAGTTTCTACTTAAGAAGTAAAAAAAACTAACTCGGCCTCGGGGCTCTAATTCTATTTGTGTGCCATCTAATATTTGTAAGTGGGCTTCACTTTAAGCTTGTCTATCCTGGCAGTTCAGAATGCAAATATAATAACAAAATTCCCTGAAAACAAATTTCAGCCGATCAAAACCCCTTAAAGAATTGTTTAAAAGATAAGTTATTTTCTTTACTACAGTAAGTAAAGTATTATGGTGATCAACGTGTGAGAGAAATGAAGTTAATTTATATTAAATACAGAAAGGAATAAAAATAACTCATAATATATTCAAAACAAGACTGTACCGTATTTATAACTAGCTTACCTTATCTCAGTAGTTGAATTTTCCTTTGAATATAATTTTGGAGGAATTGCGCTTTTCTTGGCTAAGGTTCTGTTTTAAAACACACACATATATGTTGTTGACAATGTAGCCCTCCATCCTAATAACCGAGATTAATATCCAGTGACATAAAAACACTACCAAATGTAAAATAGCTAGTGGGAAGCAGCTGCATGGCACAGGGAGATCAGCTCGGTGCTTTGCAACCACCTAGAGGGGTGGGATAAGGAGGGTGGGAGGGAGACGCAAGAGGGAGGGGATATGGGGATATACGTATGCATATAGCTGATTCATTTGGTTATACAGCAGAAACTAACACAACACTGTAAAGCAATTACACTCCAAAAAAGATGTTAAAAAAAAAGTACTTGAGATTAAAATAGAATAATTGTGAAGTAAATGTGTTTTTTTCCCCTTAGACTTGGGACATGATTCAGCATTTAAAACTTATAATTCCCCAAAAGATGTTACAGAGACAATTCAGCTGTTGGATTTGTTTCAGAATAAATAAGGGACTTAATATAATATGCGTATAATATCCATATGTGTACATACATATAGAGTCTTACATATCTAACCTATGTATCATGTGTTGATATATTTTTTCTTCTTTAATGTGCACAATTTCAGTTCATTCAGTGATATACTTAGGCAAATGTTACCAAGCCTCTCTCCTCTGTTCAGGAAATGAGATCAGCAGTGCTTATGGGAAACGCACATGGAATCATCAGTCTTTGGTGCTCATCTAGTCACATTAGCATTGTACTTCACTAATAATGTGGGATTTGGCACAAATCTAATGATATTAATGGGGAATGACTTCTGTTTGTATAGAGAGAGTAAATGGTGGATAATTGTGCTCTTTCTGCCCTTATTCAATCCTTTGTTCACTCTCCCACAGCCAACATGCCTCCCATATCCCACCTGAAACTGGAGGCAGCCTTTCTTGGCTTTTCTACTTTTTCTAATATTTCTTAGCCTTGTGGGAGAAGATAGGAGGAGGAGGAGGAATAGAAGAAGTCTAGTACAAAATATGCAGTTTCCTCTTTAATGTCACCACTGGACTTGTTCAAAGAGAAACTCAGATCCTTTTTTTTTCTTTTTTTAAAGTAGTATCCAGACAAAAGTTTTAGGCTGTAACTCAGGTATGTAATGTTACAGCAGCTTTATATTTATATATTAGAGAAATCTGTATATTTGTATGTTAGAGAATTCTAACATAAAAACCTTTTTATTTATATTTCAGTAAAATGTCCTTTTAAAAATATTTAAAATCTGAAAAAAATATTTCCCAAAAGATAATCTCTCTTACAAGGAGGGAACACATTTATTCGTTCCACAGGAATTTGCTGGGTGTCTTGTATGTGCCAGGCATCTCCTCACTGGAGATACAGTAGGAAAAGGAGGACAAAGTTCCTTTATCCAGTAATACTTAAAGGGTTAAAGCTTGTATTTATAAGAACTGGAGCTACCCTTAAAACCACTAGACTCAGTAATTCTATAGTGCCCATAACATCTTACACTAAACATGTAGTAAGTACTTTAATGATACATTTCCTCACCAAACTGGAAAGCCATTACATGTTTAGCTAAAATATCTCCACTTTGGAGTGAACAAACAAAAGCACTGGGTTTGATCAAAATGTAGAAGAGAAATATCTATTTGTTATGAATCTGCCTCTTAGTATAAAGGGTATAAGAATTATTTACATCTACTGGAGGAAAAAAACCTGCAAGTTTTGTTTCCAAAATGTTTCGTGACATTTATTTATTAACTACGAATTGTTTGTATATTGTGATGGACTACCACTTAAGGTGTTTTAGTTGTTGTTGTTTTTACTATTCCTGAAAGATTTGCAACTAGTTTACGCCATCAGCTTGGTTTCTTTCTCCTCTCTCCTGGAGCCCTAGTTTCCTGGCAAACAGCAGGAATGTTATAGATTTAGGAATTAACCTTCAAGAAGGCACTTTAGATGGCGATGTCTCCATGTACTGCTCAGTTCTTTAGTCTCTCTTTTGGGCACAACTTGGCAAAGTGAAAATAAGCCAAAAGACGGAGAGGAAAGTATTTTGCATTGGAAATTTTTTCTTTTCTTGAAAGAAACATCACTCACATTTAGGCTAGATTATACACCACGACCTGGAATTGGAAACCTAGCAGCTGATGAATTGGAACTTTTCTGTGAAACAAGCCAATTTAAGTTAGAGTCATGGACTGTTCACACAGGCTATCAAATTCAAACGGATGAAACGGTGCCTGGCAAGAGTTTGACTGAATCTAGAAAAGAAAAACAGATTCACTTAACAGAAAACGGCTGGTAAGAGATTACAATTTTTAAATATGTACTAAAATTACTGTTGTTCAGGCTGATAATTTCTCAGTGCTAGTAGGCCACAGAAAGGCTTGATACAGCCGGTGTAGCTTTGGAGACAGGGATTTTGTTTGGTTTTTGTTTCTATGTTTTATTCAAATTATTGTTGTTCTTTATAAAACTGCTTGGGTCGTTTTTATTAACGTAGGAGAGCCTGGACTTGTTGCAAGAGATATTGTCTAAAGAGTGATAGCACTAAAGACCTTTAGTCCCTATATGGATAAGAGAAAAATAACTAAATTAGGGTAGGTCTTTTTATATAAACCAATTTTAACAAAACAATCTTAGTAAATACTTTAATAAAATATCTTCATAGTCAAGTAGTGTTTTAAAATACCAGCTATACATTTTCAAGTTCATTTTTTTTCAGAGCTTTTAAAGAACCATAGAAATACTGTATGTAAAAAATGAATAAATATAACAGTAGTGATAGAAAAGGATACAAATATAATACATGAAAGGTCCTGCAACTTACTTTAACCACCTAACTAAGAAAAGTAAGAACACTATTTCTCAGATAATTTTTTTAAGTCAATATTACTACAACTCACTATATTAAAGGCTCTCAAAATGAGGGAATTAGTCATGGAATAACATTTTCTACAATTAATGGCATATTTAATTTTCTTATTTAGTCATATTGCTTTCTTTACTCATAATCAAAATATAATTTAGAGAATGTATTATTTCATCTAGAAATTAACAGCTGGCTTGTAAGAAAGACTTATGTCAGATTAATTACTGCCTTTTTAAATTTTATAATATACTGTGACAGAAAATTAATGATGCCTGCAGTATTTAGCATAGTTCATAACCCACATTTCAATGAAAATACACTGTTATTAATGATAAACATTGCACAGATATAATAGACATGAATTGCTGTCCATTTTATGTCTGTTCTGTATAATTCTATGAAATGAAGCTATATTCATTCTGTTTATTAATTTAGGCTTCATGGATTAAAATTTGCATTCATTATATTCATGTGTATATAGGATTATATGAATTTAATCAACTCAAGTCATGACAAGTAGCGTTTGACTGACAGTTTCTTCACGATTCTAATCTGGTCAAGAATTTATTTCCCGTTCATTTTACCATAGACATATGAGCATTTTAAATTAGACTGAACACGTTAGCATTTTAGGTAGTATCCATTCCCTTCATGCTCCCTGTGCCAAAAACAAGGTAGTGTCCACAGACAGACACAGACTTGTATAGTGTCCACAGAGAGATGCTTCCATAGCATGCATGCCCTGACATTTAAAGCATGATATCTCCAGTTTGGTGTCTCAGATTTAAGTTTCTTGCACAGTTTTAGTTAAAATCTCTTTTTCCTGTAATGGATAGCAGGGCCCCTTACGTTATAGTGTAGCAGGTGTAAAATTCCAGTTTCTCAAATAGGGTCACCTCTTTCGTTTTTAGTCCTACTGAATTCAGTCATTTTCTTTATACCAGTGGCTAGTGATTGGCTATGACGTCTCCAAACCAAGGACTATAGTAATAAGAAGGACATGGTATATCCCTGGACAAATATGGGAACAGTTATTTTTGGAACCATAGGCATAAAAATACTAAAAAGAATGCTTAATAGTTTTCCTGTAGAGGATCCTTTTGGAAATACAGAATTGCTATGGAATACTTAGAGGAATATTCATAAATAGATTGAATGAATAGTCAAGATTTCTACATTAATAATGAGTGTGAAGTAAAGTTATTTCCATAAAATAACACCAAGTAATATTTGCAGAGCTATGATAATGAGTAAAATGTATCCACTGGTTTCAAGATTGTTCCAAGTGAGTTTAGAAGGTGTGAGTTGTCACAAAATAATACAGCGCAGTTTTCAAAACCTTAAGTAATACCCAGTCTGAGAGACTTCAATCACAACACCATTTCATTTATAATTCACTTTTAAGTGTCTGTATTCCAGAGATTGACTGACAATGGCAGGTGTTTCTGAGTGATTGCTGAAGAAAATATCTAAAATGAGATACAGCAGAAATAAGTCTCTCTAAAAGAAGAGAATTAAAAGCAACCAGGAAGGGAAATGCATTTTTGAGAAAATACAAGAGACTTTCAGATCTCTCTTTGAGGCATATGCCTCACATTGAAAAGGAAGCATTTGAGGAAAACAGAGATGCCAGAGAGAATAGATAGGGAGTTTCCCTCCCATTAGCCTGCACAGGGTACAGAGGTAGAACTGGGCAACCTAAATTACATTGAATAATCTGAACTATAAAAACCTTTGGGATATGAATTTGCCTCTATTTTCATAGGAACAGAGTAGATGTACATGCAGATTATAATCAATATTTGTGCATAGTGGCAGAATAAAATTATGTTTTCAAAAGTTAGAAATGTTTTAGCATTTTTCTGGGAAGTCATAATTCTCAAAATTTTCAAAAACACAAAGAAAAAAGTAAAGCCTTTCTGGAATGGTAGCTCCTAAAAGGAACTAAAATTGTCAGTTTGGTGTGAATCCTTTCAAACTTTTGACAATATGCACATATATACGTTTACATTAATGGGTTTTTCTGTAATATCCTTCTGTAGATTAATTTTTTACTCAATCATATAAGGTATAAATTAATGTGTGAATACATAGGCACCTACTTTATAGTTTTGACACTACCATGTTTCATTAAATGGATGTACCATAATTCACTGAAGCTATCCCTTTCTGAAGTATATTCATAATATGATAATATAAGCAATCATAAAGTCTAGTGTAATTTAGGTTTTAACACAGTTTCTGATCAACCCCAGTGATGAGAAGGGACTTCCTTCAGTGGAGAACATTCAAAGTGCCAGCCAGTTTCTCATAGTATTTTATGAAATCACAACCACCTTTGGATGTAGAAATCATAAGCTTCATTTCACAGCACAAAACAATGTGTTTCTGAGAGGTTAAAAAGTTTATTGCAAGACACAGCTGGTTTGGTAAAGAATCTGAAAAAGAATGAATATATGTGTATGCATAACTGAATCACTTTGCTGTACACCTGAAACTAACACAACATTGTAAATCAACTATACTCCAATAAAATTAAAAAAATATATATAACTTACCCAGTCGTTCAACCAGAAAACTGGTGGGTATGCAGTTATCACCCAGCCCCTGGGGTACAGGCATGCCAAATACAGAAGAACCCTGTCGAGAAAAGATATCCAAAAAGTATGGGTAGTGTGTCCCTCCCATGTCATACAGGAATGAAGGCCTGCCCAGAGATGAACTTTTTGGTTTCAGGATCCATTTACATCTTAAAAATTATTGAGAATTCTAAGGATATTTTGTTTGTGTGGGTTGTAAGCTAATACATCAATATCTATGTATTAGAAACTAAACTGAGAAATTTATTTACTGATTCATTTTTAAATGACAATAATAATAAACCCATAGCCAACATTTTTAATTAAAATATGTTTCGTAAAACAAACAAGACACAGAGCTAGTAAATGACAAAGCTAATATTCAAAACCAGTTATGTCTGACTGATTCCCTGTCCTTGACATGCCAACTGTGAGAAAACTGTGAGAAAAATATGTTATTTCATCATGACCTTTTAGTGAGAGAGTTTCATTCTCAAGTTGTTTTCCTTAACTACAGAGCCCTGGATTTAAGAGAATTATTGAACAAAATTGTGCCATTCTTTTTTTTCCTCTAACATCTGTACCAGAAAACCTTGTTGCTTAGACCAAAATGGAGGAGCCATTGCACTGTCACCAAAGTACCAACCTACAAATAGTGTCATGAGGATTGATGGGTTTCTGTATCTTTATATTTTAAATATAAAGCAACGCCACTCATGGACATCAAAGGATAAAGTTTTTTCATCTAATACAATTTTATACTAATTTGGACGTGGCTGTTTTTAATGGGATATGAGATAATCCTCTATGTAAATAGGTAATGTATTTCATCCAGAATAATAGTGAAGTCCAGACGCTCGATATATGGATTACCTCTTTGCCCTAATTCAGTATAATTCTGCTGGTGTCATAAAGCCTCAAATATACTTTTTTTTTTTTAATACAAAACAAAGATTTTTCTTTTGGATAAAAAGTTGTCTCCTAATTATCTACAGGTCATTCTATTATGGAACCAGGAACTTCATTCATTGGTTTATTAAGCAATTGTTACTGGATTTGTGCTGAATTCTAGTGATATCAAAATAAAGTAGAAAGAGAGTTCATGTCTCCATTCCTCCAGCAACTACCAGTGTGATAAGTAGGGAAGGGACATGAGCAAGGAATTGATACAAAGTATGATATAAAGTAAAATGAGAGCCCAGTGCTAATTTTGGGTCCTAATACAGAAGACACATGAGAAATAGGGTTAAATAAGGTTTCAGGACAACAATATTGTGGGATTTAATATTATAAAATTTTTTAAGTAATTAGGATAATCCCAGGGAAGGGGGGAACGACTAGTTTAAAAAGTACTGTTTAATATGTGATGTCAGTTTGTAACTACATAAATAAAACGTCTGGTAACGTTACAATAAGACTCTCTTAGTCTGTGTTATGAGTCAGTGCAGTGAACAAGTTAGTCAACCCCCTTTTTGGCATCGTGTTCAAAACCAAATGAATGACCAGATCTTTTGTTCACCTGAGTGGACCTTTTGCCATCATCTGGTCACAGCCGCCATTGCAGCCCCTAGTGGTTTGGCTACTAGAGCGCTTGCCAGAGCTCATGTGTCATTTAGGATGTCCCCAGCCTCTGCACGTCTGTTTGTTCTAATGACCACCCTCAGCAAGCCCCAGCTTCCGAAGGAGACTCCACTAATTAACTTAGTCAATACAGCATCTGATAACTGGTTGGTGGGATAAACAAAAAAGACTCCTAAAGTGAAGGAAGGAAAAATGAATTCTCCAGGCCACGAAGACCAAAATGAAATTACGAGCCATCAACCCAAAGCCATAGAAGCTTGATCGTGTACATCAGCCTTGTCTTTGGCATTGCCTGGCACTCCATCCTGGGCCAAAATGTAGATAACTGCAGTTATACCATGCTCAGCACTTCAGTTGGGTGGCAGTTTCATAATATAATAAAATTTATCATTTGTAAGCCCATCCGCTTTTTTTTTTGAAAAAAAGCCCGAGAACAATTTGATCTGTCCTGCTAACAGCAGACACTGATGCAGGTGGTTTAAAAACAAAGCATTTAATCGGGCAGGGTTTTACTTAAACTACTTGATGATTCATCATCCAGCCTCTGCTCATTGTCAATTGTGCCTCTCTGAGCTATTATTTATAGAATATTTAAAGAGCCGGGACTACATGTGCCTCTGTCTTGGGTTCTGTTGTGCTATAAATTGTAGTTCCAATTTGTTTCAAATGTGGCATGGATTGTCAGGATGCCATGACTCATGCTTGGTTCAGATGAATACTGTATAGTAGTTATACCGAAAAGCACAGTTTTCACTATTTATTGGCAGTTCTAGAATATTCCTAGACTACAGTTTTCTCAGGTTTTAGCCCCGTAAAATCATTCTACTCCTACATTTCCTTATGTTCATTTTCTTCACAGGGCAAAATTCAGTCAATGGCTTAATGAACACTGTGTAGGTTCTGGCCCCCTAAAATGGCCGTTGCCATATGAGGTTGCTCAGCATGACGCAACCCTTTATCTATCAAGAAAAGAGACCAACATTTGTGGTTTTCCCAAAGGAGACACTATAGATTTCTTGAATCACATTCTGTCTCCTTAGGTACTTTTTTTTCCTTTAAGCTAACTATTAAAAACAAAAATCAGAATCAGATGAAAGAAAGAAAAATTTAACTTTAAATGACAAAACCAGGAGGACAGAAAATTTTACTTGTCATGCTTAGTCCTTAATAATTGCAATTAAATGGATATTACGTTTAATTCACCCCCTAGGCTCCCTAAAAGCAGAACAGTCTTTCACCTCTGCACCCTCCACCTTTAACTATGTCCCATAGTAGGGGATATAAAGATTAGTGGCAGGAATGAATGATTCTGGAAGACAAGTTATGTGACTCTATCATTGGGAGGCTGGAGAAAGTTAGAAAAAATAGTAAAGTATAAGAATAGGACTGAAATAGGATGATTTAGAGAAGAGTTGAAAAGGATACATAATTATCCAGCCTAAGAGTCCGCCTCCATCTTATTCCATTCGGGCTGCTACAACAAATCACCAGATGGTAGCCTTTTCACTGTCCTCACATGGTGGGTGGGGCCAGGGAGCTCTCTGTGGTCTCTTTTATAAGGGCACTAATCCCATACATGTGGGTTCTACCCTCATGACCTAATCACCTATCCAAAGGGTGCATCTCCAAAGACCATCCCATTGGTGGTTAGGAATTCAAAATGTGAATTTTGGGGGACAGAAACATTCAATCTGTAGCAACCTCCGAATGAACAACCCCTCCTCAGAGCACATATTGCTCATGTGCGGCTATGGCACCTGGCACATTTCATTGTTATAGCTCCTAGGGGTGCTTCGATTGAGTGTGTTCATCTTCTCATTCCTAGCACAGAGTGTGGCACGTGAACGAGTATTCAGAGAGCATTTATGGATGGACTGAACCAGTGCACACCCAATATCATTATCATCAAATGCTAAAGGCTTTCCCAGTTTAAAGAGAATTGAGGTGTTGTGTTGAGAAGTTAGACAAATTGTATAATCCACCAGAAGCAGTGTCTAAAAGAATAGGCATCCAGCAAACACAAATTTTGATGAAATTTGAAAATTCGAACCACAGTATGTAGTTAAAAAAAACTCAAATAGGCTTTGCCAGAAGAAAAAAAGGGTTTTGAAATTTTTCATTAAAAATTCAAGAAGAAAAGAAGGTGGGGCATGGAGAGGGAGAAAAAGCAGTAGGGAATGTGAGGGAAGAACCAGAAAGAGTGAAGACAGTGGATCAGAGTTTTCATTAGGTCTAGCCTGGTTTGCTTTGGACCCCTAACCAGGGATGATTTTTACCTATTCAATTTTCAAAAGCAATCCTTAATGATATTTCAATGCCCAATAATATTTCAGTTATATTTTAGCGTCAGTGCTATCCAGGAGGATTATTCAGATTTACATGGCAAACAAAGGTACTTAATAAAAGTCTTGGACTACTTGGAGAATCAGAGAGAGATTTCCTCTAGCTGCTTCATTTGTAGCCTTAGAGAAATAATGCATTAATCTGCAATTAGATCATGTCATCTTTCAGGATGTTTAGCTAAGGTGAAACGTGTAATTAGACATTTTAAATTGCATGTCACCACCCACAGGGTTGACACATGTTGTTTTCTCTTTGGTACAGTTCTGTGTAAGGATTCACTCAGTATATCCAGAAGTCACCTTGACCATGAAAATAAGGCTCCTGCAAATTACAGCTTCAGAATGAAATCAAACGTTATCTTCCATTACTTGTGTATTCCAACTTGAATGAACATGCATTTGATAAATAAGTTTTTCATTTTGCTTACTTATTAATTTAACATACATTTTATATTTGAGGATAGCTTAATAGTTATCAAAATGACTAGCAGATAATGATTAAAAATAGTCCCACATGTACTCGGTCCACCTTTTATTATGGTAGGTATAGGCATGGAAAAGAGGCTTTAAAAGAGAGAGAGAGAACATATGTAAATATCTTCTTAACATTGAACCCAGTTGAGTTTCCTTAGTTTGTTGTACATGTGATAATTACCCTGGATCCTATTTTTCAATAATGGCATGTTTGTTATTATAAATAACTTTATATATGTATTTTTTCATTTGGGATTTTTGTAAAATATTAGCAGGTGAGGGAAAAGAAGTAATGTAACCCATCTCTAAGTGTATAATGATGAATGCTAAATGTTAAAGACATATCTGCTAAAATACACTTAAACAAATGCAGTATGGCCTGCTTTATATCTCTCTACCTTTTTATTGCGATGTTAATCAGGAATTTAAATTTTATTTTTAGGCATGGTATCCTGAGTACTATGTGAAAAGGAAGTGATGATGGAATTTTTATTTTAGTGTTAACGGCAGTTTTCAAGAGGCCTAATTAAAATCTTTATCTGAACCTTGAAGATGGGAAGGCTGTGTGAATGCATGCACTGAGTTCATATGCCGTTTGAGATTTTCTTTTCAATTTTATAGTATAAAATTTCTAGTTTTTTTATACTTTTCTCCTATAAAAGTAGTATTTCTTGTTATCTTTAAATACTGCTTTCACTTAAAATGACAGTTAAACAGTTTCTAAAATATTTTGAAATACTTTAAGAGGGAAAAACCTACTTTTCCAATTGTTTAACAATAAGATAGGAGTTCCAATAATTTTAGGAGTTGCCTAGCCGCTATACATATTAAGGTGATGTCTGGGTGATTAGCAGGATCATAATTCAGAAGATAGGAAAAGTGTTGCTTATTTAATTTTCAAGTCCACCATTCAGGTTATGTCAGTATCTCTTGAGTGGGGTAATACTGGTTGGTCCTCAGGGAGAAATAAATGCTTGGTTGTATAGGTGTTTATTTAGTATCTTTAGTAGACTTAGTGTCAATGAACTATACCTTTATAATGACCAGGAAGAAAATAATCTTTACTTGACCATTACCTGAAAGTGTTATGGGACCATGCATTTTATTTTCTGCCAAGACGTTGTGTGGGTATATGTAGGTAAAGACTGGGGACGGGGTGGGGAGAGGGCAGGGGTGAGAAACACTGAAATACAATGTCTGTTGGCTCTATGGTTACCTAGCAGATAAATTGCATTTTCTTATGTCTTTCAAAGTTTCAAGGTCAAACATGTATTAAGATTAATATTTTTCTTTGGCTGAAAATCAGTGATCAGCATAGAACGGGGTGGTGTAAGACAAGTGGTGCGAGTCAGAATGGAAACTCCTATAATATGAGAAATCTTGTGTTAAAATGAAGTTGCTTTACTCGTTTGAACTTAGGTCTTCTTTTTCTGAATGAGGATGTGGTGTGTAGGGATTTGCGAGGAAGTGCCTTGGTAATCATGGAGTACTAACATTGCTGGAAGGACTGGTTTTGTGTGTATGCTTGTATGTGTTTAATAAATGTGAAATGACATTCTGAGAGATAGCTGGAACAATTTAATACAAACATTAATGCAAAATGCGCAGAGATTTTGGAGGCATACTGCTTGAGTTTGAATCCTGGCTCCTCCACCTGTTTTTTCTGTGACAGGCTACTTATGTAACCTGCTTGCACCTCAGGTTCCATCTCTGTAAAATGGGGATAGTAACAGCAGCTACATTATTAAATTGGCTTGAGGATTAAGTGAGTTAATATCCCACTCCCTCCTCTTCTTAGAAAGGAAAATTCATATCCCACTCCCTCCTCTCCTTAGAAAGGAAAATTCAGGGTTTTTTGTGTGTTTTTAAAGGATGTATCCTAAATAACCAAAACAATGGTGGCAATCATTTAAAATTGAAAATACCTATCAGAAATGGAGAAAAAATGTGTTTCTTAAACCACTGGCAAGGACATTTATGCATAGGCTTTGTGTTTTAGCAGCAGCTTACTTCAAGGTGACTGTGTTACTTACTGAGATTTGACCTCTTATATAGTTGATAAATTAATCAGTAAAGAATAATTACAGAACACTGAAAAATACAGATTATCATCAGAATCAAAATTTGCCTATTATGGTGAGTTTCCTTCAGATTTTCATGGAGAAAATATTGTCTTAACATCACAGTTTACTGGACTAAGAAAGTTGGAGGGATTTTTGTTTGTTTTGTTTCTTAATGACAGACACCTTAAAAGATTTTATTGTTGTTCAGGACCATGAAGTCCATTAAGGTAAAGAGCTAGTCATTTCTTGAGTAATTTTTTGGTTTTTTTTGCTAAATACTAATATCAGTTTAAGTAAGCTTGATAGCCAGCCTTGATCACGATTGATTACACAGCATTTGAAGTCATTGCTCTAGTGCTAATAGTAAATCTATTTTGTACTGTGTAACCTCTTAAACATCCTTAATTAAACTGTCTTTGCTCCATGGAGTGTCACCTGCTTGTAGACCAGCAAGAGATCTCTCTCTCTTCATAACTGCCCCTTCATAACTAGCACAGTGCCTGGCACAGAGCAGGCTGTCAGTAAATGGTGGTTAGATGAACAAATCATACTAAATGAAAAGGTGTCAGTCCATTTCAATTTCCTTATACTTTACTGTGCTTAATTTTAAGTCATAATAAAATTGATAGTAAGACCTGCAGTAAAGGCACAGTGGTGGGAAGCCTAGGAATTGAGGTACCATCAGAGTTATGTGGCAATAAAGGACAGTCATCCCTTAGACATGGCTCAGATCTATGGAAATTGACAACTAGTGTAGAGAATCGTATTATCGACATTGCCTACACCTGGGTAATATGACTGCTGAAGCACTAACTGTGTTCAAGCACTGAGCTCAATACTCATTTCAACTAAGAAAACTCTGTGGGGTTGATTTTATTAATTGTATTTTGCATCTAAAGGGACTCAGAAATGTTAAGTCATTGGCTCATGGTCACACAGCCAGTAGGTGGGTAGAGACCAGAATTGGATCCTGTGTTTTTCTACATGAAGAGCCTGTATTCTTTGCTTTTCTTTGGGAGTCAAAATACTCTGAGCTGGCCCAAATAGACTACACGTTTTCTTTGACTCAAATGAGTCATATGTACAATGGATAAAATAACAAAACACTGAAGATCTTAATATTGTAAGGTATTTCAAATAATACTCCCCAAATAAATATGAAAATCCTGCAAGATGTGGCAAAGCAGTAACCATTATACCATATTATTTGGTTAAGAAATCATCTAAAAATTTAAAGTCAATTTAGTCAACCTGCATTTTTATTTACATTCTAGCATTCACATAATTTTCGTTTCCCTCAATTTACTCTTATCCCCTAAATCCTTACGTAGCTTCACTTGAGATCATAGCTTCTTCTAATTCTGTTCAAGGTGTAACTTTTCAGGAAAAGAAAAGCCATTTTTGAGTGTACTTTTCATCTTTCCTTGTGAAGAAAGTTATAATTAGAGATAAAGTCTGATCTCCCTTCTCCAAGTACCCTTTAATAAATGGATTATGCTTCTGAGGCCCAGATAGTTCCAAACCACAAGAACCCTGCATACAGAGCTGTCGCTGAGAAACCAAGGACGCAATAGATGCTTCAACTTGCTCTTTTTAATTTAGTTTACAAATCCAAATACAGCAGAAGTTTGTTGATCACTTCCTTGCCATATTTTTGTTTGTATTTTTCTGTTTCTACATTCCAGTGTTAGAATTTGTACCTAGCCCCTACCAGGCAAGGTCAGGAACTTACCAAAGATCATTCAAAATACTATGTATTATTCTTTCTAGTGATTGAGTTTTATTACTTGCAGCTATAATTTAAGTAAAGGAAAGTACACTATGCTTTGATATCATTTTGTATCTTTTGTGCCAGTGTGAAAAACATTCAAGATCCCTTTAACATCAATTGAGAAGAACATTTATAGGACCAAAGAGTCTGTTGTATATAACATATTTGAAATTATTTTATATGTAAACATTTATTCTT
Source organism: Aethalodelphis obliquidens (assembly GCF_003676395.1). Taxonomy (NCBI): domain Eukaryota; kingdom Metazoa; phylum Chordata; class Mammalia; order Artiodactyla; family Delphinidae; genus Aethalodelphis; species Aethalodelphis obliquidens. The sequence goes on from NW_020837952.1 coordinate 25,574,878, forward strand.
ATAATATGCTAATTTTGAACTTCAGTCTCTTAATTGTTCAACAAATTATTCAATTTATTTAGTTAATTTTTTTTTAACAAACTGGTAGAAAGTTGTATATATTAACTAGTATAAGTATTGTGTGGAGGGTAAGCAGTGTTCCAAAGTACTGAATCAGTTGGAAGAAAGATTTTCTTATTAAATATTTGTGTTACGAATATATTTGGAATCAAATTATATGTAACTAAAAATGCAATATTTTAAGATGTTTGCTTAGAATTACGAAAATTATAATCTTACTTAAGAGCAATTATAATCAAAAAGCTTCCTCACAAGAAAATACTGGTTTTAATATGCTTCAAACACCCTTTAATCCTTCTGCCCCCATCTGTTATTACAAACATGTTGCTTGTGCTACCTTAAAATGTAAACGAGGGTGTATTCCATTAGAAGGACTTCTTTTCTATATGAACACAAAAGAGAGAGGTTAATAGATGCAATAATTCTGATGGATGATTCTCATAAGAGGCCCCTAAAAAGAAACAATCAATCAAACATATAGGTTCTAGCTCTTATTACAGAACAACAGATGTCAGGGCTTCTTAAGAAAATGTGTGCCCATCACAGAATACTGCTGAGTTCTACCCTGTTTGAAACTAATAAAAACACAGTTGCAATGCCAGCTATGTAAGCTAGGGAGGAATTCAGTGGAAAAGTGAGATATCAGAAATGCTTTCGAGTCCTTTGAAATTGTAAGTGCATTTGAATGTTATGCCGTGAGCAGGGAGGCTGCATGAAGTGATTCTGTTTCTAAAGGTAGTTATAAAGAATCTGAACTACAGGATTCAAGAAACACTACTGGTGATTTTGAAAAACCATATAAAGCTAAAGTTAGGAAGAACTGCATTCCAGAGTGGTTCAAAAATGGCACATGATTTCAGAGTAATTTAAATAATTTTAAACTCTTATATATACTTGATTTTACAGTCTAATAGTTAATATCTTAGTTTTAAAAAACGATAAAAAGGCAACTTCACTACTTCCATGCTTTGTTGGGAGTTTTGCTTGTCATGGAAGAAAAGAAAAGAAGAAAGTAAAAGAGAAAATCTTAACAGTTCGTGTTTCAACCCTGTTCAACTCCATTTTTTGAGAGTTTTTTCTAACCTTTAGCCTTTCTAGATTTTCTCTTAACAAGCATTTTAAGTAATGGCATGAATTTTAGGAATTCTCAAAATATTTTCTGCTATAATTTAAATGTATGCAGAATCTGGCAATACAGTGATCTGTTCATTTCTTGAGTGAATAGGTAAAGCATATTTAATCATTGGAAAATAGAAACACCTTTCTGACTCAATTTTTTCTCACCTAGTTCTTCATCTCAAAGAAGAAGTTCCTTTAGCAACCGATGAAATCAATTGGTGAAGCAGGTGTAATGGACAGATGTCTTAATGTGCTGCCTGCCTGGGACAGCACAGTCTATTGGAAAAAAACAGAAAGTAAAGATGCCAGAAAAGAGTAATGCATTAGTGTCACATTTAGAGAGGTTCATGCGTTGCTCTGGGGGACACAGAGATGATTCTACATAGATCAGTGGGGTTAAGGATGGCTTCTGAGAGATGTGAATAGGAGTGAGGATCATTTCTGAAGAATTTCAACTGAAAAAAGTTAACCTAGCCAAAAATTTTAAAGAAGGGCCTGCCATGGTTTTCCCTGTAGAATTAAACACATCAGCTTATACTTGAACTATAAAACTTTCTTTCAGCTCATGGTCTGTGCCTACATATTGGCAAAGGAACGTACAGTGGAGAATATAAAACTATTGCAGTTCTATTTTTAATAGCCCAGTATGGATCTGTAATCCATCAATTATATAAAGTTTTCCTTAAAGAAACTTATCTTTTCATTCTACTTCTCTGAAGTGTGCATTTCTATACTCGAAGGCCCATTTTGTGGACTATTTAGTATTTGTTTTGTTGTCTTAAGTTTGCTATTTCAAGCTTTAAGCCGTTGTTACTCCCGTAAATTCTAGTGATTCAAGATTTCTATGAGCAAGTTCATGTTGACCCAATCAACTGCCTTCATGTCTTCATAGAAGCTGATTATATCCCCTTTGTTTTCCTAAGTGGAGATATTATCTTTGCAACCCTGTCTCCTGTAGCAGCCTGCTTCTCCTCTGAATCACAAGCAGTATGTCATATAAGAGAAATGAGAAGGTAGTTGTAGGCACTGCCTGAATGATGAGCAGTTCTTATGCATTACTAATGGCAACTTGAGAACTACTTAGAATGACACTTAGCACCAGATAAAGTGATCAACCTTCCAGGAGATGGAAGCTCTGTAATTGAACTGGAATAACCGGTAAACACTACATCCCTTTCTTTTCTGCTTGATGTGTCATATTTTGGTAAGTGAACATAATCATTTACTACATATCTGATGCTATACTTGAGCAAATTCATAGTAAAACCTTTGACTCATGAGTTACATAGAACCAATCAGAGGCCAGATGTAATATTGTTATATACCTGTAGTGTTTTTTAATGTCACATAACCTACTATAACAACAGTGTATTGAGATAAAATATTGGATTGTGCTTTTTGTTTGTTTGTAGGGTTTTCTTCTTTTTTGGTTTTAAGGTTCATTAGTGTGATTTTGTTTTTCCTCAAACTTTTTGATTGTGATGATATGGATAGTCTAGGCAAGAAGCTTGGGTCACTTAGGGTATTATCTTATAGGATTCTTACAAAGATTAAATAACAATACAAGATAAAGTGTTTAGAGAACTGCCTGGCACACAGTAATCACTCAGTAGCATTCTTTTTAGGGCATTATAATTAAATATTATCGCTCCATAGGTCAGTTACCTTTACTTTTCTCCAAGCAGATTTATCCTAGGTAGCCTATAAATGATCAATAAAAACTGAACAACACTACTAGAAAACTAGCTCAAAGTCTATGACCTAAATATTACATGAACCAAGTATGTCAGCTTTGTAAAGCAATTGGAAAATGAAATGTGGCGTCTGTGAGTCTGTTTGGGGCAAGGAAGCAGGGAGTTGGCCTGTGTGTTCTCAGTCCTAATCTATATAGGATATTCTGAAAGCAAGCTGTCATTCAAACTTTTTAAAAGAATTGGCTTATAGGAACAATGAATTTATTTCATAAGCTTTGGTAATAAATAATTGTGTCGCTTAACTCTTCTATTATTGTTTCCCTGAAATCTATTCACCATACCACAGCCGAAGTGGTGTTTTGAAAATTCAGCTCTGATTAAGTTACTGCCCCCTCTTACCCTACTTATAGCTCTTTATTTATTTATTTATTTATTTTTGGCTGTGTTGGGTCTTCATTGCTGCACACGGGCTTTCTTTAGCTGCGGCGAGCGGGGGCTACTCTTCGTTGTGGTGCGCGGGCTTCTCATTGCAGTGACTTGTCTTGTGGAGCACAGGCTCTAGGCGCACAGGCTTCAGTAGTTGTGGCGCACAGGCTCAGTAGTTGTGGCTCGCAAGCTCTAGAGCACAGGCTCAGTAGTTGTGACACACGGGCTTCGTTGCTCCGTGGCATGTGGGATCCTCCCAGACCAGGGCTCGAACCCGTGTCCCCTACATTGGCAGATGGATTCTTAACCACTGCGCCACCAGGGAAGCCCCACTTATAGCTCTTTAATGATTTTATAAAGTTTAAGAAAAACAGGCCAAAGTTCTTGCTGTGACATACAGGGACCTCTGGGATCTGAATCCTCCTTACCTTCCCAGCCTAGGGCTCCTCACTCACACTGTGCTTTCTGTGGTTCAGTGGCCCTGGTCATGGGCTCAACACGTCAGAAGATTTGCACATGCTGAACCACCCCCCTGGAATGCTTTTCCCTACAGGCCTTGCTCAAGTAATTTTTAATTCTAAGTTTGATCTCAACACAGTGCCTGGCACATAATAAGTGCTCCAAAATATAGGTAGCATAAATGAAAAAGTGAATGGTTAATGGAACGTGTACTTTCTCAGAAGCTCTGTAATAAAGAATAATTTGAAATTTTTTTCACTAGCAGTTTTCCCTTTATGTCACTTTATATTAGAATAAAGTTCAAACTCAATTTAAATATTCCCTTCTTTGGATTCACATTCATGTATCTGAATTGTTAAAAGATTCTTACCATGTTAGTAGAGAAAAAAGTCTTTTATCTGCTAGTATATTCTTTTCAGATTTAGGGTTAATACATTAATAAAGGGGGAAGGGGTAATACATTCTGTCTCTAGAATTTTGGAAGATTTTGAGAAAAGGTCCAAAACTTAGCTCACCAAAAATGGAATGACTGCATGTATCAAGCCTATATTGAATGGTAACAATTATAATAGTGAATATGCTGTACATGATATAAAAACTGTCTTACAATTTGTGCTCTAAGGAAGATATTGTGAAACTATAGCCAGACAGAGATAACAAAGTAAAAAAAAAAAATCTTAAAAGGAGAAAAACCATACATGGAAGCTTCACAATAACAAGCTTTTGCAATTGCCCAAGTTCCCTCTCATAGCAGCCCTGGTTGATTAGAATGAGGAACTGTGAGTAAACAGAATTCCTTTGAAAGAAAAAGTGTTTGGGCTCCAGAAGCTGATGAATTTTCTTCTATTCTTAGGGTAGCAAAAAGAAAGAAAGGTAAACTTCTGAGCTTTACTCTCTATATAACAAGGTTGTTGTGACCAAATGAATGTGAAGAATTTAGAATACTGTACAATTCTAAACTATTGATATGAGTAATATTTTTTTATTAACTATTAGTAATGTCAATGCATTCTGTATGCTACTGAGGAAATTGATTTATTTTATGTGCACTAAATAGAAGTGAGACCCAATTAGAAATGAGAAATTATTCCTAATCTTACTTCTAAACTTTAAAACATTTGTTCATAATTTTAAATCTTTCAAGATTTCATTATTCATTTTTATCTCTCTCTACTTGTTAGTTTCACACATCTTGAAAAAGAATATTTGTTGTCTGAATTACTTCTTATAAAATAGAAATTAAATATTGTCTGACTCTTTTAAGCCTTTAAGAAATGTCTTTTTTGTTTAGTTTATGAAGATGCTAGTTGGTGTATGTGGGTGTGTGTATCTAAACATCCTGAAATGTCCCACACTACTAATATGAGTAACAATTAGAAGTGCACGTACAATAGTATTACTATGCTTATTCTCTGAGTTATTGTATATCATTATATTTTATTTCATTGTCCATTCTATGTTCTTACTCTGTCTCTGAAGGAACACTGTCAAGAGATATACTTTGAATCTGTAACTTACTTGGTTTCTTGACCACACACTCTACTTTTAGAAGTTTCTTCTACTTTGTCTTTCAACACACTGCTCCCTTCTTTTGCCTATTCTTGGGTATGTTACATTTTCTCTGGCCATCTTTTATTAAATGTTGGTTTTCTTCAATGGTAGTCAGCCATTTCCTCTTCCTACATTTCATGTGTTCGCTGAGAGATTTCAGCTATTCCCTTAGCTTGTTTTTACATCTCTACAAACAATCTCAAATCTCTATTCTCAGCTCCCAAATTTGTTTTTTATTCCTTAGTTTTGCAAATTAGAGAGGGTAGTTAAGAGTGTGGACTTTGAAGACAAAATGCTTGGGTATAAATGTGAGCTTTACTTATCAGGTGACCTTGTGCAAGTTATTTAATATCTTTGTGCCCCAGTTTCTTGTATTCCATGGTATGGCTGTGAGAGTTAGCTACATATGTAAAATTCTTGGAATGGAACCTGACATATAATAAGTCTTCTATTAATAAGTGCTCTGTTAGATTTGTTGTGCTGTCACTGTCATTACTGATTGAGCAGGTAGCATGAGCAGGGAGACATAATACTGAGCAGAGGAAACAGGACCTGACCCCTGCTCTCCTGGAGCATATAGTCTATAATCCTCTTTTTAGCTTCCCACTAGATTTGTGTGCTTGGTTGGCCTCCTGGTATTTCCAATACAAGATATTTAAATCCAAAACAAGAACATGCTTCCCCCTCAAATCTACATCCAATCCTCATAACACTTAACATCTTTACAAGGGTCACCTGGTAAATTGAACATTACTTCAATTACATTTTACAGGAAACAACTTTCTGAATGTCTCACAGGTGTGACATTGGTCAACCACTTGCCAGTGATCCCACAGCATAAGTCCTGGAGCTGACACTTGGACCAAGATTGTTCTTCAGGCCCTTTCTGTATGAGTCACTGCCAAAGATACCATGTTTCCTGGAACCTGGTAGAACATCAATACATATTCTTGAACTAAATGAATGGAATGAACCCTAATTTATTAATTCAGAGTTTACATTTTGACTGTGTCTATTTTATGTTCTGTTAGAAGACAGGGAAGTGGGAAGGGACCAGTATTTTCTGAGCAGGAAACATTTATATACCTTAATCATTCGTTTGTCATCCTTCACCTCATTCTATCCTCGTAACTCTAAGACTGGTACCATTATCACCATTTTAAAGATGAGAAAACTCGGGAATTTGAACAATTCTCTTAAGATTCCTGAGCTGGTACATGTTAAAGTCACAATTTAATTCCAAACCTGTCTAATTCTAAGGACCCGCAATCTTTTTACTATGCCATCTTGCCTATTTACTTTGCCTGACAATCTATGGAAAATAGTTTCCTCTTACACCATAGTTTTAGCTTTTCACAACATATATGTCGAGCACTCTGTCATATCACTTGTTTCAGATTAAGTCAGAATAAAAACATTGACAAGGTAAGTCACCCATCTGTTTATTTACAGAACCTTAGACAGAATCCAGAGGTATGAGTCAAAAACTTAAGGATGTGAATTAATCCCCTATTATATATTTTTGATATCATATTGGAGAAGGTACTTATTCCTCCTGCATTCTTTTTATACATATACAACACTCAAAAAAGTTAATATTCATAAAAGCCTTGTCTTGCTAATAACTATTGAGAGAAATTTAAGTGAAATAATCATTGGCTTCTGATAACATGTGACCATTAAGTCAATATATGCTTCTACTCTCTTTAATTTTTCCAGTATATTATTGAACAATTCCTTGTTCAAAAACTAAATATCAAGGATAACAAGTGAGATATTTGAGCTAATATTTGAGCATAAACTATTAAGGACAATGATGTAGTTTTATTTTCTTGTGTTACAGTAGAGAAGGGCATCTTAGCCAGACTAGCACAGTGATGACATATTTTCTGAACTGTTTTTTCTCACATTGTCTTATGCTTAATTTAACAAATATTTATTAAGTGCATACTGTGGGCAAGGGGTCACTATGGAGGGTACAAAAGAGGCTAGAATATCATTTCTCCCCTTGAGGAATTCATAATCTGATGGCAAAAGCAGACTTGTATGTAATCAACTGCAGTATCTGGAAGAAAAAAGTACATCTTTTAATAGCAACACAAAATACTCTGGTATTGTAAAAAGAGCAAGGCTAGAGGGCAGGGCACTGTGGAGCTTGGAATGAAGTGGCAGGATATTAAATGGAAGACATCAGTTATGAAGCTAAAGCACATATAGGCAATAACATGATAAGAGTCTGGATGCGTCAGTGGACTGAGAGAGTAAAAGGTAAAGAATATCAGGGACATTTCAGGGGAAGAATCAATAATATGTGACACTTAATCAGATGTGAGAGTGGAAGTTAGGTGGAGTCAAAGATGAATTTCAGTTTTCTTATCAGATAATATGCCAGGGAACACAAAATAAGAAAAAGCGTAAGGGAAATGTGCAACATTTCATTTGAGGTTTGTGGGTTTAATATACCAGTAGGACATCTATAAGTAGATAGCCAGCAGGAGGAAATTTGGGTCTAGAATATAGTGAGGAGGAAGCAAAATAAGAAACTACAATAAAACACAAAACTACGGGAACCTCCTTGGTGGGGCAGTGGTTAAAAATCTGCCTGCTAATGCAGGAGACACAGGTTCGAACCCTGGTCCGGGAAGATCCCGTATGCCACGGAGCAACTAAGCCCGTGTGCCACAACTACTGAGCCTACACTCTAGAGCCCGCGAGCCACAACTACTGAGCCCATGTGCCACAACTACTGAGCCCGTGTGCCACAACTACTGAAGCCTGCGAGCCTAGAGCCCGTGCTCCGCAAGAGAGGCCACCGCAATGAGAAGCCGGAACACTGCAACGAAGAGTAGCCCCCTCTCACCGCAACTAGAGAAAGCCCGCGTGCAGCAACAAAGACCCAATGCAGCCAAAAATAAATAAATAATAAATAATTTTAAAAATAAATAAAACCACAAAACTACGAAAACCAAAAACTACAAAGCCCCAAAAGTATGGGCATTAACACAGAACCAAAGTTTTGAAACAGTGGAATGGTGCTTAACAATCTCAATAATGCAGAGAAGTTGAAAATTGAGAATTAGGTGTTAGATTTGACAGCCATGAGATGCATGATGACTTTAGTATAATGAATGAGGAAGCCGGATTGCTGAAGGTTGAATAGATATATGGAAGTAAATGCAGAAAAGTTCACTATGAAAGTTTTATAATAAAGAGGAGAAAAGTGAGTAAGGGGTAAAAGGGTAGTTGATGTAAAATTAATATTTTGGCTTAGTATGGAGAAAAATGAACTTGTTTATAAACTAGTAAAAAACAAAAATAGAGAAGAAGAAGAATAAAGATACTTAACTCAAGATCCATAGAGTAGGAGTCTATTTGGGACTTCAGGTTGATTTTGATCTCTTAAAAGCATAAACAAAATATTGAGTGTATGTAAATTTTTATTTGAAGAGTCATGAGATTCTCATAAGGATCTCTACTTCTCACTGCAACCTCCCAAAAATAAATTTTGGAATCTCTGAAATACACAGAGGGAAGATTTTATGGACAATACTCAAGGAAGCAGGATGAAATTAATTCAAGAGGATGTATATTCTATACCATTTCATTGAAAATTTCATCTGTGAATCTCAAAGTGTTCCACGTATGTTTAAAACAAATTTGAAAAGAATAACTCATATCATCTCTTAATTTACTCTGAATTCTGAAAGGAAAATAGACCTAAAAGGATCATCACTGTACATATTACCTAAGAGATAACTGAGCACTTGCCCAATCTGTGCCAGCCATAGTGCAGGGTGGACTCAAACAATTAGGCAGGACACCTAACGTAGAATTTAGTGGAACCATGCCAATGTGGGATTCAGTAATGGTTTAGCAGACAAACTATCTAAGCTAAAACATGAAGAACCCATTCATTCAAAAAATGTTTAGTGCCCATATGAGCCAGATACTGTCCCAGGTGCTGGTCTTATGGGCACGAATAAGACAGGAATGTCTGCCTTCGTGCATTGTGGCAAGAGGGAGACAAAGTAAACAAATGGACAAATAAAAGTCTATAACATCAGGTCTTGATAAGTGTTATAAAGAAAATATACGGGGCGGGGGTGGGTATAGTGGCAAAGGAAGACTTCCCTACAAAGGTGACATTTGATAAAAGACTGGAATAAACAGAGGAAATGAGCCATGTAAATATCCAGGAAAGATCATGGGTGGTAGAGAGAACAAAGGCCCTGGGTAGGAACATGGTCTGTTGAGCTGGAGGAATCGCCAGTGTGTCCAGAACAGACTGAGGAAGACAGATGAGGAGAGTATATGAGGCCAGAAAAGACTTACGAGCCATGTTAAGGAGTTGAAATAGGAATAAGTCAAGTGAGGATTGGAGGGAGTAGCTTGACTTATTTGACTCCTTATTGAAGTTTGACTCCTTATTGATGGAGAGTGTAGAGAAATGAAGTTGGAGGTGGGGATAAAAGTATTACCATTTTCATAGGATAGAAAGGACTTGATGAATGGTTTACTACCAACTAGCCGTCAACAATACACAAGAAACCCAAGGTTTGCAGATCAAAGACATCACTAGATAATTTCATCATCCAAGATTCTCTACCAAGAGATACCAATTGTTTTTCTTTATACAAGACACTGTATTGAGTACAATGCTTTAGATTGAAATGGGTATATTCTAATATAGTAGCTTTAGATCATTTTATAAACTTTCTTACTTTGCAGAGCCTAAAGTTCTGAGAGTTTCCAAAGTAAACATATTTCACTGATTTATATGTACATATTTTAAAGAACACGAAAATAAAGTAGACTGATTTTTTTAGTTATTCTAAAATTGGTTTTAAACTTTATAATATTTCTAACTGCGATTTTTTGAGTGGTTCTCTTTAGTACATAATGTTTTTACAAATATAAAATAATTCTAGGAACTAACAATAAGTACCCTATTCTCCCTTCCCCCATATAACTGATGGACTCAAAATGTTAGTGATTCTTGGGTAGCTTTAGTTGTTGTAAAGTATGTGCTTTTACATCTGATTTAAGAAACAGGCAAATGTTTATTTAATCGTTCAGTTGAGATTGATACAGTTGTCTTCTACTTATGCTATCTTCTTATTGCCCAAATCATACATAGAAGGTATGTAATTTTTTTTTAAATATAGGTAATTTATGAAGTTTAGAATGAGAAGTTTATGGTTACTACTACATGAGCAAGCTATTTCAATGGAGGCTTCCTTATTCTATTGCATCGTACTTGCTTAAGTCTGGGTTTTCTCATATCTGGGTTCTTATGACACTGACAATGTAATGTTAAAAATGTGGGACTAAATATTTTGTGCAAAATAAACTGTTATACCATAAAGTTTTTTTTACAATTTACTTCATTTATTTGTTGATTGATAGGCTCTTTTCTCATCAAAGTTGAAAGCCTCTTTTGTAAATTATAAAAAATTTTATTGTGACCTGGTTCATTTAGTACTTATTTACATGAAAAAAGCTTGAACTTGATAATAATACAGAGCCATTCAAACAAGGTCAGTATACTCTGCCTTCGTTATTACAGTTAATTTTTCATGACTTTTGTTGTCTTTTTATGAAAGTTTACATCTTTTACAATTTCTTACATTTTAAATACATTTTCTAAAATATTTACTATGTATATATTTGTTCATATCTTTATTTTTGTATTTGGCACTCCAACATTGGCACTGGTATAGAATTTAGCAAATACAGTAGTAACAGAGTTTTAATTGAATTTTGCAAGAACTTAAGCAACATGAAAGCAGGGATCTGATCTGTCTTGTTTGCCTCTGTAACTTCAGACCTACAAAAGTGTCTAGCACAAAGTAGGTGCTCTATAAATATGTTAATGTAAAGGAGAGAAGAAAGAAGAGATAGAGGACAAGAGAAAGGGAAAGATGAATTAATAAGACAGTTTTTGTCCTGAAGAGACTTAGAGGCCAGATAAGGAAATATGACATGTGCGTAAAAACTAGAATAACAATACAGTGATGTACCCTCCAATATACCATAATTATATGTGCCTTCAGCGTTCAAGAATGGGATTTAGGCTGAAGTGTTTTTAAATTTGAAGTTGTGTTAACTTGATATTAAAAAGAATAATGATGTTAGTAATGGTAACATTAACGCCAACGCAACAGAGTTATTATATGCTAACATTTCAAGTAAATTAATTTATCCAATCCTCACAATAGCAGTATTGGATAATTATTATTATTATATTTGGTTTTTTAGATGAAGGAATTGAGGATTATAACTAGGAAGTTCTAAAGACAGAACACAGTGACAACCAAAAAATAACAGCCTGGGCTTCCCTGGTGGCGCAGTGGTTGAGAGTCCGCCTGCCGATGCGGGGGACACGGGTTCGTGCCCCGGTCCAGGAAGATCCCACATGCCGCAGAGCGGCTGGGCCTGCGCGTCCGGAGCCTGTGCTCCGCAACGGGAGAGACCACAACAGTGAGAGGCCCGCGTACCGAAATAACAGTCTGTGAAAGCTCAGTTCAGTCCTTTACTGGAAATATCACTCAAAAAAAACCTTTTTTTTTTTTTTTTGGCGGTACGCGGGCCTCTCACTGTTGTGGTCTCTCCTGCTGCGGAGCACAGCCTCCGGACGCGCAGGCTCAGCGGCCATGGCTCACGGGCCTTGCCACTCCGCGGCATGTGGGATCTTCCCGGACTGGGGCACGAACCCGTGTCTTCTGCATCAGCAGGCGGACTCTCAACCACTGCGCCACCAGGGAAGCCCCAAAAACCTTTTTTTCATACAGCATTTATTTTTGTATTTTACTTTCATTATTTTTTTTTCCTTAAGTTGGATTTATAGTAAAATAGTAATAGTTATAAATAAGTATAACAATATAAATATTATTTCAACTATTTAAAAGCTCCAATTTATTAAATAGCACAAATGTTAATTATGCTTCTTTGAAAAATTTATCGAAAGGGTATCTATTTTATTTATTTTTTAATTGAAGTATAGTTGATTTACAATTTTGTGCCAACTTCTGCTGTACAGCAAAGTGACTCGGTTATACACCTATATACAGTCTTTTTTTATATTTTCCATTATGGATTACCAGAGAATATTGATTATATCAATAGTTCCCTGTGCTGTACATTAGGACCTTGTTGTTTATCCACTCTAAATGTAGTAGTTTGCATCTACCAACCCCAAACTGAAAGAGTAGCTTTGAAACAAGCAGCTAAAGAAAATCTAAGAACATGTCAGTGTTCTGCTGATTCTAGCATTTTGTCTCTAGATTTCTAATCTCATCTACAAATTATTGCTCATTCTCTTTCCCTGCTCCATTCATACATGTAAGAAAGTCTGCTAGAACTTGAGCTGTGCAGATTGCTGTGCAGAATAAAATGTTAATCTCTTGGCTTATTCAATCCAAGAATGATTGTAATATACTTACAATGATTGTAATAAATTGAGACTGTGACTGACTCAGATAGTGGCACAAAATTAATTACCTGTCTTTAGTCTTATATAATGCATTTTATATATATATATATATATATATATATATATATATAAAATATTTAGGAAAAGCACACAAGCATGGAAGATACATATATAATGCACTATGTATAATATAATTAATATATATTATATATACATGGTATATATAATACATAATGCATTATATATACGTGCCTTCCATGCTTGTGTGTTTTTCCTAAATCTGTTCTCCCAGTGACTTTTACCTGCACTTCAGATCAGAGTTCACCTAAATTCCCACAGTGGTCAAGTATTGCTAGTGTTGCTAGTTTGTTATCTAGTAGTTAGCATACCACTAATAGTGGTCAGTAGATGATGGCACAAAAAAATGGATCATGTGCATCATGTCCAGTTTTAGAAAATCTCTAGACTAGATTCCTTTCCTAACTAAAGTTATCTTATAAAGAGGTCCAAACGTATTTTGAATAATTTAAAATCAAACCTGAAAATACATTTACAAAAGAAAACAGAAATATGTTCATTTGTCCTCAATAACAAAGGAATAGAGAAACTGAAGGCAATCAGTTGAACCAAAACAGGTTGTTAAAATTCACAGTGTGTTCTATGTTGAAATTTTAGAAATAAAAAAAGAAAAAGATGAAAGCAGATGCACTGTTTTGTGGATTAAATCAGACAAGAGAGCCAAGGCTTTCAAACTCCTTCTTCTGTCCAATTTACAAAGAATAATGATATAAAATTCTTTGTAGCTTTTATCCCACATTGACTAATATGGTAAAAGATTTCTCCCTGGCATTTTTTTGCTTTAAAAAAATCCAAATAAATTTTAATTCTAACTGAAGTCCTTCCACATTCTATGTTTCGAATACAATTTGCAAACATTTTGTCTTAAATTATTTTTTAATAGGGAAAAAATTTTTGAATGGTGCAAGAGCCTACCTCTCCTGCTTTCTCCCCCACTTTTTGCCTTTGCACATTGCAAACAAGATTCTTCTTACGCAATTATCTTACAGGGCATCTTGGCATAAGGATATTCAAATGTAATTATTCTTTACATTTTCATGTCTCAGGTAATTTGGCTGGTATATTGTCTGTGATTTGCTTATACATAAGGTCAAAAACCTGACCCCTGTTGGTAATACATCATAAACTAATCATTTATATTTTCTTTGCCAAGGTTCACTGAACCATTTAACTTACACTGACTACTGCAACATTAAATTTTTCGTATTAAAGCAGTATTCAAATTAACCTTTTTAAATTACACTATAAAAAAGTGAATTTGCGTAAGTAAAAATTAAGGGCACCGTAAGCAAATAAGTTGGGCAGTTTTTCTTGGGAAAACTGTAGCTTAAGCACATTCCTCTAGATTATTTAAGCTGTTTGTTGTGTTACAACAATTTGTATCTAACCCAGTAAAATTTATAGTACATGTGTTCAATGGAAGAAAATAATTGATAAATTAAACATCTCACTCTGTGGAAGCAGTCTATTAAAATTACTAACTTATTAGATATTTTATTTTGTCTATGAGCTTTTATGAATTCATCTATATCATAAAAATATAATCTTTTAATATTACAAAATTTGAAGTACATATATTTGGTTAATTCCTCTAAGTTCCCCTGTCAAATAAATGGTACCAGAGAGCCCTTTATCTGTATCCATTTCTAAATTGATAATAACTAAAAGGATTTAGAGTTTTGTGAAAATAACAAGAGAATTTACTGAAAAATGATTGACTCTTACCCTAAAATGAGTGAACCTAAAGTCTAAGAGAAGTACGTTAGGACAAATATATTTTGCTTTCAAGTTAGGTTCCTCATCTTTTATTTTTTTATTCATTTACTTTGCCCAAATAGGTTTATTTATACCTTTTCCATAAGCTACAATTATAAATACTTTTTTTTTAATTGAAGTATAGTTGATTTACAATGTTGTGTTAGTTTCTGGTGTATAGCAAAGGATTCAGTTACGTATTTGTGTGTGTGTGTGTGTGTGTGTGTGTGTATACATATATATATTCTTTTTCATATTCTTTTCCATTATGGTTTATTATAGAATATTGAATATAGTTCCTTGTGCTATACAGTAGGACCTTGTTGTTTATCCGTTTTATATCTAGTACTTTGTATCTGCTCATCCGAAACTCCTAATTTATCCCTCCCCACCCCCTTTGGTAACCATAAGTTTGTTTTCTATGTTTGAGTCTGTTTCTGTTTTGTAAATAAGTTCATTTGTATCATAGTTTAGGTTCCACATATAAGTGATATCATATGATATTTGTCTTTCTCCTCCTGACTTACTTCACTTAGTATGATAATCTCTGGGTCCTTCCATGTTGCTGAAAATGCCATTAGTTCATTCTTTTTTCATAATTGAGTGGTATTGCACTCAGTTGTTACGGTAGTATCTTCTCTATCCATTCATCTGTCGATGGTCATTTAGGTTGCTTCCATGTCTTGGCTACTGTAATTAGTGGCACTGTGAACATTGGGGTGCATGTATCTTTTCAATTTAGAGTTTTCTCCAGATATATGCCCTGGAGTGGGATTGCTAGATCATATGGCAACTCTGTTTTTAGTTTTTTAAGGAACCTCCATACTGTCTTCCATAGTAGATGCACCAATTTGCGTTCCTACCAACAACGTAGGAGGGTTCCCTTTCTCCACATCCTCTCTAGCATTTATTACTTACAGACTTCTTAATGATGACCACTTTGACCGGTGTGAGGTGATGTCTCATTGTAGTTTTGATTCGCATTTCTCTAATACTTAGTGAAGTTGAGTATCTTTTCATGTGCCTGATGACCATTTATATGTCTCCTTGGGAGAAATATCTGTTTAAGTCTTCTGCCCCCTTTTTGATTGGGTTGTTTGCTTTTTTGTTATTGAGTTGTATGAGCTCTTCATATATTTACAAATACTGTTTTTAATGACGAATCACCAGAAGCACATTTTATTAGTCTAATAAGCTCTACATTAGCATGCAAAGCTGACCTGGCATGAAAGTAATTTAGGGATAAAAATAATAGTAAATGATTGCTAGCATCAGGAGACAGTTTTCTAAATTATCCATTCATTTATACATTCAACATGTATTTGTTGAGTTACGACTGTATAGAATAGTAGCCAAATGGTGTTCTAGGCACTAGATATGCATCAATGAACCAAACTGAAAAAACCTCGAGCTCTTACAGATTTTTGAAGAGGTGGTCGTGGTGCCAGGAAGAAACAGACAAGCATATATGCAGCGTAATGATAAGTACTGGGAAGAAAAATACAGCATTACTGAAAAGTTAAGAAAACAAATAAACCTAGACCTATTCAACATCAGGGAGTCAGAAAATTAATTTTTAAATCAATACAATAAATTTCACTCCTATGAATAGGTAAAAGAAAGTTGTTTTTTTTTTTTAATAGTGATAAATATCCTTACCCCAATCCATTCTCCAAAGAGTAACTAAAGGGAGTCGATGCTTCGGTGGCTTCCAGGGTCCCCTCATCAGAGAACCCTCATCAGAGGCTGCCCCATGCCTGCCTCCAGCCTTGATACCCCCATGCCTCTCCATACTCACTACATTTCAACCACATTGACCCTTTGTGTCGTCCTTGTTCCTCAAGCATACGGAGCTCAGGACTTTACACATATATTGTCATATTTTGAATCTACCCCTTTACCCCATCCTACCCGTAAATCCAGCTAATTCCTGAATGTGATTTCTGCAAGGAAGCCAATTCTGGATGAAGCTCCCCTGCTCTCACTTTCCCGGCATCTTTACCTGTCCTTTTTGGAATTTATTACATGTAAAGTGTGTAATGACACATGCTCTGTATGTATGTTTTTATCATCTCTCTCTTTCATTAGCCTGCAGTCTCTGTGGGGCGAGGTGAGGTGGGCACTAGAGGCAACCGTTTGTCTTCTTTGCCAGTGAGTGTTCAGTGTCTTGCACCCTGACTGACACGAATAAGCATTTAGAAAATCACTTCTGAGAGAAAGAATGAATTTCTATAAAAAATGTCTTAAGTTTACAACCCATGGTTTTATGTAACACATTGCAAAGTGGGTTCTGGTGGGAGCTGGTAATATCCTTTTAAACCATGTGACTGAGCTAAATCTAGTTGAAACTTTTGTTTTTAAATCTGTGTTACATACTGTTTCTGCCCCGGACTCTGCTGGAAGTCTACTGCTTGCTTGTAGGCTCACAGTCCCAATGACAGATGTTTTTTAATCTTTGCTATTTGGCTTCCAAAATGGGTATATATTACTAACTCATGTATTCTCACCAACATTTAGAAAATGACCCTGGGGGCTGTGCTCTGAGAAATCAGATACTTTCTGGGACCTGTAGCCATGGGAAAGAGGTTTTGAATGCTTTCTGGTGGGAAAAGCCATTTTATGCTTGGAACCATTGTTGAAAAGAAGATCCAATTGTGAAAAGCCACAGTTGTGTAAACTATTAAAAAATTCCAGGGAGTGACATAGATCAGGACTTTATTGTTTTATCCTCTTACTTCACGTGTGTGTGAAGGGCACACACATAGATGTGCATAAACACACAGTGTTGGTGATGTTTTCTGCTTCATTCCACATGAGAACTTAGAATACTCCTAGAGGGTGGGAAGAATCCTTTATCGATGCCTACCACATCCTACATCTCCATTGTGACACTTATCTATGTGTAGTAATAATTTATTTCCTTACCTGTCTCGCCAATTCTTTTAGAAGCAAGAAACTTTCATTTTTTTATCCCCAAAACCTGGCCAACAAAAAGACAGTCCACAATAGACACTCAATTAATATTCATTGAATGAATCGCAGATTATAAATAAGTACTTATAATGGAAATAGCCTGAGCTGGAGTCAACCTTCCCTTGTCTATCTCAGCCAGGCAAAATGGAGCTCAGAAACCACTCAGGGAATTACACTGTCTTATGCAGCATCTTCTCCTTTAAACCAACAGCTAAGGTTTTCCCAAACCCAGAAAACCCCCAAAAGATTTTCCTACATGGATTTATGCCAGAACGATTCTGGTCCATTAGTTGGCAAAGAGGACTCCATAATAACTTCAGAGGAACTGTAAAATTCTATTCAGAATATAATGAAAGCTGCGTGTATTGTGTATTCATTTATCTTGAAGTAGGAAAGCTTGAATCCTCAAATAACAGGGTGTTGCCATATTAGCTTCCTCCAGAAAACTGAAACTTCAACTGTGAAGAGAGCAGAATGGTCTGATTAGTATCAGAGCTGCTGGAATCTGCAAAGCCTCCATTCTTAATTGGAGCTGCAAGATGCAGCTGATAACTTAAAGTCTCCCTCTGTGAGTTTCTGCATTCATGGATGAATTCTGTTACTTTAGTGTTTTTGAGATTCCATATTCTAAAATCATTATTTAAAAATCTCAAATATAAGATAATACCATAGGTTGCCCTGTAGCTAAGAATAAATAAATACAATAGAAGAGTATATTAAAGAAAACAGAAAGAATAAAAGGAAGAAGGAAAGAAAAGAAAAAAGAATGGAAAAGAAAGGAGGGAGAAGAAAAGGACAAAGGAAGCAAGGAAGAAAGGTACTATTAGAATATTTGATAGATCTCCTCCACAACTCAGATGTTTTTGTATGTGCAGTATTTCAGTGTCCTTCCTAGGTACATACAATGCCTTTCTTTTTTATTAGCACGGCTGCAGCTGCTGTTGCTTGCAAAGAGGTTCACAAATCAAAATAGACTCAGTTAGCTTTTCAATAATTCTAAAATATGGGGGAACACTGCCAGAGAAGGACAGCACTCCAGTATCCTAAACAAGGAGTCTTGTCAGCAAAACAAAGTATGAATTGCTTAGAGATAATCCCCCCGGGTGGTAATTCCACTGGGTGCCTTCTGTGGCGGCACACGCTCTTTCTCCTCTACGGAGCAATGCCATAGAACAGGCTATGTCAGAAGAAATAGGAAAAAAGTTGCTTTCTTGAAACATTTCTTCTTCTAGATTTTTCTTTATGTCCACATGATTCATACCTCTTGGTTCTTAGCCTGGAGCACGTAGTGCAACCAGGAAATGAGGAAGCTAGAGCTGGCTGTGAATAATGAATGGGCCACATCAGCAAAAGTCTATATACACACTCAGTAGCAAAGGCGGGTGCAGAGTTGCAGGCCAGCATTTTTATGAATTTTTTCCATTCTCCTCTTTCTCTCAAAGGAAACCAGGAAAACAAGAACTAGCAAGAGCTTGACAAACGCCTGGCTTTGAATTGGAGACCATTCACCTGCCTATTGCTTCATTCCTGGAAATTTCACAGCAACTAACTAAGGTACGTGGAAAAAAAACAGAAACTCTGATATGTTTTGTTGATGAACTTGTGATATGTGGGAGAAGAATGCATTTGTGCGGAAAATTGGAGGACTGTATCTCTTACTTCAAAAGAATGTTTAGTATTTGTCATGTCTTTTGAAATTATTACTAGTATTAACGCCCTTGGCGTGCTAGTTTAGTTGATGGGGCACTGGCCACTTATATAACATTTTGCTTTCTCCCACTCTCGTTTTGTACTTCATCAAATCCAAAGTTGTCATGGTTCATTATCTGTAGATGATCTTGAGCAGCCTTGCATTCTAAAAGAATATGCCACAGCATCTGCCTCTGTGCTTTTGTGCCCTGCTGTACGGATGATATTTCAGCAACAATATTGGGTAAGGGGTGGGAGTGGAGGCAGATTTGTCTCAGGCTGATGTTTCTTTGTGCCATACTATGCCTTACTCTTTCCTATATGCCTAATTCAACAATGAAGTACATATATCACATTGTGACTATGACCTATGTTAGAGTACATAATCGAGGTTGTAAAGTATCTGCTTGAATGTCCCAACTCATGAATTCCATCAAATTCAATTATCATTCTTAGACTCTTCATTAACCAATCAAATTGCTTCTTTGGTCTGTCATTTCTAACACCCTTTCACTCGGCATAACCACAATTCTCTGAAGTAAATTGGAGGTGATTAAATTATCTCACCAATCATTATTGGGAGTCTCATGTTACTGAAGTTTTGGATTTCTAAAGAATCGTCTTTCACATGATTCTCATTGTATATAGGAGAAATGATGTTATAGTATGAGGCCGTGTCTTGAACTTTATTCTGCTGTTTGTATCTTAGTTTCTTCCTGAGGAAGTTGGCTACAATAGGTCTCTGATCCTAAAATCATACAGAAATAAACCAACTATACACTCCTATAAATTCACCATCTTATTAAATAAATCTGTCCAGTAGGCTTGTGTTGTAACACAGTTCTTCACCTTTGGGGAATGAACCATTTGAATGCTGGACGTTCCTCTTATCTCTGATGCAGTATGATTTTAGAGGATCACAGTTGTTATTGCTGAAACATGTTTTTTGCTAATTTTTATAATTTCCTTACATAGATTATTAAAACAAAGGAAGTGGTTCTGAAGTGCATATTACCTAGAATCAAAAGTTTCTTTCTTAGGCAATAATTGTCAGTGCTACTATATAATGGTTATTTCAATCATTTTATAATGAAAGGCACAGCTGATGATCTGACAGTGTGGTTCTTACCATGCAGTTCTTAAAATATTCCCATTTTATACTCTTCTACTTTGTATGTTAGAAACAGTTTCATCTTCTACTCTGCAAATATTTCGAGAAACATCTCAAAATGTAACCTGAAGCCAACCTAAGAAAATATCTATTCCTGGGTTCCATGCCAGACGTACTTAATCAGAATCGTTGTGAATGGGCTTTAGAACCAGCATTTTAAATATGTGTATCAGATCATCCCAATGCACTCCAAAGTTTAAAAACCACTACTCTATAATATGACAGCAAGGAAACAGCCAAGTGGAAAACATTTTAAAGCTATAGACATATAATTAATATAAAAATATTGAAAATAAATTAGGATTTTGACTTTTTTCCTACATATTTTTATTTCCTAGGAGTGTACAAAGGACTTTAGACTGTTTCTTTCCCCTTTCATTTGAGTCATAAATATTCTGAAATTAAAAATTAAATGTTAAAGATGTTAAGGGTATGAATGTCTGTCAATTGAAAAGTTTCCCAAAGTTGCCAAATAATAAATGATCTCATAGTAAAGGGTATTAAATTCATAATTGCTACAATTATTTTCACATTTAAATCTTTAGTTTTACAAAGCTTTCTAAATATCAAGTCATTCTTTCAATATTAGATGTCTAATAAGCATCACTTCTTTAAGAATTCCAGCCTGTACTTCTGTTATGGTTTCTACTCATACAAGTCCTGTGGGTGTCAAACTTTCAAAAGATAATTTATTGGTACCACTAAGTAAAACCTTTTGGCTAAGGGTACCCCATTTATTCATAAGTGAATATTTTTCTTTTATCTAATTTTAGTAAGGGAATTTCCTCATAGCTTTATTTTTAATGCAAAAATGTCAGACAGTTTGCCAACTTAACATGCCAAACTCTGAAGTATACATTTAAGTTAGAAGGGACAAAGAACTTTCTTCTGAACCGTGAAACGACAGAATATTGTGATTACCTCTGGCACTGAATGAGAGCAAAAAGTAACATTAGATTTAGTAGGAAAACTGCAGAGACTGTTTGACCCATAAAATTAATTCTTGCTTCCTATCTTGTAGAATCCACTGAGACAAGGGTCTAAAAGGGGAAAATGCTCAAAATCTTTAGGTTTTCAGGTGTACTTACTTTATAAAAGTGTCCTAAAATAGTTGGAATAATTGTCTTCCAAATTCATACGAATCTTTTTATAAATAAAAATATTCTTGGTTTTCAACTGGTTTTAAAAATCACATTTACAGTACAGGCAGGCACTAATTTCAATTGGATTGTATTTCAAAAGTTTAATTTATAAGTTATATTTAGAACTCAAAATGTTTTCACACAGAAACGATGTTATAAATGATGTTAGATGCACATTCAATTTTTTTTTTTAAACATGTTGGGGGTAGGAGTTTATTAATTAATTTATTTTTGCTGTGTTGGGTCTTCGTTCCTGTGCGAGGGCTTTCTCTAGTTGTGTCAAGCGGGGACCACTCTTCATCACGGTGCGCGGGCCTCTCACTATCGCGGCCTCTCTTGTTGCGGGGCACAGGCTCCAAACACGCAGGCTTAGTAGTTGTGGCTCATGGGCCTAGTTGCTCCGTGGCATGTGGGATCTTCCCAGACCAGGGCTCGAGCCCGTGTCCCCTGCATTAGCAGGCAGATTCTCAACCACTGCACCACCAGGGAAGCCCCACATTCAATTTTTTTTTAATCCACAAAATTATAGTCAAATTATATGATTTGTAAAAAATGAAAAAAAGAGCTCTAAAGTGGAAAATAGTAGAAAACAATACTATGGGATTCTAAAAAGTAAACCAATTGAACAAAATATTTTTTTAAATTCTTATTTACTTTGAATATTGACACTAAAGAAAAACAAGTTTGGTTATAAAGTAAATGAGAAACTGAAAGAGAGGGTAGGATGTTTTTGTAAAACACAGAGAAACTGGTTATAACATGAGCAGTATTCTCTTGAGCAGAGGAAAAGTAGATGGAGGGAAGAGATGTAGCCCAGAGATAGAGCTTGAGGGGCAAGTGGTCTCAAATATATTGCCAAGCAGTATTAAGCTATTAAATAGACAAGATGCTCATTAATGTTCATGTTTATGGCTCAAGGAAAGAGGTGCATTCAGTTATTTTTAAATGAATAGATACATATTGTAGGTACACATTCATTTAGAAAGCAGATGAATAGAGGAAATGTTTAAGCAGAGACAGCGAGCATGAATGCTAGTCCAATGGACACCAAGGAATGATGGAAAGAGAGAACTGGTGATCTCATAGCCTTCTACCAACAGCTTTTTCTCTGAATGACTCAAGCCGCCACTCAGGGTTTTATTATACCCCACTTTCTAAGGAATTCTATCCTCTGTGTTTTTCAAAAAGTTCAGCATCATGTTCAGTTGGATCAAGTTTACCTATTTGCTGCATTTACCCCTACAGGTGTTTCTTTAATTTGCCAAATATTTCTTGAATATCTACTGTGTTTTAGGCACTTTGCTGAATTTGCTACTTTTAGCCCAGACATTAGACCAAAAAAAATATTTTGTTCCATTTGAATTTTAGTATTTTCTGTTTTACTATTTCTCTTTCTTTCTATTCATTAAATTCGGATGGTTTGATAAAACAGGAAGCACCTGTACCTGGCATGGAGGACAGGAGTCTGAATAGCCCAGGGAATGAGGCCCAAGTAAGGGCTTATCTGTCTTATTCTTCCTCTGTTCTTTGGAAGTCAAGGAAGTCTTAGCAGCTCTGAGTCCCCTTTACCTTCATTTAACCTAAGGAACAAATGGTAGAGGTGGAAAAGCAAACAAACTAAAACTCTTCATTCAAAGAAAAATTGATCATTTCAAAATAAAGGCCCGTAATAGTTAACATCTCTTGTTTTGGTCAAGCCTCACTACTAGGCTAATCTGCAGTGTAAGAAACAAGAAGATAGATACCTTTCCTAGAAAAAGGGCCTGTAATACTTCATCAGTTCTAATTTTTAGTAAAATAAAATGTCTAAAAGAAAAGTTTCCAGAATCTCTGTTACCGTTGCGGTTGAGGCACAACAGAAGTTATCATGTAGGCTCCTAAAATCCCTCTTCACTCTGGAAATTCCACTAGGAAAAAAAAAAATGGTTCATTTTCCATTGAAGAAAATTTTAAAGATATTTTTAAATGTAAAGCACCCTTCTTTTCCATTCCATTCTCAAGAAACAAGAGTAAAGGGTAATATGGAGTATTGGCAACATTCAAATGAGTCTTAGGACAGGAATGGTCAATGCCTGGGTTGAGTTATCTCAGTCTCTACTTCACAGCTTTCAAAAACTACTAGGAAAACCTGGGCTTAATGAGACAACAATGGTATTGCCACTCAGCCTTGTTTGAATTTCCCAATTGCTTTTGTTCCCTCATCCCTTTGAAGTGATGCTTCAGGATTGCTTGACCAGTCCTATATCACCAGTTATCTTCACATGTCAGCTTGTTTGATGTTTCCTGCACTTAGGTTTTCAATCAGTATATCTTCGTCCTCTACTTTCCCTTAGCCCAGCAAACCTTGTTCATCGTGGAGCCTGGGTTCACACTTCCTATGCCAGTCAGTCTTCCAAGCCGTGTGTGTCCAGGCCCCTGTTCTATGGAGATTTCATGTTAGTGGAGAAACAAACAAGAAACAAACACATAAATATTCAGACCCACTAAAATAGTGATCATCCAGTAACTCTAATCATATTCTTCTTTGCATTTTTTTCCTCCAAGTTGTTTCCAGTCAATGATCCTACTCTTTTTAATCTCACTGATTCTTACTGTTGTCAGTTATGCACTAACATCAATCTGGTCCACTTACTTTAACTCTTTTTAGTCTTTATACCTCCTTAAATGAAATGTATAAATTTGCATATTAGATAAAGCTATATTGCCTGAGAAATCTAATCCATAAAGCTAGGCCTAAGTAATGCCACGGTGGCTACACTGTGGCCATTATGGAATCTAATACCCCACAACCCAAGCCACCAAAGGCATCATTTCTGATCCTGAGATTTTTCTTAATTACATTTCCCAGTGACTAAGTGTCCTGTTCTGAGACACATCAGAATAAATCTTTTGCTCTGTTGTTCTATCTGGCAAAGTAACTTCACTGTGGATGTAATTGGACTAGCCACTTTTAAATTCAATAAGGATTGTGTGTATCTAGTCAATATAAAAGAATAGACTTTCGAGCATTCATTGTGGTAATAGGAAGGAAAATTACCTACTTGAAGATATTGGATGTAATTCAGGAAATAGATGATAAGAAAAGAATACATAGCAATTTGTGAGAATGATGCACTATTTAAGAAGAGATAAACCAATAGCCTGAAAAAGTTATAGAAATTGGACATTCATTCTTAACAATTTTCTTTATACTTATTATCACTTAAAAATAAACTAATAACATTAAAACGCAATATTTAATGAGAGTAGAACCACTCTAATTTAATAATAAAAATGATTTTTATATTTGCTTATGCTGATACTTATTTCAGTTTTAAAATGTTTTATGGAGAAGTTAATACTTTTTATTGTAATTTAATAAAAGCAAAAGTTGTGTTGCTCTCATTAGTTTATTTAGGGTTGATTATCTTTTTTATTTGAAAATATTTTTGCCAATTTTAAGGCATTTAAAGAATCTTCAATTTGCCATACATTAAACCCCCTAAGCAATGTGCAGCTAAACATATCTTAAACATATATACCCAGGAGAATAATGCAGTTCACAGGAACATCGAAGAGAACTTGATAGAATCTTCTAGAAAAACGGAACCAGAAGGAAATGTATAAAATAGATGAAAGGATATTTTCAAAACCCAGTAAGAATGTGAGGTCACAAGGGGATATGTTGAAGGACATAAAATTGTTTCAGGTGCAATAGTAATGAACTCCGGAAAGCTATCCTTTTCCTAACATTGTGAAAGTCACACAGAACTATGTGAAGCATTGTCTCATTTCACTGTATGCATCTAGGTTAATCACTGATTACTAATTCGTTTCATATCTGAGATGAAGCATTTACCACCTCTTGTTCATACATACATATCTATAGTATTATCACTATAAATATTTCTAAATATGTAGATCAACAACACATTAAAACCCTGAAAATCCTCAGGCGTCAGAAAAGAAAGAGAGCTTGAAGGCAGAGTAGAAAGACGAAGAGCTGATGTCGTGACTGAGTAGGGAGAGGTCAGTCCTTTATCAAGTCTCTAATGACTACAGGACTTGGGTCTAAGCAGGTTCGAGATCTGGAACTGAAATTCTCACATAAATTCAGGATCGGCGAAGAGCTGCTTCCTTCTTGATGAAGCAGCAAGAAGATTGCACCCACTGATCCAGGGAAGTGACTAGAGCTTATCTGCCTGGGAACCTAGATGAAATACAGGGAAAAAAATAGTTCTACTGTGACAAATCAAAACACCAGGCTTTGGCATATGTCAGTACGGGGCTTGAATGTGTATTATTCACAGTGCATGAATCCTCCAAATGTAATTTATATACACTAATGGGAACCTACAGTTCTGTATGGAAACATGTCTGAACCAGGACACACAGGACTCTTTAAGAAAAAAAAACAAAACTAAAATGAGTTTACAATTAAATGAATAATGATAAAACCACACATGAGAATTATCCAACATAGCAAAGCATAATGAGGAGCCATAAGCAAGAGCATTCAAATCCTAAAGTTTTGAGATAGCTTAACAATATGAAAAAAAGCATAAACTAATCATTTAAAAAATTATAAAAGTAAAGAAGGAAGAAATAGAAACCAACAGTAAGACACTATGAAAACAGATTAGCAGATCTGAAAAAGAACCAAATACTCATAGAAAAGAAAAATATAGTTTTCAAATTAAAAAATTTAATGAAAACTTTTAGGATGAAAAGAGAAATGACCTAAGATGATATTAATGGACTGTGAATTACATCTGAAGAAATTTTCTAGATTGAGCACAGAATGTTAAGAGATGGAAAACTTAAGAGACATAGAGGAATAAAATGAGAAAACACACCAATATCTATTAGGAATTCTAGATGGTTAGTTACAAGATAATAGCTGAGAATTTTCCATATTTGAAGAAAGTCATGAATACCATATAGAAAATCATTCCCAGCCACAAACCAGATAAAGAAAAACAAATTCAAACATAAACATTTTAACAAAGCCACAGAACTCCAAAGATAATACAAGATCTTAAAAATCAATTAGAACAAACAACATATAAAGGAGCAAGGAAAAAATAATAGATGTCTCGTCAACTACAATAGACAAGATGACAGTGCAAAAAATAATTTCATGTGTTGAAGGGAAATAACTAGCAAGTTCCATATTTATATTCCATATTTATATAAACTACGAATTGATTTTGCTGTCATTATTTTTCAATAATGACAGCAAAATCAATGCACTTTTTCAGAAAATGATTAAAGAAGTTCACCACTCATAAATAATTTTGAGTAACAAAATATATATTATCTGCATTTTGGTGAAACCCTGGTTTTCAGCCTTGAAAACTTGGTTATTCTAGGATTCACTAAACTAAAAAGACATCCCTGGGCTTCCCTGGTGGTGCAGTGGTTGAGAATCCGCCTGCCAACGCAGGGGACACAGGTTCGAGCCCTGGTCCGGGAAGATCCCACATGCCGTGGAGCAACTAAGCCCGTGTGCCGCAACTACTGAGCCTGCACTCTAGAGCCCGCGAGCCACAACTACTGAGTCTGTGCGCCACAGCTACTGAAGTCCGCATGCCTAGAGCCCGTGCTCCACAACAAGAGAAGCCACTGCAATGAGAAGCCCGCACACCACAAGGAAGAGTAGCCACTGCTCATGGCAACCAGAGAAAGCCTGCACACAGCAACCAAGACCCAACGCAGACAAAAATAAATAATAAATAAATAATAATTTTTAAAAAAAACATCATCAATAGCGTATTGTTACAGACCAAGTTCATTGCTGACATATCTTTATGTGTCAAAAGGTTGAAATTTTAATAGCATAAGAGAGGTGCCTTTTTGACTGATAGTTAAGTGGCCTAAAATACAGAAACTGCACTGTCCTGATCATTTACTTCTTCAGTTAGCTAGTCTGTAACATTGCCATTCTTCTGAACAGGAACTTCAAATGTAAAATCTTTATGTTCTCCTAAAATCGTTGTTATCATTCTTGACCCATCATTAAATGTGAACTATTGCATTTCAAAATGCACATCCAGACATTTAAATGTGTACACATGTAAATGCTTATCTTGCTCAGCTATTCTGTAATAGTGTGAGAGATATATAAATAATCAATAGTTAAACCTATAAACCATCTTTGTGCCAAGCACACTTAGTAATTATAGGATAGCTGAGCTAGAGATAAAAAAGACTATAGGGGTAATTGGAGTAAGTTCTTGCCAGACAGCTTATGGTCATTAACAACTTCTTCATGTAATAAAGTGATTCTGTGAAGAAGATGGAAGGGCACTAGGAACTAGCGTAGGAACAGACCTAATGACTGAGTGGTTTAGCAAGAGTGTGTTTTTACCCAGGACAAAGCCTTAAGAACTAGAGACAGACCAAATACTAAGACAAAGAAATTTGCATTAGTAACTTATCTACCCCTTAAATTAGATAAAACATTCACAAATCAATTATACACCTTCTTGTGCCTGTG
This sequence comes from Aethalodelphis obliquidens, assembly GCF_003676395.1. NCBI lineage: Eukaryota > Metazoa > Chordata > Mammalia > Artiodactyla > Delphinidae > Aethalodelphis > Aethalodelphis obliquidens. The sequence continues at coordinate 25,602,905 of NW_020837952.1, forward strand.
ATGTTTTCTTATGCCCTGGACAGAATTTACTAAGATAATTAAAAACTCAGAGCATCCTATCCATACAATGACATATAAACATTCTCATTCTGTTTAATTCTTGAAGCTAATGTGTTTATTTATTATGATGATCAGAAATTAGGAAACATAAAGGATGAATTTAATAGGAAAGTATTAAAACATTCATGAAAGGAACATACTACAAAGGCGAATTAAAATTTGCTATCAAATATGTAGAAAATTAGATGGAGTTTTTGGTTTAAAACAGCTGAAGAGCTGGCAATATGCTACTATTAAAAACCAGCATTATTCTAAGATATTCAAATAGAAACATAAGAATAATGCTGGACAGATCACTGTATTAGAGAGCCTAGTTCTAATTTAGATCCATAATTGAAACACAGCATCAAGAACTAATACAAGGACTGACATATACACACTACTACATATAAAACAGATAACTAATAAGGACCTACTGTATAGCACAGGGAACTCTACTCAATACTCTGTAATGGCATATATGGGAAAAGAATCTAAGAAAGAATGGATATATCTATATGTATAACTGATTCATTTTTCTGTACACCTGAAACTAACACAACAGTATAAATCAACTCTGATCTAATAAAAATTTAAAAAAAAAAAGATTTAACAGAGGGAACTGTATTCATTATGCTGTAATAAACCATAATGGAAAAGAATATGAAAAATAATATATATGCATAACTGAATCACTTTGCTGTACAGCAGAAACTAACACAACATTGTAAATCAACTATACTTCAATAAAATATATTTAAAAGTAAAAGAATTAAAAGAAATTGAGAAACAGCAACAAAACTAAAATTATTTAAGGTTTGAGACATCACCTTGTCAGAAAAGACTAAAGAAATGTCAAGATGTTAAAATGAGAAAAAGAGAAGCATCAGATGTGGATTTAAAGTAAATATAGACCATTACAAGAAAGGTCAGACACTGAGGCCCAAAAGGGAGAAATGTGTTTAAATTGTCGGAAAGAATAGCAGATGAGATGATGTGATGTTCTACAGAAGAGAATGTTGAAATTCTGTTCTTGAATTTATTGAAAAGACAGAAATTTGTCTTTTGTGAAAAATTTTATACAGTTCTGCCTGACAGTAAAGAAATACATGTTTATAACACTTCCCAATTCTCGTATATGTATATTGATAGATAAGTTTTGACACTGTATTTGGAAGGCTTAGGGTAATCAACCCAAAGGTTTCCTGAAGTAGAAGCACAACATTACAATTTTCTAGGCGATAAGTTATTTTATGACTTTGTTATTACATTGAATGAGCAACAGGAGAGTCCAAAAACATAATCTTCCCCCCACAAAAAAAAAATCCGTTTCCCAAATAACTCCTGTCAAGATGGCAGCCAAGTCCAGAGAATGACCAGATTAATCGTTTGGGTTTCGTGGTGGTTTTGATGCTGTATAGAAGGAGAAATGATCATTCTGTGATGGTATTCAAGGAAGTGCTCCTACAGAGATAGAGTCATCCGCTCACCATCCCTCACAAACCCCCTTCATAAAATGGGAACATTCCAGGTGGGGAGGACAGATAATAAATTCTTTATGTTGTTTTAGAACCTTTAATTCTGAAAATATTGGAGGTTTTTATGTACTGCTGTTTTACTTCTGAGTATAAATGTAAGGAAGTTGTTTTATAATTTAGTTTTATAATTTAGACCCTTGAATAAGGCTTATAAACTGATTTATGGTCATTATGCTTCAAGTTTATTTTGGATGCAAAATGTCTTACAGAATCTACTGAAATCAACAAAGGAAATAATTTCAAAAAGTGTTCATCCAATAGAAATTCTCTGTGGTTAGGAAAATTTACATTAATCTATTTTTACTTACCGACACCCTCGTTCTTTTCTTTATAAAAACACATTTGGGGGAAGGAGAAAATTTAAAAGAACACAAAGGGAGGAAAAATTACATAAAACTTTAAAAATTGTGTGGACTCTTGCCTGCTTTTCACATGGACTACTGTCTTATACTTATTTAATCTTCTCTGATTGCATTATGTTGTGAATGGGCAGGGTAGTGTTTTCCCACCAGTTTCTTCTATACAGGCAAGAATTTTCAAACCAAAAATCTAACAGTTTGTGTTTTTATTTTATTATTTTTTTAATTAATTAATTAATTTATTATTTATTTTTGGCTGCATTGGGTCTTTGTTGCTGAGCCAGCGTGGCTTTCTTTAGTTGCGGCGAGTGAGGGCTACGCTTCATTGCGGTGCGCCGGTTTCTGATTGCGGTGGCCTCTCTTGTTGCGGAGCTTGGGCTCTAGGCGCGTGGGCTTCAGTAGTTGTGGCTCGTGGGCTCTAGAGCTCAGGCTCAGTAGTTGTGGTGCACAGGCTTAGTTGCTCCGCGGCATGTGGGATCTTCCCGGACCAGGGCTCGAACCCGTGTCCCCTGCATTGGCAGGCGGATTCGTAACCACTGTGCCACCAGGGAAGCCCAGTTTGTGTTTTTATACTGAAAGAAATGTCTCTGGTGAATAGGGAAGATGATTTATATGCATACATCTGACCTTATAAAAAAATCTTTGTTTTTCCCATAAAGTTGAATTTATATTGCTATCATTTATTCCAGTTTCTTTTTGTGTATCTCTAATACACCATTTAGTTTGTAGATCTTTGATACTTTAGAACATATGACAGTTTAAATAAATCTATTTTTCCAAAAATTTTTTACGTTTATAGTTTTTCTTCTTTTTTTAAAAAATGAAACAAATAGTTAATTACATGGTTACAACAATTTTTGCAAAGTTTCAGCTAACACATTGTAATGACTAAAAATTGCCTCTGCCTGTTATTTATTGTTCAGAAATTAAAATTTAATTGTATTAATTAACAGTTCTATGAAGAGTAAAAGTTATTAGGTTTCTAATACTTACAGTTCTTTTTTATATATAGTGAAATTCAGATTTCTTCTAAAAGGGAAAAATCACTCTTCCACAGTAAGAAAGGCTTTCTATTCATATCCTGAAACTACATTTTTTAGCTTGTGGAATATAAATCATCCACTTGCTTGGTATGAATGCAGAAATTTAGTTCACGAAACTGAATATATATTTGTTCATATGTCTCTTTATAATAAGATTCTGGACTGTGATGAGTGGTTTTTCCTTCATGTTTTCCATACACACATGAAGGATTAAATACATAGCTTTCTTTTTTCCAAAAATGCCATCAGCATTATCAGTCTCTGAATATAGATGGAAAACTGCCTCAGTGTTTCTGATATTTCTCCTTTCAAAAAAAACCACAATGCAGAATGAATAAATACTAAAATTTTATAAAGTGTGATCATGAAATAACAAAACTTCTTTTTTTCAAAAAAGCTCATGTACTGAAATTTATATTCAAATGAATGTCGTCCTTCACTGTGGTCACCTTGGATTTCAGAAATGCTGCTGCTCTTCAAAGTATTTTGTTAACACATTTTGGGGTCTGTCTTTAGAGCCAGTTTGTGCACCAGGAAGCATTCCTCAAAGAACACTGGGAAGGCAGACACCATCCATGTCTGCTACAGGAGACATTGGCTTTAAAATCACATGATCATGGCAAATGTGAAGGCAGACTTTCTGAAATGTATGTTTCTTCCTTCCTTCGTCCTTCCTTCCTTCCTTCCTTCCTTCCTTCCTTCCTTCCTTTCTTTCCTTCCTTCCTTCCTTCCTTCTTTCCTTCCTTCTTTCTTTCTTTCTTTTTCTTGCTTTTGTGAATATATTTATTTACATTTTTCAAAAGCACTAAGTCTACAACCCTAAGATACTCAGAATGACTTTCTGTGCTTCCTTTGACCTGAGATGTTTCTTTTAATGAGTTTGTGCCCTTTTCAAGCAAAATAGGCATTCATAAATTATATTTTTATTTTAAATAGTACTCTTTTTTTCCTGGACAGAAAGATATATCTGTCACATAGGAGGAGGGATCTGAGGCTGATGGAATCATGAGATCACATGTTGGTTAAAGAACTTCTTAGGCTATGCCCAGAACACTGGATTCTTTAAGATATTAAAAAAAAAAAATCAGGAAACACAGATTTTTCAGGCTAGATGAAGGATTATGGGCTCATTGTTTTACTCACTTCTTATTATATCATTTAGTTATATCCTTATCCTGGACAAGTATATAAGGTCCTTACTAGAACCCATAGGACTATACATGACCTGCCCCTGCTACTGGTCTTTAATGGGATATAAAACTTTACCAGAGCCTATAGTACTCTGCATACCTAATTACTGTTTAATATTCACTTTGCATTAGGGATTTATAAAATGGACCCTAAAAAGCCAGTATATACCAGGCCCACATGGGTTCACTAGTGTATTTTACCAAACATTTAAGAGAGAAATTATACCAATTCTCTAAAATCTCTTCCTAACTCATTCTGAGGCCCACGTTACCCTAATACCAAAACTAGAAAGACATTACAAGGAAAGAATATTGCAGACCAATATCTCTCATGAACAGAGATGCAAAAATCCTCAACAGGAGCCAGCCCATGAGCTATCATGCCAGGTGAAAGAGGTAATGGAACTGTGGAGGGATGTTTCACCTTCTGTTACAAACTGTTCATTTATTCAACCAAAGTTTACTGTTCTGAGTACTATCCTATGTGGTCGAGAAGTCAGACTAGTTACCATCCCCCATTCAGTCAGTCACTTATCAATTAACTTATCCAACAAGTATTTCTTGAACATCTACAAGGTGTCAAGCGTTATACCTGGTACTGGGGAATGTATCAGTGAGCAAAATAAACCAAACTCCTGCCCTCGGGGAGCTTACGTTCTACTGGGGAGACAGACAACAAACAAGATATATACCTAAAATGTAAAACATGTTAGTGACGTGTTAAGGAGGAAATATGAATGTAACATGTATGTGGTGGTGAAATGTACATAGGTTGTTCAGAGATGGCCTCACTGAGAAGACGACTTTATGTAGAACCCCAAAGGATGCAAGGGAGAGAGTCTTGACAACGTCTCCTGGAAAAGAGAAGGTAGAAGGAACAAGGAAACAAAATAACTAGGAGGCCAATGAAGGGTGAGAGAAGGGATGTGCTTGGTGATAAAGTTGAAGAGTTAGGTGGAAACCTGGTCACGCAGGGCCTTGTGGGAAATGGCAGGGAGTTTGGATTTTATGCCAAGTGTAATGGAAAACCGTTGGAGGGTGTTCAGTGGGAAAATGCCATGCAATGATTGACTATTCTAGAAATTCATTCTTATTTCCGTGGAGAATATATATTTAGGTGTCAAAAGTACAGGCAGAAAGACCAGAAGTAAGTTATTGCAGCAGTGCAGGTGAGAAAGCTATCAGAGGGTTAGTAGCTTTGATTAGGCTCATGGAAGTATAAAGGGGAAAAGTAAAAAGACTTGAGACATAGTTTCAAAGTAGAACTTATATGACCTGTTGATAGATTGGTTATGGAGAATAAGAGGAAAAAAGTTACGAATTATCCTAGATTTTTGCCTTCAACAGCTTGGTAAAGTCATTCACAATGATGGGGATGATCCAAAACAGGATCCAATAAGGGAGGATAAATAGAGTTTTATTTTTTACATAGTAGGTTTGAGATTCTCATTGGACTTTCAAGGGATGACAAAAAGGCTCAGGTGCAGGAGGCTGGGCCCCGGGAGAAATGACTGGGATGGAAATATCAAAAGAAGATTTGTATTAACTAGGATGCTCTCAGCAGCAAATTAAAGAACACCTTACCAGAAGCTGCTTAAAAATAAATATTACTGACATTTGTTTTGTCACTTTACCATGTCTGTTTATTAAGTTTAACTTTAGAGTTAGATAACTCAGCAGATAATTGTTGTAAAAACCCTGGGTCAGCCTCTATGAGAGTCTCTTGGCCTGGCCGCCAGGTATGCAGTGTCAGTGCAGCCATCCAAGCATCATGTCTTCAAGTGGCAACAGAGAAAGCAGGGTAAAGGAAAGAAGAGTGTGCAGCCAAAAAGTTAGCTCTCTCTTCTGATTGGGGAGCAAAATTTTTTCCAGAAAATTACCAACAGATTCCCCCATGTCTCTTGTCCAGAGCAATATCAAATGCCCACCCCTTGCAAAAGGAAATAGTATTATCTAAATTGATAAGACAAATGTGTCATTTCTTATAACCAAGATTCCATCATTAATTTTGAAAAAGCTAGGCTGTCTAAGGAAGGTAACCATCCATGTCTACTACAGGAGACATTGGCTTTAAAATCAGGACAAATGATGTCACCAAAAATATATCACTGTACACTCAAAATATTTCACCCTCTCTCTACAATACCCTTTTTTAAATGGCCACTGGAAGAATGAAATCTAGAGTATCACCTACAAATTAGTTGCTTCTGGAAGTGAAAGAAAACCATAACCCAACAAACTTAAGCTGGCTGTAATGAAGATTATCTCTCATCACAGATGAGAATTACACACACACACATACACACACACACACACACACACACACACACACACCATGATTTCCAGTAACTTCATGTTTCTTGTTAGCTTAGGGAAAACCACAGCCTAAAATATCATAATCTTACATATATTTATTGTGGACTTAAATTCAGCAGATCTGGATAACAGCCATTTTACTTTCATGAACCATGACTGTCTCATCTCTGGGCTTTTGCTCTTGCCCTGCCCATTCTACCTGGAAATCACCTCCCTTAGATCTTTACGGGGCCAATCAGTTCTCATTATTTGGATGAGAATGTCATTTTCTTAGAGCCTCTTACCTTGACCACTTTACTGAGAGCAGCCATACCTGTACCAAGTCCCTCCATATTTAATACATATTTAAATAACTGCTTTTAATGCACAGAAGTTATCCCTAACTGAACATTGTATATATTTTTGCTTGGACCTATAAGATGTTTCTTCCCCACCCTTAATTAGGTCAAGGACGTCTGCTTTCTTCTCCATGGGCTCTCAGCACCTATGACAGCACGTGCTATGAGGTACATACTCGGTCAAGATTCATTTGTGCATCTGTAAATGAGGATACTTTGAAAATAACGGGCCTATATGATCTTTAAGAAAACATATAACACTTATATTCTGTGATTCCTGAGAAGATTTTTTTTTTGAGTGACATTTGTTGGAAGTTTTTTTTTTTTTCCCCTGATTAGGAAAATAAATTACATCTAGAAATCATTCTTAACTCACTGTTCTATTAGTGCCTATGACTTAGCTGACCTCCTTCTTTCTTTGAGAGACTTTTTTCCTTTTAATCCACATTTTCTACTTCAAAATATAGGATGAATAAAAGTACATGACTGTGTTTTCTTAGACATAGTAGTTGGTTAAAGTGGGCACTAAATGCAAGAGGAACCAATCGTGAAACTTTTTCATACGGTTGTAATCATTTATGTGCATATTCATGTTTATACTTGTAGGCTCTTAACCTATGTGCTCCAGTGCCTCTTAATTTGGAAATGAAATGTCTTAACAGTGGCCTACAATTTTATACTATGTTTTTATAACTTTGAAATTAATCATCTGCCTATGAACCAAGATATAAATGAAAAATTTCCTGGGGAAAAAATGTACCTATATTTCTGGGCTTACAGGTCTAAAAGATATAAATTGGAATATAGCGAGGAAGAATAGCTAATATCACAAGGATTATTTGAATTGCCTTTGCTAAGTGACAGTAACTGAATTCGATATTAGAATTTTTCGGATGAATAAGATGTGATTAATGCATTTGAGTGTTCCACAGCTTAGTTGGAGATTATAGGTAGTGTGTGAAGTGAAATAAACAGGAAGGAGAACAGGATGTGTCTAGGATAAATGAGACCCAGGGAAAGAAAGTTTTCTGAGAAAAAAAAATAGAGCTCAGATGTAAACATATCTGATTCAGAGACTGTGCTGGAAAATTAATGAAATCAGTAGGCAAAAGAGAGATTAAATCAGCCTAAGAGGGGGGATATACAGATCTGTTAAAGAATCAGAAATGGGACAATCAGAAATACTGGGAAGAGACTTAGAAAATTTACAGGAGAATGGAAGCAACTGAATTCCAGAAAGTAAGTTTCTGTGTTTGTGCACCCTTAGTAGAGGGTCTCTGCTAGTATTTGAACATGCGCTTGTGTACGTGACAGTGTTATGCGGCCTGTGAGTGTTGCCTCACCTGCCGCCTCTATGAGTAGGGTTTATGGGTATTAACTGTTCATTTGTTTACTGAGAATCTCCCATATGCCAAGTACCCTGGCAGAGGCAAATAAAAGAGACCACTGTCCTCAAAAAGGTCATAATCTCTGATTGGGAGATAAGTATTAAATAAGCAACGTGATAAAATATACTTGCCACAATTTCCTATTATTGCAGGGTTTTTTTTTCTTTCTTTCTGATGTCAAAAAGTAATCCAAGCCACCCATTGGCATTTAAATCATGTATATCTAGTTTACAGTGTCCTTCCTTACAGTTACTTTGTTCTATTTGTTCTATTACAGAAAAAAACAATGTGAGTTGATAGCTACATGAGTTTTTAAGTACAAATTCTTATCTCTGTCTGCCATATCACACTGTGTTGTGAGAAGTCCAAAATTTAGGTTCTTTCTTAAATTTAATTATCTGGTACTTCCCTACAATAGTCTGTCTCTTATTGACATGTCAAATTTCATTTTGTTCACATATCTTTTGTGTATGTCTACTTGATACTGATAACAGTGGCTGGTGTAAGAGCTTATCTGCTTTTGATTCTGAAAATGTAATAAAGAAGGAAAACACAAAGGAACAGCCACATGTACTCGCTATTCAAGCATACATCCAACTTTTATATCAAACTAATATTGGGAGAAACGTGGGCTGCATGTTGCAACTCAGTCTCACTGGTATCAAAGACAGACACCAATGGCAAGGGACAGCGCGTCTGTGACAAATGTGTGAAGGGATAAATTATTGAAACAAAGCATGTGAAAGCGGTCTTATGAGGATCTGTATTTGACTTTTAGGTACAATAATTTCACGAATGTGTCCCTTTGTATTACGTTACCTTTGACTTCGGAACAACAGCATTTTTCTTACCTAACAATTTATGAATAAAAATGACATGAAAATGAGAAGAGACATTACCCCTTAGTGCTCCATTTACTCCATTTGAATAGATCTTAAATAATTATCAAATTAAAAAATATTTGAGGGAAAACATAGTATTAAAAGAAACGCCAAGGGCTTCCCTGGTGGCGCAGTGGTTGAGAGTCCGCCTGCCGATGCAGGGGACACGGGTTTGTGCCCCGGTCCGGGGAGATCCCACATGCCGCGGAGCAGCTGGGCCCGTGAGCCATGGCCGCTGAGCCTGCGCGTCCAGAGCCTGTGCTCCGCAATGGGAGAGGCCACAACAGTGAGAGGCCCGCGTACCGCCAAAAAAAAAAAAAAGAAGCGCCAAGAAGTTATGTAGTTCTTGCCTAACTCTAGGCAGTTTTGAAATTAGTAAAGGCCTTCTGAAAAGGGAACCTTACATCTTATAGAAACACTTCCTTCTATCTAACTCAAATGCTTTATTTCTATAGTAACCCTATGTTTTCTTTTCCTTAGAAAATTAGTAGTAGAGTATCATGTCTTTTGGGTCTATAGCTAACACCAAAAACACTGTAGTTAATTATTGTAGATATTTTAAAATTGTGGACCCCTAGATAATTAATTTTGTTTCTCTGGACTTCACAGATGAAAGCAAAATTCAATGATATGTAATTAGAAGAAAGGCAGAGTTAGTCCTTTTGAATCATTTTATGTGAAAGAAGATTTTCATCATTTATTTAAAATCATAAACCGACATTTTTATCCAAGAAAATTCTAGAGGAAACATTTTGATTTTCAAATGTGATTAGAAAAACTCAGACATTCATCCTTGCCCTTTCTATGAACTCTTTCTCAGATTAACAAGTTTTCTTGATCTCATCATTTGGGGTGCTGTTAATAAAACTGATAGCTGTACATAAGCACTGAATCTTTTTATAGATTTTATAAAATCATGCTGAATTGTTTTGTGGATAAGTATGTTTGTGTCAAATTGATTTGGCTCTCTGTGGATTACTGTTTGAGGAAAAGGCTGATCATTTTGTAGTGAGGGTCATTTTGTGAAGAGCCGTTATTTCCTGGAACCTTAATTTTGGGGCCCCAGAATGTAGACTTAGGGACCAGGCTCTTCACCAAGGTCATTGTTCTGTTCTTACCATTGCCCTTTCCCCAACTCAAAGTCACCCTTGTAGTCAGGAACATTCATTTACGGGGAAAAGAAACGAATAGCTCTTTCTTACCTATGCCCCAGAGCAACGAACAGCAAATATCACCCGAAGGTCACTGCAGATGGACGGAATATTCAAGTTTTAGAAGTGGTTATGTCTGGACTTGAATCTGCCAGTTCCGTGTGACTCTGCACAAGGTGATTGACCTTTCCAGCACATTCCATCCAAAAACAACAGAATACACATTTTTCTCAAGTGCTCATGGAACATTCTCCAGGATAGATCATATCTTGGGTCACAAATCAAGCCTTGGTAAATTTAAGAAAACTGAAATTGTATCAAGTATCTTTTCCGACCACAATGCTATGAGACTAGATATCAATTACAGGAAAAGATCTGTAAAAAATACAAACACATGGAGGCTAAACAATACACTACTTAATAACGAAGTGATCACTGAAGAAATCAAAGAGGAAATCAAAAAATACCTAGAAACAAGTGACAATGGAGACACGACGACCCAAAACCTATGGGATGCAGCAAAAGCAGTTCTAAGAGGGAAGTTTATAGCAATACAAGTCTACCTTAAGAAACAGAAACATCTCGAATAAACAACCTAACCTTGCACCTAAAGCAATTAGAGAAAGAAGAACAAAAAACCCCCAAAGTTAGCAGAAGGAAAGAAATCATAAAAATCAGATCAGAAATAAATGAAAAACAAATGAAGGAAATGATAGCAAAGATCAGTAACACTAAAAGCTGGTTCTTTGAGAAGATAAACAAAATTGATAAACCATTAGCCAGACTCATCAAGAAAAAAAGGGAGAAGACTCAAATGAATAGAATTAGAAATGAAAAAGGAGAAGTAACAACTGACACTGCAGAAATACAAAAGATCATGAGAGATTACTACAAGCAACTCTATGCCAATAAAATGGACAACCTGGAAGAAATGGACAAATTCTTAGAAATGCACAACCTTCCAAGACTGAATCAGGAAGAAATAGAAAGAAATATGAAGAGACCAATCACAAGCACTGAAATTGAAACTGTGATTAAAAATCTTTCAACAAACAAAAGCCCAGGACCAGATGGCTTGACAGGCGAATTCTATCAGACATTTAGAGAAGAGCTAACACCTGTCCTTCTCAAACTCTTCCAAAATATAGCAGAGGGAGGAACACTCCCAAACTCATTCTACGAGGCCACCATCACCTTGATACCAAAACAAGACAAGGATGTCACAAAGAAAGAAAACTCCAGGCCAATATCACTGATGAACATAGATGCAAAAATCCTCAACAAAATACTAGCAAACAGAATCCAACAGCACATTAAAAGGATCATACACCATGATCAAGTGGGGTTTATTCCAGGAATGCAAGGATTCTTCAATATACGCAAATCAATCAACGTGATACACCATATTAACAAATTGAAGGAGAAAAACCATATGATCATCTCAATAGATGCAGAGAAAGCTTTTGACAAAATTCAACACCGATTTATGATAAAAACCCTGCAGAAAGTAGGCATAGAGGGACCTTTCCTCAACATAATAATGTCCTTTATATGCAGTAATTTTTTTTTTTTTTTTTTTGCGTTATGTGGGCCTCTCACTGTCGTGGCCTCTCTCGTTGCGGAGCACAGGCTCCGGACATGCTGGCTCAGCGGCCATGGCTTATGGGCCTAGCCGCTCTGCGGCATGTGGGATCTTCCTGGACCAGGGCACGAACCCGTGTCCCCTGCATCGGCAGGTGGACTCTCAACCACTGCGCCACCAGGGAAGCCCTATATGCAGTAATTTAAAAGGGTCCTCCCAACATCATTCCAAAGACAAAAACTGAAGGTAGATATGGTTCTCCAGACTATTCTGACTTCTAGTTTATCAATGGCGTGAGGTTCTATTAAGATGTAACTTAAAATAGTGCCTGTTAAATGGTGGATGGTGACCTATTAGTGGGTCATGGAACCAAATTAGTGGTTTGTGACAAACATTTTAAATGGAATAAAATAGGACAAAAATCAAAAGTGTGTAAGTTACATCAGATGCAGTGAGGCTTAGTATTGCTTTGTGAAACAATTATGTATTCAGTCACATATTTGCATTGTGTGACTGAATTGTGCTATAAAACGTATTTCTTACCGATGTCATTGCATTAAGTAAAGTAGCTGAGCTGTAGATGTCCATGTGTAGGTGATATTTAGAAACTCACCATGCCCATTGGGTTGGATGCTTGTGAGAAGAAAGCAGATAGATTAGTGCATTCTTATTTGGTTTACTTAACCGCTTTTAGGCACCTTTCCTCAAAATCCGTGGTGCTAAGACTACTGCAGAGAGAATTCTCTATTTGTTTCCTCTTCACACTCTGATGTTTGTTCTCTGACATTTTTGTGTCAGCCCCACGATGGCTCCTTTGGGCTAATAAATCCTTGTGCACCAACTCACAACTCTTACCTTCTGATAGCACTCTATCTAATGACTCAAAGCCTGTATTAGATTTCTCTGTTTCCTAAAACAGCATATGAAACTGTTGGACCTAAATTATCCTGGACCCCAAACTCTGAAAGAACATATAATCATAGGAAAAATATATTTCTTATCAGAACAAGCAGGTGTGCTTGAATATTGACTAAGCTGCTTAATCTTTTGGGCACGGTATGTCTTGCAAAGAAGGACAGTAATGTTCAAATACCTGTACTTTTATTTTCTGTCAGTTTGATATTTTTCTCTTCAGAATAATCATTTTCCACTTTCCTAATGAAATCAGTTTCATGCATCAAATCAGCCATCCTTGAATATTTGAAGCCTTTGACATCAGGTCCTGTAATGCTGTTTTACATATTGTTTGCTGATGTGGTTGCCTGGTCAGAAATTCAGCTGTTCCACTGGGACCCCACTTTTGTTTTTCTAGGAGCAGTTGAACATCCATAGCATCCAGCTTCTGGAAAGAAAAGCTTTCAAACTAAACAGACTGTGTTCATTTAGGTTACCGCAAATTCTTTAACCATATAAAACTGCTCTTTGACTCATTTTGACCTATAAACGTGTAGTTCAGGCAGTTTCATATAGTTCAGTCTAATATTATGTTTGAGAAGACAATATCCTGTATTCAATTTACATTTCCTTTTAAATAGCCAGACTCTGAGTTCAGCCAGCATGAGATACGGGCTGATGCTTTTCTTCATTCTTGTATTTAGTAAATATTTTCCTCAGTTCCAGCTATGTTCAGAGCACCAGGCATGTGCTAAAGACAAAGATAAAGCCGACAGATGCTTAAGAATCATGTAATATTTTTTCTGATTGCTAGTAGACTGGTGGCAAAATAAAGTTATATCCTCCTTTTCACTCATAAAGTAACACAGAACTTGATAGCCCATTAAGGTATGTGGTTTTTCTTAAATATGGGCTCAGTGTCGTATTAGAATCATCAAACCCCTTCCTGTGTTGTCCCTATATTTATTTCCTCCTGAGTAGATACTCTCTCCAATCAACCTGCCAGTGTCATTTAGTCTTTCCTAGGTACCTGTCCCTGATCTTTAAATGCTAATGATCTACGGTAAGCATTTAACCACCTAAAGTCTCATTGCATCTTGAAGCATTAACAAAGCACTAAGGTGGCTCTTTAACGTTTTAATTGCACCAGCCACAATCAATAAAATATTACAGATGTTCCTATGTTATTGTTTCTTCGTTTTGGAGGTGAGAATGAGTGGATATCTTTGTAGTTTGCCTCTTTGTAAGATGGTCACTGCCTGGCCTGTCTGTTGCTATTTCTAGTTCTTTTCACGTTTACTTTAGAAGTTGCATTATTCTTGGGTTTAGTTTTGTTTTGTTTGGAGGGAGTCCTTTGCTCTGTGGTTGATATTTTTGAAATGATTGCTCCCATCACTATCCAGTGTGGCAGGGCTTTTGTTTCCTTCAGAGACTCCTCGTTTTGTTTCTTCCAAATGACCATCCCACCCGCCACTGCTGCACTAATGTTACCAAACTATAGACTGAGTACAGCAAGGCGGTGCAACCATGGCAGTGATTCTCAACCTTGGCCGCACGATAGAATCCCCTGCGGAGTTTTAAAAATACTGACGCCTGGGTTCTGCTCTTGACATTCTGAATTAATTGGCCTACACTGAGGCCTGGACATTAATATTTTTAAACATTTCCCAGAGGGAGTCTAATAGTCTAATGCACAGTGAAGTCTGAGACCCACTGATTAAAGTTTTAATAAGAGTTCCCACGTCGAGCTAGCTATGTGTCTTTGGTCTCATTGAAGCTGGTCCAGACTTTGGAATGAGCTAAAAGCTAATGTGTATAACTTCTTTTAGTAACCCATTCTGATGATTAGCTGGTTACTTTATAAAGGTTTTACCACCTGCCCTACATTTATCAGAGAGGAGTTCAGATCTCAACAAGAGTGAGAAATTATATCCATAATATCTAATAGCCCTGAAGTCACTCTTTGGGATCCACTGCAAGATTATTTTACACACCTGACACTTTGGGCAGCTTTCCTAAGAGTAATTAACATCTGTGTAAAGATGTAATCACCTGAAGCAGCTATGTAAGCAAGAACAATCTCAAGAGCTTTTCATTTCTAGCAGCAAAGAAATTGTATTACAGCAGCATTTTGCCAGCAGAGCTTAGGACATCAGTGTAGCCAGTATTAGAATGAAGCATTGGAAGACTGAATAACAGGAAAAGATTAATTTCTATTAAATACCTACATCTGCTGGTTCTCCCAAGTAGATTAGACTGGAAAAGCCTAATGGAGGATTTTACCCAATCTCCTTTGACTCTGTGCACAATTCCTGCAGGTGCTACCAAGTTTCCCCAGAAAGAAGAAAACAAAAGGAGTAAGAAGTAGCCCCAAACATGTAACCAATCCCCAAATTAATTGCTGTTTGAATGAACTGTGTTGTTATTTGTGTTGTCTTCATTTACATGGACATTCTTTTGTTAAGAAAGAAAGATTTCTTTTACTATGTAACATTATACACTTTTAGAATCAAAAATTTGCCTGAATTTCTGAACTGAACTTACTGTTTATCATCTGTCAGTTTCACAAATAATCCAGGTCTTTCTCCATCCATTATTGTTACAGAGAGGTCTACAGATAAAATTATGGGTATAATTTTACTCCTATCTACCTTAATGTCATTTATTTTAAGAGAATTGGAAGATCTTTGTCAGCTTTTGCTGTTACTTTTATGCGTCTCTCCCTCAGTGCATTTGGTAAACTATAAAAAAATAGACGAATAGTAATTTTCAATGAATATAATTTTTCTGTTTTATATCAAAGTCCAGCTGCTTTCAAGAGAATCCCTTGATCACCTCTACAGCCATGATTTGGGCTTAGGGAAATGTGACTAAGCACTGATTTCCACCTAAGGGAAAGGTTGCTTCTAAGATATAGGAGAGCCTTGCAAGAACACATTTCTTTTTTAGTGAAAGCTATACTATATTGATACCAATTAAGAAGAAAGCATGGGGCTTCCCTGGTGGCGCAGTGGTTGAGAGTCCGCCTGCCGATGCAGGGAACATGGGTTCGTGCCCCGGTCCGGGAAGATCCCACATGCCGCGGAGCGGCTGGGCCCGTGAGCCATGGCCGCTGAGCCTGCGCATCCAGAGCCTGTGCTCCGCAATGGGAGAGGCCACAACAGTGAGAGGCCCGCGCACCGCAAAAAAAAAAAAAAGAAGAAGAAAGCATGAATGGGAACTCTGCTGGGTTTCTGAAAGTTCTGTTGTACTACAACTTTATTAAAGCCCTGGGAAAGACCTTTTTTTTTTTTTTTTTGCGGTACGCGGGCCTCTCCCGTTGCGGAGCACAGGCTCCGGACGCGCAGGCTCAGCGGCCATGGCTCACGGGCCCAGCCGCTCCGCGGCATGCAGGATCCTCCCGGACCGGGGCACGAACCTGCGTCCCCTGCATCGGCAGGCGGACTCCCAACAACTGCGCCACCAGGGAAGCCCAGGGAAGCCCCCTGGGGAAGACCTTTAAACTTCCCTTAGTGGTTAGTTTTGATGCTAATAGTATAGGGTATTCTTGAAGAGCCTCAGAATTCAGAAGGACCATATTGACACTCTTAGATGGTCAAGAGATTGGTTTCTAAATACTACATCAAACAGTATATGTAAGAATAACCTCAAAGCACAGTAAGAGTTGAGGATGCTATAGAGTCATATATCAAACCCTAAAATTCCATCTGTCTGCCTTACCCTACCCAACCAAATCCGGTTTGGCAAAATACAGAAAATGGATCAAATAAATCAGAAAGATAAAGAGCAAACATAAACTCACACAAGTGGCTTTGGAAATGCAATGCTTAAAAGAAAGTCAGAGAAACAGGAATTAGATTGTTCACAGGATAAACATAGGTCTCGTCACAGTATTAAGTGAGAATCTTTGAATGGCAAGCCACAGAAACTATTTGAGCTGGCATAAATCTCAGTGATGTTATAGGAAAGGCACTGGGGTATCTACAGAATCCAAGGAAGCATTAAGCTTTCACATCTCGGGGAGAGCGGGATCCAGTGTATCGACAGAGATCTCAGGGGCAAGAATATGTTCTCCGGGCTTCTAGAATTCTCCTAGAGGCCCAACAGTTTAACTCCCAAATTAGCAGGAAAGTAATTTGATTTTCCCATTTGAGGTAAAGGGCCTATCGTGTGTTAATTAGCAATATCCCAGACAGCTGTTCTTGGAACAAAAACATGGCCCTTGGGAGTCATTCCTATGGACAGTGTGGTTGTTCTCAACTAGGAAGGACCAGACAGGTAATCCATGATAGGATTCTATTATGAATATTTTCAGAGAGTCCTGTAAACAAAAAGAAGAGATCCTCAAAATACAGGAACATCTGTGGATCGTGTTATTCCTGAAGCCTCAGGCCTTTCTATTTTGCCTAAATTGTCTTATATTCATGACTGCTAATGTTAAGTAATTGTGCCTTGAGAGAAGGTGGTCATGTTTTGCTTTGTGAAAAGTAGGAGCATGAGCAATCTTGAGAATGGGCATTTTTTCCTTTTCCTCTTGAGTTTGAGTGAACGCAAGAGGAGGAATGTGTACCGAGATGACCTTCTTTCTTCCCAGAAGCTGACTTGTACCCTAAGCCTATCGCTTTACAATTTCTTTTCCTCTTTCTTGTTCCCTGTTTTGGAAAGAGAAAGAGAAGACAGAGGAAAGAATGGGGAAGAAGACAGTGTGCCTTGCAGAGGACACCATGTTCCCTGGATTCCCTCGCCCAGTAACCTAATGGAGAGTTAGAGGAAGCAGCTGCTCCAAGGAACAGTTCTAGACAGTTGAGGCTAGTCCTTTCAGCCACCCCGCCCCTCTCTTCAGTGCCACAAATGCCTAAAATGACTTTACAAGAGCTCAGAGCCGTCAGTCCACATTTAAGAAGGAAGGGCCAAGTGGATTTAAGCTCAAAACAAGTTAGAAACTGACTCATATCAAATTTTTGCCCAAGACCAAGTTTTGAAAGACTTGGAGAGGAACAGGAGAATTATAACAACCCAAAAGGAAAAGTGGGGGAAAGAGCAGGATCTGAGAGCCTGCCCCAAACCCTTGCTCTCTTCATAGTTTACCCGGTGCTGTCCTTGATTAGAAGTCATTTTATTTTGTTTGCCTATGAGAAATAAAAATACTGAAATTAAGTCCGAGCATGGAGATATTTTATGGATATTGACCTTTAAATTAGGTGAAGGGAGAGTTAGGAGTTCAAGAGCACAGGGGTCAGAATTTCATCAAGAAGCAACTTTTATTTGCTCTCCTTGGCAGGTAACCCTAAATGTGTGAATTCAGTGCCATCCTTATTCCTTACCCAAAGTCACCACTCTTTGTCAGGGAAGAGTTCTGCTTGCTTTGTCCAGGCCACTGGACTGGAAGCTCCATGAGGGCAGCCACCATGTCTTCTGTGTAACAACTGAATACCCAGCACCTAGCACAGAGGCACTGAGTAACATGTGCTGAAAAGATATTAAATCATGAAGCAGTGTCTAAACAACAATGTGACCTTCGGGAAATGCGGGGAGGCAGTGTAGAATTAGCACAGTGTTTAAGAACGAAGACCCTCGAGTGAGTTAGACTGAATTGATTCAAATTATGACCGCCATTTTCTAGCTTTGTGACCTCTGCTGATTTGTTTAACCTCTGTGAACTCGGTTTCCTTCTCTGCAAAACTGGAATAATAATAGGAGCTTCCTCCTGAGATAGTTCTTAAAAATAAATCTATTACACATAAAGCACTTAGCATATTTCCTGCTACACAATGAGTACTCAGAAATATTAAGTATAGCAAGTTGTCACGTGTAGTTATATGCAAAATCCAATCAAATTTTGTAAATCCTTTGAGTTTAGTGTTGGTAGAAAATTTCACTCTGTTACATTTATTACTCATCAAGGGATGCGTGCAATAAAGAGAGGTGGTATAAAGGTCCTGCTCTTGGCTAATAACAGTGAATTTCTAGAGCAGCAAGGCTCCATGATTAGGTGACAGAAAATGGCTTATTATATAGTTCTTCTATCAATTCACCAATAAATACATTATAAAATATTCACACAGGAAACTCTGATTCACCAAGGGTTTTTAGACATTCGTATCTGCTGTTTTCCTTCCAACACTGGCATGATTGAAAAGCATTAGCATGCTCTTGGCTGTGACTGTGTTTTGGAACCTGCATTTGTAACTCCCCCCATAAGAAGAGCAGCAAGTGATTTGGAAGCAGCGTGATGGTATGATTTCTAAAGGGAGATTGTTTTGTGTACCTATGTTTTCCTTTTCTGGAGTTTATCTTTAAAGAGTCTAAATCTTTGACATGCTTTTATATTTTTTGTCTAAAAATGGGAGACTAATGGCAATGCTCAAAATCAGGATAACCATGGTATAAACTGCTTCTGACAACCCCTTCAAGGACAAGTTCAATTCTGACTTGTACTGCCCTTGCTTTTATAATCCTTCCACCCTGGCAGAAATAGTCTAACCTGGATTAAATTTACATCTATCAGAACATATGTACTTAATAGCAACTAAATTAAAATAATCCCATATTCAAACTTTGAACTTGGGTGTGTGGAAGAGGAAAGGTATGTATCATGCAGGGTCCAGTGCAGTCCTTTGCCACCTTATCAGAGATTTTTCAGGAATCGGTCACTGTTAGTAGTTAATGTATTCAATATGTTAGTGCAAAGGTGGGGAAGGGATCAGCACTGAAATGTAGAAGCTGGTTAATATTCCTACAGAGAATTCATTAACTTCAACAAGATGTGATTTGAGAGAAAAGGTTCTAATCACCACACGTTTTAAATAAGTACTTGCACTTAATAGGTGGCAGGATTTTGATTATACAATCGGGTATTTCATACTGAGAATCGCTGACTATTTTAAACATATCAGTGAGGTTAGTGGAAATATACAAAATATTTGAAACGTGAAATAAATGCAAACATTACTGATGTTAGGTCAGATTATATTAAATTGGATTAGGGTATGTTAAAATATAGGACACAGTCTACTTCAGAAGTAATTCAAGATTAATTCACCGTTACCAAGCTGTGATTCAGATGCAAAGCAAAATGGAAAGGAGAGTGCTGTTCTTCTTCTTCAGCTAAGCAGTGGAAGGATTAAAAACTGTAAACTTACTCCTTGGAAACAAAATACCTCTCTTGCTTTTGAACGTAAGTGGTTTTTTAAAAATCACTTTTTAGAACTACCTTAACTACTTCTTCATTTTGAAGATATGAGGGTTTCTGTCCTTAAAAGAAAATTATACTTTGTGTCTACACTTGAAACTATCAAGGTTGATGCTGGATTGTCTAATAATGCCTTAGTCACACACGCTATCCTGGGGCCAAAAGATTCCAATCAGTATTTTGTTTTCCATATAAAACGTTTTGTCATCTTCTTTTCATGAATTGAAAATACTGTTGTTGGACCTTTATTTCCGTTGATGTCCGTTGGTGAAATATCCATGTACTGAGACACTCCAAGAAATGCCAACTTAAATTCCCAAATACGTCTTTACTTGAAAATAAAAAGCGAACAATAAGCAGAAAATTGTCTTAGCCAAATTAGCAACAGAAATCATCTCAAGTAAATTATGTAACTGAATATTAAAGAATTCTAAAAGTTAAGACTTCCAATATGTTTGCCTTTGAGTATCCTTTTTTAATAGTCAGAATACCACTATTGTCTACACCTTAATTCATTACTATTCTAGTATAAAAATCACAGTAAGTTTAAGGGGCTCTTGGACAATTCGTATTTAACCCTTAAAATAGCTAAAAGCTGCCAGTATGATAATCAGTTCCTCTCTTTAACGTTATATTGGATAGACTAAAATGGTGATATTTTACAAATCCTTTATAAAGTTCACTTCAGTTAATAAGGAAAAAAAAAGTCCCCAGTCTCACTAACAAAGCCACTGCTAGAGTGACAGTAAAACCTTCTGGAGTTTCATCATTCATAGATAATTTAAAGAATATCAACTGTAGATCCTATGATTAATTAGATTAAAAAAACCAATGCTTAGGGACTTTTTAATTAGTATACATTTTAACTCTAAGCTGTTTTACGAATAAGAAGAAAGTACAAACATGTTATTTAAGAAGAGAATGTGACCAGAGTTGAGAAGACTAAAGATGTTACACTGCCATCCCTACAATCCATTCTATCGGTTGGAAAGATTGTGTGCTATTAGTGGCTACAAAAAGGCTGCAAAGAAGTGAGCACACCACCATTATCTGACTAATTTGCTTTGTGAAGTGCTTTTAGAAAAACCGAAACTGAAAGGCACTCTAAACTACCAATTTATGGTCTATTCTTGGTGTCCATGATGCCTGAGAGAACAGCACATTGTAAAGTCTGTTTTTCAGATGAGAAGATTTTTGTCAAAGTGATGTGGATTTTCAAATACAGTCAGCCCTCCATATCCAAGTGTCCCGAATGTGCAGGATTCAACCAAATGTGGATTGAAAATTTCCAGAAAGTTACAAAAAGCAAATCTTGAATTTTCTGCACCCCAGCAACTATTTACATAGCATTTTCATTGTATTTACAACTATTTACATAGTATTTACATATGTCTTTGAAGTAATCTAGAGAGGATTTGAGGTATATGGGAGTATGTACATAAGTTTTATGCAAATACTATACCATTTTATATTAGGGACTTGAGCATCCTTGGATTTCGGTATCTGCAGGGGTCCTGGAACCAATCCCCCAGGATAGTGAGGGACAACAGTACTCGTGATCATCTGCTTTTCATCATGTGAAATTTATCATGTGCATTCACTTTCACTTCAACTGTCTTCATCCAAATAAATGTTCTTTTTTTTGACACTTGCTTCAAAATTAAAAGAACATAAACAGAGTACGTGGATTTATTTCAGTGATTGGATTACCTGAGAGGTTTTGCTTTTAGTAATTTCAAGGTTTTCTAATTCCATTTTAGGAGTGTGCTCTGCGTTAAACATCTGCATGGTAAAATCACTAAGATATTGAAGGGAAAAACTGCCGTTGCAGGATGCATAGAGATGTTTGCAGATCCTTTTTTTAATAAAAGGATAGAAATATGTATACCTTTTTTTCCTCCTTATACTTTTCAAAAAATTAAAGAGATTTTACTGTAATTTTTTACCATAATCTTTCACTAGTTAAAAAGAATGGCAGAAAGGCATGGATGTGATAAATTTAAGGGGATCAAGGGAAGCACGTCAGTACAGTGTGCTCCCTCCTGGCCAGAAAAATTGTAAATTAAAAGTCATCCTGGCGTGTGCTTATTGGTCACTTATAATAGTTTTCATTTATGAACAACGTGTTTACCTTAAGTTGAAATGTCTTTGGCAGAAAGAATAACAATGCACTTGTGAATGCAAGAGGAAATATTCCTTGTTTGGCTTTTTCTCGCATTTTCATTTTTTTAATTATTATTATGAGGGGAAATTTCATTTAGAATAAAGTCTCATCATTTCACAGTTTTAAAAGTTTTCTCAGATGAATGAAATTTGGCTTTTGAACCTCTCAAGTTCGGTATCCAGGTAGTGAGTGAGCTACGCAGAAAATGGTCTCATGCTGTGTTTATTGAGATGTCCTGAACTCTTGCCCTGAGCTTATTTCATTTATATTCCATATCTAGTCAAACTATGAATTTAGTTTAGCGTCACGAAGCACATTACATTTGTGTATTCCTTGAATCTCAAATTCACTAAGTCACTCCTTTGGGATTCTTCTATCATGGTGAAGTAAGGCAAGATGAGAAAAAAATGAGATCCAACATTAAAAAAAACAGCTTGAACTCTTATTCACTTTGTTTGGAAAATGATTTCATGAAACCTGTAGTATTGGGCTTTAAAAAATAAATATCTGTTATATTAAGATAAGTATGTAGCTTTCTTTTAAAATGAGCAGAAGGTACATTTGTGCTGCACCTTTCACCCCCTAAGGAGTGTGTTACAAACTCTATACAGAGCACAGAAATTACTTTTTCCATCACTGGAGTGGAACAGAGCAGTTGTTTAACAGAATACAACAATACTGCAAAAGCACTTAAGAAAGGAATTGAATGAGAGTACAGCCTCCAAAAGAAATGACAGGGGGGATTTAAGAAAAGCAGACTGCAATCTCTCAACTTGGAATGTGGCCAGGACATTCAGGCCAAACACTCCAATCTTTCCCTGAAACATTATACAGTAGTGCCTTTGACCCATGATCAGTGTCTTGTCATTTTAGTGTTTATCACATGTGACATCTCCTGGATCTAGTCCCTTGATAATTAACTAGTCCAGAACTGATCCAGAAAAAAAAAATTCTTTTAATGACTTTCCAATGTCCACTCTTCTAATGCACCTGGGTTCCCACCGTCAGGTCTCCTTGCAAATGTCACCAGTCCTAGCCAATGTTAGGAGTGTAACGCACGTGTTATTTAAAACCCAAGGTGTCAAAGTTGTAGGTGGTAAGATAGATTTTTCTAATTTCAAGTAAATATAAATAGATCCAAGCTTAAGACATCAGTGCAAAATTAGAAAGTTTTTGAGACATTCGGGGAAGCCAAGTGAATAGACGTAATATGTGTCATTGAGGGGTTGTTGTTTCTTTGTTTCCTAATAAAAAGGCTCTACCTTCATTTACATTGTATTGTAGATCTTTCCAAAGTCCTGAATGATAGTGATCATTTTGCAGATGAATTTATTTTGAAAAGCATGTATATATATTTCATTTTCCATTTTGAAGATACACTAGATGTTTTCAAAACTTTTGACCTACTCAAATTTTATCTTTTGATGATATAATCTTCTCAATTCATTAGTACATTGGACAGTCCCTTTTCATTTTTTATAATTCTATAGAAACTCTTCTGCTTTGAAGTCAGATTAGAGCTATTTCTTTTTTCATCTGGCAGGTTTGAATCAGCACTCCCTCTGAAAGGATTAATTTCTTTTGTTCCAATTTTAAAGTAACGATTGCCAGCATCTTAAAAAGCATCAGTTATGTGGAAAAACTGCCCTGCGCAGAAACCATAATAAAATAGTTAACCTTCATCTTTAAAGTAACTGTGTTGCCACCAAGTATTCAATTTTCTATGCTTTCAAATATCTAATAACCCTGCTTTTTTAACCTCATATTCTAATCAAGAAAAGACGATCACATGTAATTTATATATATACAAAGCAATATGAAGAAAACATGCTTATATTCATTTAGTTTGATTTATAGTTATTTGTGGTGAAAGTTACCAGTTGTCTAAACTTCCCAAAGTAATATATTTGGACATTTAAAAGTAACTTAAATTTTTAATGAAACTAAATAAATTAGATCATAAATATAAAGGTGATGACAATTGCAATTTCTCTCTAATAATTACAACACGTAATTAATTTAGCTAATTCTTACTGACTTCTCTTATGTGCCTAATAAATTCCATGATTTGGATATAAAGCACTTAGAAATACTGAGCTCTATACAAATTTTATCATTATTATTGTTTAGTTAGTATAAGTAATTGTATTTTGGTAAAATTTCAATAATATCTTATGTTTAAGTTGTTTTGTTGGGTTGGAGCTAAAGATAAAGAGAAGTATTTGATGTTGCTATTGGTTTGGTTTATTTCAATAGGATAGTAGCACTTAATACAAGGGTGAAAATCAGAATGCAGTTTGAATACAGATGTGGGAATTTTTCAGGTATCTAGTATGTCCCATTTCCTTTAAGCATTTTATCTCATTTCACTTCACCACAATATTATAATGAAAAAATTATTTCCATATTTAGATGAAGAAAATAGAGCAGAAAGGGGTTCAGTAACTTACTCAGTGTCACGTGATTATAAATGATAATTCAAAGTAGCTGACTCCAAAACTCTCTCCACTCAATAATGACACTGATTTGGTGACTAATATGTTCATATGCTCATTTTAACTTCGAATGAGAACTTACACAAAAACCTGAAGCTTAACTCTGCATGTATAATACTTCCATGAGAAGAAGGGTTTCCTGGAACATAACTTGAAAACCCTGATAGATGGCATCTCATAAAAGAATCTAGTATCCTTACTGTGTGAGCACAACAAAACTTTCTGGTAGCCCTCGCATTCTAGCAAACAAGAAACCCCCTCTAAAACTATGATAATTTTCCTTGCCCCAGCGATACACGATGAGGTCAGCAGAACCCCTTGTTTCAAGGGTCCCAGCCAACCTTATGTGTTAGAGGCCAGCTATAGACTTTAGAAAGGGAGCATGAATGAAGTCACAATATGTCTGAACCCATTTAATGTTTCAACATGACAATGTTTTATTCATATTATGAAATCAATTAAACAAATGTTTATGAATAGATAATAAACATGGATTATCTCTGTGGGATTACCCACAAAGATTAAAAAACATGGATGTTTAAGGTCACACAAACCTAGATCGCAGTCCTAGTTTTCCTTTTACTAGTTCTGGATCTAAGCAAGTCTTTGCAACCCACTAATGTGCAGTTTCTTTATAGGAAAAACAAGGCTAATAATAGTATCTCTCTCACAGGGCTTTTGTACATTAACATGTATTAAATGAGATAATACATGTAAATGACAGTGTATCTGCTCCATAGGAAACACTTCAGAAATTATTTTGTTCATTTACTAGCATTATTATTAATATATACCGGATTGTATACAAGATCCTTAAGAGCAGATAGACATGGCCTCAACTTAGACATAGAGGTTATGGATTGAAAAGATAGGCAAACAAGCATGGCCGTGCAGTTTACCAATTACTATGCTGGAAGAGGATTAAAGTCATCAAGAGTTCCAAAAGGTTCAGTTTAAAAAACCATTCCAAACTGAGAACTGGTCCCATCGAAGGTATGCACTTCATGCAGGTCCCAATTCAGTCCCACATCTTCAAATTGCTCTTCCCACCATGGACACACCTGAGCCCTGGTGGATTAACATCAGACATCTAGGGTAGTGCTGTGGTTTTGACAGGCACTCTGTTTGCCTACCTTCCTTTTCTCTAATTGGTTTGCCTTGAAGGGTGATGGTATGCCTTTTAGGATGCCAAAAGATTAGACACCTTAGTTCCTAAGAAATGGTTGTGACTGTGGGTTAAAAAAACCTAGAAGATTTTTTACTCAAGTCCTCTTCCAGGGAAGACCAAGCTCTTGAAATTGACTAGAAATATCAATTCCCATTCTAGCTTGGAGAGGAAGTGATGGCATTCATTACTTTAGGATTTTCTCTCTCAGGCCGGTCTACTTGTGCCGATGTATGAAGGTCACTTATATAAGGCATGGGACTTAAAGTATTCGATTCTGGGTCATCAAGGGAACACTTAGTCAGGACTGGCCAATGCAGCGGTTTGCCAACAGCTGGCACCTGTTTGGCCGAAGTTGCCAAGGCCAAAGGGTGGCTATTATGCAAGGAGTGGTTTCCATAAGAAGTTGTAATTGGAGTGTACCGTGAGGGGACAAGGGAAGGCGAAAGTGGCAGTGACCATGAATGAGCTCCAGGCAACAGGTGCTCTTTTTGGAAAACTAGTCATGTTACTGGGAATGATGACATTGCAGGCTTGGATGTTTGGGTTTTCTTGTCTTTTGACAATCAGTGAGGATGACTGTTTGGTGTCATCTTCTGAGAGTCCCTGAAATGACGTATCTCCCACCTGTTTTTGTTTGTATTTTTTTTTCTTTTGTTTTGTTTTGGGTTATCTAAAATGTACTATATAGGATCGTTAGAGATTCACAGAAGATATTCTCGGAAAGCTTCAGAGCTTTGTTTGCTAAGTTTGATGCTAATGGAGGATAAGAGGGAGGTCCTGCAACACAGTTCCCACTTTACCCATGACGAGCCATGTCAAACCATATGGTGAAACACATTATTATTGTGGTTAATAACTTTGAAGCACAGTTTGGTTGCAAGTAATTAAGATGTTATGCATTGATGATTGACTTCAGTAAATCTATAGCTCCTGCTATTTTGTTGTTTTGTACCTGTTTAAAGCTGCCAAGAGAAATCTTAAAAAACAAAATCCATACAAATATACAAAAGAAGTCCACACAAATATACTCTTAAGGTGCTCTACCCATTAAAATTTCAGTGTGTGGACATTTCAAGTGTTTTCAGCCTGAAATTATTCACAGTTACCTTGTTGGCCATTTTTCAGCAAAAGGGCTGCTACTGTTGACAGGCATGGCAGCCAGCCAGGAGAAATTGAGCATAGAGGAGATGCAAATTTCCCCTCACAGTTAGGTGAGGGCAAATTATGCAATTAAGTATGGTAGCTATTTAAATCCAATTGTAATTCAAGGCCCATCTCAAGTCCCTCCGCCTCCTCCATGAGGCTTTTTAAATTACTTCAGGCCATGATGACCTCCCTGTCCTCTGCAGTTCTATAGCTCAGTTTATTCAGGTAGTTATGAAATGAAAATGAAGATGTATTTTATAAGTTTATGTGTAAGTTAGTCATTTGGCACATGAAACTATTTTCCAGGAGTTGGGAAAAAACATTTTATGTGGTGGTTCTATTTTTTTCAGTCAGCTTTGTTACAATTATTAGGAAATTATTGCCTAGATCAGTCCCCAGGGCCACCAACCATCACATAAGCAGTGACAGTACTGCAGGAACTTGATGTCCTAAGGACTTTTATGTTCCCATATTTAAGAGTTCTCTTCCTCTTAAATTAACATAGCATCTGAACTCAGAAGGTAGTTGAAGGTCAAGTTGGGAGTGGAGGGGAAAAAGTAGATAATACTTATACTGTTTTGTGTTACATATGTCAAGTTTCATCTCCTGGGAGGTGTCAAGAAAAGGCTTTGGGAGAAGGTGAATAGAAGATTGAGAGGTTCAATTCTCATTAGGAGGGTAAGGGGAGATTTTCAATGCAAAAGCTCATGAAAGACAGAAAAGAATTCTGGGAGGAGATGGCTTCAGAGATTGGGAATGTACCTGGATGATTGCTATGGGTAATGATCCCCTTCATTCATTCAACATTCAACTCACAAATGCTTACTAGACGTCAGGCACTGGTTTAAGGAGGTACTTGGGGATACAGCAAAAATACGTTAACCAAGATCCCTGCCCTCAAGGAATTTACACTCTAGTGAAGTAAAAAAGAAGATATACCCACGTACATATAAATAGTTATGACTGTGATTAGAAAAAATACATAAATGCAGTCGTGAGTGGTGAGTTGAGGGTGAACGGCCATTTATATACAATGGTCACAGAAGGCCTCTCTGAGATGATGACCTCTGAATCGAAACCTAAAGAGTTATAACCATCCTGGAATATCTGGAAGGAGAGGGTTCTAAGCAGAGGGTTCAGCACATACAGGAATCCTGAGGCAAGAGCGACCTTGGTTTGTTCTAGGGGCAGAAAGAAGAAAAGTATGAGGAGTTTAGTGCAAGCTGAAGGAGAGTGTTAGGTGAAATAGGCAGGGGAAATATGTACGATCCTATAAGCGTGAGAAGTGGTTAGATTTCATTCTAATTGTGACGGGGAGCCACTGAAGAATTTGAAGCAGAAAAATGCTATGACCAAGTTTATATTCGAGAAGCTTATACAGGCCATTGGATAGAATATAGACTCCTTTCTGTAGGTAGAAAGGAGTGATGTTAAGAGACAAAAGCATTTATCCAAGGGAAAGATGAAGGTATTGTGGTCTTATGATTGTGGCTGTGCGGATGGGGAGAAGTCAAATTTGGACTTTTGTGGAGGTGGAATAGGTAGGTTTGATATAAAGATTAAGGGAAAGGAAGGAATCATAGATGATTCGTAGTATCCTAGCTTCAGCCTCAGGTTGGATGCATAAGGTGTTCCAACTGATGACTGTGCCATCTCCCACTGTTCACTCCTGTTTTTTGCTAGCCTCATTTCCCCAGATAATGTCCTCATGGATAATTGCCCCATTTTATTCGTGTCCATAGTGTTTACCATAGTAGGAGTTGAATAAAAACTCCATTGATTTATTTTCTCCACTACTTGAACAAGAAAATATTATTCAAGAACAATTTTCTTCTATAAGAAAAACATTATGGTGAAATTTTTAGAAACTTTAGCATTGCTTTAAATATATTTATGCTCCCAAGATTACTTATAAGATTATTACTCCATTTAGACACCTTACGTCAAATTGAAAATCTGAATTGCTCGCTTTCATTAAATGTTTAAATTACACGAAGACTACCTTTCTGGTTACCGTGTGACAACTTCTGTTGTGGCTGGTGTGAAATACAAGATGGCATTTTAAAACCTTTATAAGTTTTTAGTACTTTCCATGAGAAAACCAATACCTATCAACACAACGTATTTCTAAAACAATATTTTAAGTCTTAGTGGTTTTATCTTTACCATTTATGTAAAGATCCCTCTGATTTTTTTTTAACTTTCAATAGTTTATGCAAAGCCATCCATCCTGTGAATTGTCTAAAGCATTAGGCAGCCCTACTTTCTGTTTTCCCCTGACACCCAGAATAAACTTTGGTTGTCTGCACACTTCATTATTGATGAATATTAGCAAAGGCAGCAAAGCAAATCATAGCTATTAATACTAAATTACATGTATTAAGTTCTTACTTGCTTCCTGGCACCATGATAAACACTTGTATGTTTTATTTCATTTAATCAATGTAAATACCATATGAAGTAAGAAGCATCATTATCTCCATTTTACTGATAAAGGCTGAGACTTAGAAAGAGTGAAGGCTGTGCCTAAGATCATCTAGCTGTCAATCAAAGAACTGAAGTCAATGTAAGTCCACAACTCAGACTCTCAACTATAAGGTATATTGCATATTGACATAAGAAGGTCAATCCGGCTGATATTTTGGTTATTTTTATAATTTGGTTAACTTTAAAGGTTTATATTTGCTAACATTTTGAGAGTCTATACTTTAACCTGTGTCTCATTTTCTTTTCCCATCATTATCAATTCTGTTTGTTTCTTTATCCTTTTACTCTACCTTTCTTTCACTATCATCTTTTCTCCCTAGCCCAGATTTAGTGCTTTACTCCCTAATATTAAAGCTCTGCCCAGAGAAGGCATTCTTTGTACTTCATGACACTTTGCTGCCATTGCTGTCACTATGTTCTTTCCTGGATTCGCAATCCTGAGCTCCAAGTGTATTTCCAAGATTTCTTAACCTGCCTTTCAGTGTCTCTGGGTGGAATACTGCTGTGTGGAGTCTGAGGTCTTACCAGAGGCTTTATGGGTTTCTTTTTATTGCTAAGTGGATACTATGGCATTCCTATTACAGTAGTTTGTTTCTTTATCCCGTTCTTTCAATATTTTTCTAGTACTATGGAGAAAGAGGTAGAAAAATCAGTAGAATTAGAATTGAAAAGAAACTGTGACAAGATGAAAATTGGACAGAAACAAATTGAATGATTTTTTTTTTACAGTCTAAGTTGAAGATTAGACTAGATGTCTCTCACTTTTCTTAGAAAATAGAAGATGGGGAATATCTCACATGTATCCTGTCCTCACTTTGGTTGCCTTCCATGAAATCCTCCATTTCATTCTGAACAAACTCTCCTCTCAAAATCATGTCCCCTATGTGTTCAAAACAGGAAGTAAGTTGTCCATAATAACATGTTCCACTGCCTTTTTTTTTCATGAAGATCATACCTTTTGCTACTCCTCTTGATATAAAAGTGAGGAGGAAAGTCATCCATATTTGAAACCCCCTCTTATCAAAGCCCACTAAATTATTCTTTACTATATTCTTTATTAAATCTGGATTCTTGATTAACAAATTCAGTATCTCCTTTAATGCCTCCAAGACACCCAGATCCTGATCATTTTACTCTCACCTGTACTTGCTCTATTTCTGCAATATAGACTTACAAAGTCTTGTTCTGCAATCAGTTGTTAAGCCATTCCTGTAGATACTCAGATTCTTTTCAGGACCCCATCCTAACTACTTTATTATCTAAATTTTCATTATTTATCTCAATCTTTGAAGACAATTTTCTTCTAAAGCTAGAT
Organism: Aethalodelphis obliquidens; assembly: GCF_003676395.1. Taxonomy (NCBI): domain Eukaryota; kingdom Metazoa; phylum Chordata; class Mammalia; order Artiodactyla; family Delphinidae; genus Aethalodelphis; species Aethalodelphis obliquidens. The sequence goes on from NW_020837952.1 coordinate 25,633,591, forward strand.
CCTCTGAATGTACCCTCTATTTAACACCCATCTAATTCCTGATTGCTAGCATGAGGTTGCCTTTATTTTCCAAGTCTACTTGATTTCCTCTTCAAGGGAAAGATGGAGGCATTTTGGACTGGGATTGCGGCTGTAGAGAGGGTGAGATGTGGCCAGATTTGGGCCGTGATGCCAGTCATTGTTGAGAAGTCCTACCAGAATTTGATGTCTGTTTCTTAACATTAGCCTAAAAAGTTGCTTTAGGATCTCATATGAAACCTTAAATGAAATATCTTTTCACAGGTAAAGAGGAGGTTAAAAGAGATCATAGTCTTCAAGTAATGGAAACATTTATTTAATATTTACTGCATATATTTTTCATTCAGTAAGTATTTATTAAGTGCCAGGTCCTCTGCTAGATATTAACAGTTCTACTGAGCATAAAGTAGACAGTGTCTCCCAGTGTTTACTAATAACTTAGAAGAAAAATAATCAGTTTACTACAAAGAAGTGTGATGAGTGATTTGAGAAATTACAAAGGTTTGTGGATCTGTAGCAGGAACATTCCATCTAGTCAAGAAGGCAATTACATTTCATTTGAGGTCTAAAGAACAGTAAGAGTTAACCCTATCCTAGTGCTAAGGAGAGAAGGTTGAAAAGATAGTGCCCCTGACCTCAAAGAACTTACAATACAGGTGTGTATATGCTTTCTGAGAGATCTAACTAGAAATAGTTCAAATAAACTAGGGAAAACTTTTAGACCAATGGCTCTTTGCACTTAAAATTCACCTGAGCTTTATGGGAAAAAAAAAATCTATGACTAGTTGCCACCCCAAATCTCCTGAATTAAAATTTCTTGGTATAAATCCTGGGAATTTGCATTTTATAAGATCCCCAGTGACTCCTATATTTATGAATGCTTGGGAATCATTGCCTAATATTTAAACATAGGTTTTCTTGAGAATCACCTATGATGTTTTCTATCTGCAGATTCTCTGGGCACACTTAGGAACTGGAAAGTTTAGAACTAAGAGGCCCAGAATCTTCATTTGTAGGCATCAGTCCAGTTGATTCTAGTTCAGGGGTAGGTGGACCGTACATGGATAAGCAGCACTCTAAAGTTGTATGACAACATTATCTGTTATAGAATATTATGGACTAGATATTGATTTAATTTTTAGAAGAAGACTGGATCCAGTCACCTGGAGGGTATCTTACTTTCTGGCCACATCTAGCTCAAGCCGTCTCCCACTCAAGCATAACTGAGCACGTACTACTGTGATATACAAATGGCAAGCCACATTTCATTGTTCATAAAACCACAAGTGTATGCAGAGTTTTCAATATGGAAGGAAAGGAGTTGGGCTTTTCCTATTCTCTTATTTGTTTCTGTGACACTTCTGAGATCTATGGAGTCAAGTCACCATTATATAGCTCTTGCTTTCCGAAAGAGTCAAGGAAAAAAAATGTTGTAATATCTCCTGGTTCTTTGTGAAGTATGTAGGCAGAAACTGATAGCTTTCTGTAGACAAGTGTTCATTCCTTCTGATAAAAACAGAATGTACCTTTTAGCTGCTCCCATGCCTCTTCCCAGGTGGTCACTGCTCTGCAGCCAGATTGCTAATTTTCCTTCCATGGTTTCTCATCACTCTTAGGATGAAGTCATCTCCTTAATGAGGCCTACCATGCTCTATAGGGCATGCCCCGACTCACCTCCAGACTCATGTCCCCTCTTTCTTTGCTTCATTAAGGATGACACATATGCCATATGGTCACGTGGCACCTCTTTCCATGCACCCTCGTCTGCCTGAAGACCCCTGCCATCTCTGCTTGCTTCCACATCAGCCTAACTAACACTCATCTGTTTCCCATGGCAGCTCAGGAGTCACTTAGAGAATCCTACCTTGACTCCCAGTCAAGGTCAGTTTTATCAACATTATTCTATCTCCTAGGGTGCTTTTCTCAGAGAGTTACTGTATATACTCCTTCATGAGTTTATTTGCTTAATGTCTCCTTAACTAAACTGGAAGCAGAAACAGTGTGTGTGTATATGTGACACATACCACATTGTCTACACATAGTAAGTACTTAATAAATATTTGTTGAAGACGTGAATGAAGAGTGTAAAAAACTTGAAGAAAGTCAGAGTATTTCAGAGTAGGATCTCAGTCCATCCAGTGGGTTCATCAAATATTTATTCAATATTTGCTATGTTCTGGACGCAGTAATAGGCACCAGGAAGACACAGATGGATTAACTGTTTGTGAGCTGTAAACACAACATGCACTCTCAGTTTTAGGCAACTTTCTTCCAAGGAGATGCTGTTGTATCACTCATTTGTGTAAGTGGTAGCTCTTCCGAACTCATCTCCAACTTATCTGCAAGCAACTTGGGCATATTCCATTTCTATTTCTTCTGTTTTCCCCATACAACACCTAGCCCATTTCCAGGAGGTCCAAGTAAAGCATTCAGTCAGGCCCAATTCTAGAAACAAACCAAAACCTCAGATCAATTCTTGATATAGTATAAGAAAAAGTACCTTTTTTTCTAGATAGTTATAGAATGGAAATGCCAGCAAAATATATTAGAAGATTAAATAGTACATTGTTTTTTTCATATACAAATGAGATTCATGACTATATCAATTTTGTTTGAAAAAACAAATCTAGGGTATTTTGACAACTTCTAGCGAAAAATCAATTCAGATACTTTAATCAGAAATAACTCTCATGATAAGTACCATTTATTTTTTCTTAAGTCTAACCTAAAATTTGCACTCAAATGTGATTAGAACTCTTTTCAAATACTTGATACCATTTAGAATAGTGTTTAGAATTCTTCCCTCTAACCATTCTATGTCATGCCTATATTTGGTGGAAATAGTTCTTCTCTTTGAAAACATATTCCGAAATCTTCATATCGAATTTAAGTTAAAGATTCAAAGCTAAAGTTAGAAGATATAGCCACATCAATAAATTTGTACAGTGATGACTCATAATAAATGCAAACATTGTAACTCAGAGTGTCTACCTAATAGTTGGTATTGTACCTATTAATAGTTGGTATTGGTATAGACGTAATGATCAAGCGTAGCCAACATGAGAGACTTTTTTTCTATGAAGCATCTGGTTGGTAGTACCATGTTTGTTGGTTTTAACTTTGCTAGGCAAAATGCCATTTAGGGTTTTGAGGGTGTTTTTAAGAAGTGGGGAAACAACCTTCAGCATTTTTTTCTTACTAAACTCCATTCATGTCAGAGAAAGAGAAGATTGCTGGCTGGAGAAACCAGAAGCCAAATTTGCAAGTGAGGTCAAACAAAATACTAATAGATTCTTGCAATATGCATTAAAATGCTTTCATTTTCACAACCCATTTAACAAGTAGGTGTTTCCCGCAATGCAAAAATACATTAAGTTTTTTTTCTTTCCACACCTCTACAAATTGCTTTTGTGTAATATACTGCACCATAGGATACTTACTCAGAGAGCTGATGCAAAACCTCATTTTGAGAAACAAAAGCAGTGTTGATTTCTATGGCAAGAGAATGAATACTACATTCCAAGTTGATTTAGGATCTGACAGTTCAAATCTAAAATAAGTTACTTGGAAGGCCCACTATCTTTTTTCCCTGACCTTGGGTATTCACAGCATTTGTGACCTTGAATGAAAATGAAGTCTAACACTAAGAATGTTCTTCATCAGCATGAATTAGCAGTTTTTTAATGTATGTTTCTGTGATCATCAGTTTATTTTCCAACGTGTAATTTCTATCTCCCTAAATCAATTTACCCAGCAGCATGTTGCGAATGTGACTCATTTCGTCTGTGCCTGTGCTTAGCATTATGTTGCTACAACAAGACCACCTGACAGATTTTTGAGCCTAGGAAGTTGTCCATTTCAATTAACAGGACACCCAGGACATTTCCCTGTCAGGATAATGAAAGTATGCACTAATTTGCCTCCTCTCTGAAAAAGAAGAAAATATTATGTACTGTTAAAATGAAGTCAACTTCCTTTTTTTTCAGAACACAGAGTCTTAGCATAAAATGAATATAAATAATGGAAAATTATACATAAAAATATACAATATATATTATATGTTGTTTGTATTATGTATATTATGTGTGTGTGTGTGTGTGTGTGTGTCTGTGTGTGGGTCTGTGTGTGTATTTTTTTCCTCCACATTATAGTGTATGTGCCAGGCATCCTTTCCTAATTCTTCGACGTCTATAGAAAAATGGATGGATTATGGACACAATCATCAATTCATAATGCTAATATGACCTGCTGTTACCTGTCCATAGCAACAGATGTGTGTTTCTTGTGCTTTGGAGAGGAAACACGTAGAAGAAAATGCATCATTCTAATGTTTAAGTATCGTTTACTTCATGAACCCTTTGAAGAAACCTGCAGCGTTTAATTCCTCCTAGGCTATGGCTAAGCAAGGCAACCTAATGGGTGGTAAAGTAGAAACACGGTATGACAAAGGCTCCAACTGGTTTCATGAAGAATTGATGCAGTTTTGCAATAATGCTTTAATAAGATTAGAAACTCTGACATTTTCTCATCCTCCGTCAACATTGGTGCATGCTGGACTTTTAATATAGTTGCACATGTAAACCTTAGCTTTTCTAGTCCAATTCAGTTTCTCCAGGTTCTATTCTTGATAGATCTCTTTTTGTTAATAGTTTTTGTAAGCCTACAGGAGAAAGGAGAAAACGGAAAACAAACTGAAGCAAAGCTCCTTTCAACTATAAAAACATCCCTACAAATATATGCGGGCGCTCTTTAGATATACCATTTTGTATGGTTAAGCCTCACAAACTCATCTCTGCAGCAGGCTGCACATAATAGCTGGGAGACAACTGAGTTATAAAATTCGTTTTGGACTATTGAGAAAAGAAATGGAGCTAAAGAAAGGTTCGAGATTCTATCGTGAGCCCATAAAATAGGAACTTTTACTTCTTCCAGTGAATTTCTCTCACTAATACTGGTTTATTTTCCTTTGTATGGAGAATGGTCATTATTAAGACACCTCGTAGGTTTCCTCCGTGAACAGTGGCCCTTAATTAAAGTTGTGCATATGTATGTAGTGATGAGATGAGCCTGACATTTTGCAAACACCTGCTTTCTTTAAATAAAATCCAATGATTATTTTATAGAAAAAGAATAATAATGTTATACAATTTGGGAGCTGAAAAGATGGATCTAACCCCTCAATAAATCATTTTAAAGATGAAAACTACTGTCCAAAGAGGTTGATTTGCTCCAAATCAGAAAGTTATCTAGTGATGGGAGAACAGACAGAGTGCCATCGTCTGCCCCCTAGGAAAGCATTTTACTCTTCAGTGTGCTTAAAAACTTGATAATAAAATGAGGGATTTAGAAAACGTATAGTTCCTAAACCTAGACTTTTTAAGGAAATAATTTACCATAACTCATATTTTTATTTTATCTTTCAAAGAGCTGAATTTGTTCTAAGTACCAAACTTATTCATTAACATTTTTATTCTATTGCCAATATAAGTGCATTTCTTATATTTTAATGTCTCTTCTGCTTTTTCAAAGCATCTCAAAATCTGCCATTTTGTTTTGTCACCATAGCTCTCCAATAAGGTAGCTATTCATATCTTCTGTATTTTGTTTTTTCCCCCCTCACGGAGGACACTGAAAAAGAAAGAGGTAAAATATAACCCTACCACGTTCACAAACCAATCTATACAGACAATGACAATATACTTGTGTGTCAAAGAATTTGTAGAAGGAAGTATAAGAGAGGAAACTTACTTATACCAACTATTGACGGATCTGTGCTAAACTAGTAGGAGAAGCTTTATATATGTTATTTCATTTAATTCTCTGTGAAGAAGCATTATCTCAATTTCCTAAATGATGTACTAAGTCTCAGACAGGGTAAATAATTCAGCTGAGGCCTTAAAACCATGTAGAGGCACAACTAAGATTCAAAATCAGGATTTTTACTACAAAAACAAATGCTGGGTGTTCTAGACTAGTGGTTCTCAAATTTGGTCTGGGGACGCCTGCAGGCCCAAAGACCTAGTCTATGAGATCAAAACTATTTTTATACCTTTTCAGTCTCATTGCCTAATGATTTTACAATGTTTTCCAGAGGTTATGTGACGTATTGCAACACAACAAATTGACTGAAGCAGCAGACATGACACTTCAGCTACCTTCTATTAAGATAGAGATTTTTAAAGATTTGTAAATGTGTAAAACAATGACATTGCTTTCACTAATCTTTTTGTTTGGGAATATAGTTACTTTTTAAACATGTTAACTATATTAACGAGTTATAGTTTATTGTTATTTTAATAAGTTAATAAAATTTTACATTTCTTTTAATTTTTAATAGGTTAGGTATATGCAGACGTAACCCATATGCAACAGATCTCGTGGAATCCTTGATAATTTTTTAGTATAAAGGAGTTCTGAGACTAAAAACATTTGAGAACCACTATGTTAGATGAAGCCTCCTCATTGAACAAAACAACCCTGGACCTGTCTTTCAAAGGACAAGAAAATCTATGTGTGCATCAGTCTTAGTGCTAGAAATGACTTTCAGATAAAACTTTGCTGTCATGTTGTTTTTTCACTTAACTTATCCTAGAAAGAAATCAGTAATTATTGTTCTTTTCTTGGAGGTCCTGAGTTATGAACTATCACTATAGTCAGGTATTTAAATCTAACTCTTTTGACTTAGTTTTAGCAAAGGTCTCAGAGGCCAAGAAGGAAATGAGAGGTGATAAAGCCTGCACATTCCAAAGTGAGGGGCGGTAATATACATAAAACTTTCAAAGACAATTTTTAAAATTAGTTTGACAATACCTCTCTTACCTGGATGAAATAAAAGGGTCAAAGTAGGAGAAGCCAGGTTGTTGGAAACTGAATAATTTCTTTAAATATAGTTGTTAGTATGCTGAGTCTTTATGGGGGCAGGAAATACACAGCTTCCCTCTGGCCTGAAACCTAGAGAAAAGGGGCTTCAGAGAGACCATCTGAAGGTCCTCACATGATGGAGTCTCTGTGGCCCTGCAGTTGATGCCTGGCCCACAGTAGGAAAAGCCAGAATGTAGGATATTATGACTGGCTCAGGCCTCAGATGGAGGAACATGAAGAGACTTCACTGAGAGCAGTCTGGACTCAGAAGTTGACAGGGCCAAGTATGGTGAGCATTTCCTCTGGGATCAGGTATTGAATAAACAGCCTGGAGTTGTTTTTAGTAATTTTAAAATGTTTTATTATTGTATATTGTATAATTCATAGTAATACATTTATTATTACATAATTATTTCATTCCTACAGAAAAGTTACAAGACTACTACTAAGAATTACCATACACTCTTTGCTAAGATTCGGCAATTATGTCTATGCTGTACCATTTACTTTATCATACCCTTTCTTTATCAGTCTTTCTCCCTGCGTGCACATGCACGCACACACACACACAGACACACACACACACACACACACACTTTATTTCTGAACCATTTGCCTGTAAGCTGAAGACATCATGCCTCTTTATCCCTAAATACTTTAATGTGTATTTCCTAAGAATAAGCACATTTTCATATATAACCACAGTGTAGTTATCAATATCAGGAAATTCCTCATTGTTATCATAGTATCACCTAATCTATAGCTGGAATCGTTTCAAATTTTTCCCAAGAAGGGCATCCTGACCCCACCTAGGGGTAGAAATGCTGATCTCCCAAGGGTTGAGAGAGGAAGTATGAAGGGGGAACAGATGGAAATGCGTAGATCTCTAACCCAGCCTTGAGTGACTGGCAAGGATTCTAGGAAATTGGGATTGGCGATAGAAAGGACTCATTCACTGAAGAACAATTCAAAGATTTATTTTCTGGGAAATGGGGTTGAAAGAGGTACCTAGCCGACCAACAGCAAGGCAAATTTAAGCACAGATTGGAATGCACCTATCACAGGCTCCTGGTTGTGCTTTCTCTTTATTGTCAGAATTGATTGAGGAAACCAGGGCTATGCTTCTTCAACAGGTAGAGATTGCTCATACTCAGTGGCCAAGACTAGCTGCTGTATCAATATCCAAAGCCAGAATTTTGCTTAACAGTATGTATCTGTAACATATCTTTACCATTCTAGAGCTATAGAGACATTTATTCATTTAATTATCAAATATTAACTAAATGTATACATCGTAAAGTCCTAGACTAGGAATACATTCCTTCAGTCTCAACATTCAGTCATTCATTCATTTATTCATTCAACAAATACTTTCTGAGAAGTACCATGTACCAGACTTTCTAGGTGCTAGGAAAATAGTATTTGACTAAAATGGCCAAGATCCCTGCTCGCCACGAAGTTAGTTAGTTACTTTCTAGGGTGCATTCTGTTGTCCTTGTTGAGCTTATCTCTGCAAGGGGGATGCTGCAAAGATGTTTTGTTATATCTGTGCTATAGTTTTTATGCTGTAATGATTAAGAAAGAATTTGGATCAGAGAATGAAGCTAATGGAGAATTTAGTCCAGCTTTTTTCCACTGTGATGATGTATTGTCTTCTTGAAGTCCTGCTGTTTGCTACATATTTTATTTTTTAATAGCTCCAGGATAATAGCTACCTAACCTTGCATTTATTGTGACTTTATGACAGTCAATTGCAGAGCAGAATACCCTTATTTATTTTTTATTTATTTATTTTTAATAAATTTATTTATTGATTTATTTTTGGCTGCATTGGGTCCTCGTTGCTGAGCATGGGCTTTCTCTAGTTGCAGCGAGCAACAGCTACTCATCAGTTCAGTGCGCGAGCTTCTCATTGCAGTGGCTTCTCTTGTTGTGGAGCATGGGCTTCAGTAGTTGTGGCACATGGGCTCAGTAGTTGTGGCTCACAGGCTCTAGAGCACAGGCTCAGTAGTTGTAGCACACAGGCTTAGTTGCTCTGCGACATGTGGGATCTTCCCAGACCAGGGCTCAAACCCGTGTCTCCAGCATTGGCAGGCAGATTCCCAACCACTGCACCACCCGGGAAGCCCCAGAATACCCTTATTTAAAATATGCTTATGAGGGACCTGGCTCTGCCCCAGCAGCTGCGTCTCCTCAGGACCCCCTGGAGCCTTGGCTTCTGGAACAAGCAGGGCCGAGGCCATGCTGACGGCTCCAGCTCTGGGATGAGAGGCATCAAGTCCACAGTAACGGAAGCCTGGTCTCCTCAGGACCTGCTGAGAGGTGGTGCCGCTGAAGGAAAAGGGTCTTGGTGTTCCGGCTAGGTGTCAGGCCTGAGGCTCTGAGGTGGGAGAGCTGAGTTCAGGAATTGGTCCACCAGAGACCTCCTGGCTCCTTGTAATACCAAATGGCGAAAGCTCTCCCAAAGATCTCCATCTCAACACTAAGACCCAGCTCCACTCAACAACCAGCAAGTTACAGTGCTGGACACCCTATGCCAAACAACTAGCAAGACAGGAACACAATCCCACCCATTATCAGAGAAGCTGCCTAAAATCATAATAAGGTCACAGGTATCCCAAAACACACCACCGGACACGGTCCTACCCACCAGAAGGACAAGATCCAGCCTCATCCACCAGAACACAGGCACTAGCACCCTCCACCAGGAAGCCTACACAACCCACTGAACCAACCTTAGCCACTAGGGGCAGACAACATAACCAATGGGAACTATGAACCTGTAGTCTGCGAAAAGGAGACCCCAAACACAGTACGTTAAGCAAAATGAGAAGACAGAGAAACACACAGCAGATGAAGGAGCAAGGTAAAAACCCACCAGGCCAAACAAATGAAGAGGACATAGGCAGTCTACCTGAAAAAGAATTCAGAGTAATGATAGTAAAGATGATCCAAAATCTTGGAAATAGAATGGAGAAAATACAAGAAACGTTTAACCAGGACCTAGAAGAAGTAAAGAGCAAACAAACAATGATGAACAACATAGTAAATGAAATTAAAAATTCTCTAGAAGGAATCAATAGCAGAATAACTGAGGCAGAAGAATGGATAAGTGACGTGGAAGATAAAATAGTGGAAATAACTACTGTAGAGCAGAATAAAGAAAAAAGAATGAAAAGAATTGAGGACAGTTTTAGAGACCTCTGGGACAACATTAAACACACCAACATTCGAATTATAGGGGTCCCAGAAGAAGAATAGAAAAAGAAGGGGACTGAGAAAATATTGGAAGAGATTATAGTTGAAAACTTCCATAATATGGGAAAGGAAATAGTCAATCAAGTCCAGGAAGCACAGAGCGTGCCATACAGAATAAATCCAAGGAGAAACACGCCAAGACACATATTAATCAAACTATCAGAATTTAAATACAAAGAAAAAATATTAAAAACAGCAAGGGAAAAACAACAAATAACATACAAGGGAATCCCCATAAGGTTAACAGCTGATCTTTTAGCAGAAACTCTGCAAGCCAGAAGGGAGTGGAAAGACATATTTAAAGTGATGAAAGGGAAAAACATACAACCAAGATTACTCTACCCAACAAGGATATCATTCAGATTCGTTGGAGAAATTAAAACCTTTACAGACAAGCAAAAACTAAAAGAATTCAGCACCACCAAACCAGCTTTACAACAAATGCTAAAGGAACATCTCTAGGCAGGAAACAGAAGAGAAGGAAAAGACCTACAATAACAAACCCAAAACAATTAAGAAAATGGTAATAGGAACATACATATCGATAGTTACTTTAAACCTGAATGTATTAAATGCTCCCACCAAAAGACATAGACTGGCTGAATGGATACAAAAACAAGACCCATATACATGCTGTCTAAAGAGACCTACTTCAGACCTAGGAACACCTGCAGACTGAAAGTGAGGGGATGGAAAAAGATATTGCATGGCAATGGAAATCAAAAGAAAGCTGGAGTGGCCATTCTCATATCAGACAAAATAGACTTTAAAATAAAGACTATTACAGAGACAAAGAAGGACACTACATAATGATCAAGGGGTCGATCCAAGAAGAAGATATAACAATTGTAAATATTTATGCACCCGACATAGGAGCACCTCAATACATAAAGCAAATGCTAACAGGCATAAAAGGGGAAATCGACAGTAACACAATCATCATAGGGGATTTTAACACCCCACTTTCACTAATGGACAGATCATCCAAAATGAGAATAAATAAGGAAACACAAGCTTTAAATGATACATTAAACAAGATGGACTTAATTGAGATTTATAGGACATTCCATCCAAAAACAACAGAATACACTTTCTTCTCAAGTGCTCATGGAACATTCTCCAGGATAGATCATATCTTGGGTCACGAATCAAGTCTTGGTAAAATTAAGAGAATTGAAATTGTATCAAGTATGTTTTCCGACCACAATGCTATGAGACTAGATATCAATTAAGGAAAAAATCTGTAAGAAATACAAACACATGGAGGCTAAACAACACACTACTAAATAACCAAGAGATCACTGAAGAAATCAAAGAGGAAATCAAAAAATACCTAGAAACAAATGACAATAAATACATGATGACCCAAAACCTATGGGATGCAGCAAAAGCAGTTCTAAGAGGGAATTTTATAGCAATACAATCCTACCTCAAGAAACAAGAAATATCTCAAATAAACAACCTAACCTTACACCTCAAGCAACTAGAGAAACAACAACCAAAAAAACCCCAAAGTTAGCAGAAGGAAAGAAATCATAAAGATCAGATCAGAAGTAAATGAAATAGAAATGAGGAAACGATAGCAAAGATCAATAAAACTAAAAGCTGGTTCTTTGAGAAGATAAAAAAAATTGATAAACCACTAGCCAGGCTCATCAAGAAAAAAACTGAGAAGACTCAAATCAATAGAATTAAAAATGAAAAAGGAGAAGTAACAACTGACACTGAAGAAATACAAAGGGTCATGAGAGATTACTACAAACAACTATATTCCAATAAAATGAATAACCTGGAAGAAATGGACACATTCTTAGAAAAGCACAACCTTCCAAGACTGAACCAGGAAAAAATAGAAAATACAAACAGACCAATCACAAGCACTGAAATTGAGATTGTGATTAAAAATCTTCCAACAAACAAAAGCCGAGGACCACACGGCTTCACAGGTGAACTCTGTCAAACATTTAGAGAAGAGCTAACACCTATCCTTCTCAAACTCTTCCAAAATATAGCAGAGGGAAGAACACTCCCAAACTCCTTCTACGAGGCCACCATAACACTGATACCAAAACCAGACAAAGATTTCACAAAGAAAGAAAACTACAGGCCAATATCACTGATGAACATAGATGCAAAACTCCTCAACAAAATACTAGCAAACAGAATCCAGCAGCATATTAAAAGGATCATACACCATGATCAAGTGGGGTTTATCCCAGGAATGCAAGGATTCTTCAATATATGCAAATCAATCAATGTGATACACCATATTAACAAATTGAAGGAGAAAAACCATATGATCATCTCAATAGATGCAGAGAAAGCTTTTGACAAAATTCAACACCCATTTATGATAAAAACCCTGCAGAAAGTAGGCATAGAGGGAACTTACCTCAACATAATAAAGGCCATATATGACAAACCCACAGCCAACATCGTCCTCAATGGTGAAAAACTGAAACCATTTCCACTAAGTTCATGAACAAGACAAAGTTGCCCACTCTCACTGCTGTTATTCAACATAGTTTTGGAAGTTTTAGCCACAGCAATAAGAGAAGAAAAATTAATAAAAGGAATCCAAATCAGAAAAGAAGTAAAGCTGTCACTGTTTGCAGATGACATGATACTATACATAGATAATCCTAAAGATGCTACCAGAAAACTACTAGAGCTAATCAATGAATCTCATAAAGTAGCAGGATACAAAATTAATGCACCGAAATCTCTTGCATTCCTATACACTAATGATTAAAAATCTGAAAGAGAAATTAAGGAAACACATTGCAACAGAAAGAATAAAATACCTAGGAATAAACCTACCTAAGGAGACAAAAGACCTGTATGCGGAAAACTATAAGACACTGATGAAAGAAACTAAAGATGATACAAACAGATGGAGAGATATACCATGTTCTTGGATTGGAAGAATCAGCATTGTGAAAATGCCTGTACTACCCAAAGCAATCTACAGATTCAGTGCAATCCTTATGAAGCTACCACTGGCATTTTTCACAAAACTAGAACAAAAAATTTCACATTTTGTATGGAAGCACAAAAGATCCCAAATAGCCAAAGCAATCTTGAGAAAGAAAAACAGAGCTGGAGGAATCAGGCTCCTGGGCTTCAGACTATACTACAAAGCTACAGTAATCAAGGCCATATTGGTACTGGCACAAAAACAGAAATAGAGATCAATGGAACAGGATAGCAAACCCAGAGATAAACCCATGCACATATGGTCACCTTATTTTTGATAAAGGTGGCAAGAATATACAATGGAGAAAACACAGGCTCTTCAACAAGTGGTGCTGGGAAAACTGGACAGCTACGTGTAAAAGAATGAAATTTAGAACACTCCCCAACACCATACACAAAAATAAACTCAAAATGTATTAAAGACCTAAATGTAAGGCCAGACACTATAAAACTCTTAGAGGAAAACATAGGCAGAACACTCTATGACATAAATCACAGCAAGATCCTTTTTGACCCACCTCCTAGAGAAATGGAAATAAAAACAAAAATAAGCAAATGGGACCTAATGAAACTTCAAAGCTTTTGCACAGCAAAGGAAACCATAAACAAGACGAAAAGACAAACCTCAGTATGTGAGAAAAAAATTGCAAATGAAGCAACTGACAAAGGATTAATCTCCAAAATTTAGAAGCAGCTCATGCAGCTCAATATCATAAAAACAAACAACCCAATCCAGAAATGGGCAGAAGACCTAAATAGACATTTCTCCAGATAAGATATACAGAGTGCCAACAAACACATGAAAGAATGCTCAACATCACTAATCATTAGAGAAATGCAAATCAAAACTACAATGAGATATCACCTCACACCGGTCAGAATGGCCATCGTCAATAAATCTACAAACAATAAATGCTGGAGAAGGTGTGGAGAAAAGGGAACCCTCTTGCGCTGTTGGTGGGAATATAAATTGATACAGCCACTATGAAGAACAGGTTCCTTAAAAAACTAAAACTAGAACTACCATATGACCCAGCAATCCCACTACTGGGCATATACCCTGAGAAAACCATAATTCAAAAAGAGTCATGTACCACAATGTTCACTGCAGCTCTATTTACAATAACCAGCACATGGAAGCAACCTAGGTGTTCATCAACAGATGAATGGATAAACAAGATGTGGCACATATATACAGTGGAATATTACTCAGCCATAAAAAGAAGCAAAATTGAGTTATTTGTAGTGAGGTGGATGGACCCAGAGACTGTCATACAGAGTGAAGTAAGTCAGAAAGAGAAAAACAAATACTGTATGCTAACGCATATATATGGAATCCAAAAAAAAAAAAAAAATGGTTCTGAAGAACCTAGGGGCAGGACACGAATGATGACACTGATATAGAGAATGGACTTGAGGACACCGGGAGGGGGAAGGGTAAGCTGGGACAAAGTGGGAGAGTGGCATGGACTTATATATACTAACAAATGTAAAATAGATAGCTAGTGGGAAGCAACGCATAGCAGAGGGAGATCAGCTCAGTGCTTTGTGACCACCTAGAGGGGTGGGATAGGGAGGCTGGGTGGGAGACGCAGAGGGAGGAGGTATGGGGTATATATATATATATATATATATATATGTATAGCTGATTCACTTTGTCATAAAGCAGAAACTAGCATACCATTATAAAGCAATTATACTCCAATAAAGATCTTAAATAAATAAAATATGCTTATGAAATGTTTCTTTAGGCAGATAGAATTCATACATTCATAAGCTAAAGCCCACATGTATGCACACTAATTGATTTTTATGAATACCAAGTGTGAGTGTTGTTTTCTATCCAAAGTTCTCTGTGTGGTTTTACCATTTAGGCAGCACTGATTTGTCTAGAAGTATTTTGACATGGTACACGTACTAAACATTCAAGCCTGAATTCAGAGTAATTTTCCCTTAAAATTACTTAGAGGCAAAAAAAAAAATTATCTGAGCCATCATTACTCTTACTTCAATGTGAATCACGTGCCTCATCAGCATGATTCCATTTCCTCTAAGTTCACTCTAAAAACTCTTCAACTCAAAGCCAAAATATGATATTTGCTTGTTAAGCTTTATGGAAGCATTGGGAAGCCTGGAAATGAGGCTTAAATTATATTGAACATTGGCGTTTCTAATGTCCATTTTTACAATCATTAGTAACTAAGTTTAATGGCTTGCTTTGGGATTGTCATTCTAGACTCAAATCTAGAGTGAAAAACCTGAAGTATACTTTGTGTATTATTTTACACTGTAAAATAAAAAATGTAATTTGATTTCTTGATCATATGTGTATGTGTGTATATATACACAATACACATTGACATAGACACATGCATATACACATATATATACAACATGCATATGAAATAAGTGTATATTGGTGCATCTATGTGTTTTTATGCATATATATAATATACATGTATATACAGGCTGTTTTATTCTGACATGCATGCAATGTATACACATATATATGTTTATATACATTTGTGTGTAGAAGAGTTATTAAGCAGTAGAAAGTGATAAAGACTATCTGATTCTAGATCTTTTTCCTTCTTTTTTTAAATGCCAAACACTGTACCTGTGTAAGTGACCTTTTGAGAAGGTTGGTAATATTGATGCATATGTACATTGTTGGAAATTGTATTGTGATATTGCTAAAGAGAAGTAGCTTATGTCTACATATGAGTGTGCAATTGCTTCAAAATGAATCTTCCTCCTCAGTGCTAGATGTCAGCTACTGAAAATAGATATTAAAAAAGACCCTTGAATATACATGCTGTGGCATAATAATATTATAGTGAAGAATTGTATTTAAAATTTTGATTTGTTAATTTTATGCATGCTTTATTTTAGTTTCTCTTTTCTTAAGGAAATATTACTATTCAAGCATGTAAAATTGCTTGCTTTTCTAAGTTAACAGATTGGCTACAGCATTTATGCTTCTATTTGAACACTTTCAAGAAAGAAGAAAGTTATTAACCCATTCAGAATAGGAATTATGTCTGTTCTATAAACATATTTCAAGTACGCAATTATTGTTTCCCGATCAAGGAGACTTTAGTGTCCCGGTTATAGAAATGAGGAAGATGAACACTCAGAGATAGTTTCATTCTGTGAGTGTTCAATGCATTTGTATATTGATCACTGAAAAAAAATTGCCCATTCTCATCCTTTTAACGTGTTCTTTCCTGATAAAGAAAATGCCATTCTGCAGTTAGGAAAAAACAACAGGCCATTATTAAATTTAAAAAGCACTGTGCCTTTATTTTATTGGAATCACTTAGTTTATTTGCCTGATTATTTGTTTTCAGCTATTAGAATGTATTTAAAGCTGTTTGAAAACCCACACAGCACTGAACACTGATGTGTTCCTTTTACACCCTTTAGTAGATGCCTTGAAATTCTCCACATAATTTGGAAAACTATTTGGAAAATGCTTTACTCTGCTACATTAAGGGAACTTAAGTTCTTGTTGTTTTGCTGTTTCTTGAGCACAACCAACTTTCCCTGCCTCAGACATGGTGCTTCCAATTCTCTCCACCCAGAGGGTTCTTACCTGGCTGCCCACACAGCTGTCTTCCTCACTTTAGTCTCTGTTCAAATATCTTTCCAAAGTGGCTTTCTGGAACCACCGTACCTAAAATAACCTCTCCAGCCTGCTTTCTGCTTGATTCTTTTAAGTCTTGCCTACCTATATTTTTCTTCATAGCCATTATTACTACCTGGAGTTATAGTGATTCACTTTCTTATTGATTCCATGAGGATAAGGATCTTGTGTGCTATATTCACCTCTCTCAACAGTGCCTGTCATATTGGAGGTGCTCTCAATATTATATATTTTATATATATATATTTATACTTATATATGTATCAAACCCACGCTTAATCAATGTAGAAAGCAAGTTGAAAACCAAAAGATTTAGGCAAGTGACAGCCGCACACACTTGAAGCCAATTTATGATTAAATAATACCATACCCAAAGTATCCGAAAAAATGAATTCCTTTTTTCCCAAGAAGTAGGCAAACTAAAACATAATATGCTCTAGTTATTTTAACTTGTAACAAAAGAATTGTTATTTAAAAGCATAAAAAAGAAGCTTTAAGATAAATTCTATTTGCAACAATTAATATAAGGGTATGGCATAACATACATTTATTATTTTGTAATTGCTTTAAATAAATAGAGACCAATTTAGCTATGGGATTTGCATCAACTACTGGCCGAGTTTTAATGGTCAGATTGCCTGTCTGTGGATGGCGAGATCTCCTTATACCTTCCCAGGCTATATTTATTTGAGTTAGCCCATTTCTTTGTATAGGCATAGTATGAATTGATAAAGATCTCTGTATTTGGTCAGGATAAAAGAGCAAAAGAGGAATATTGAATATCACCAAATCCATAGGACGAGATTACTGCTTGCTTCGTCAAGTAATATTATAGAAATACATGTTATTTTAGTCATCTCAAAGATGTCTCCATGAAAAATGTGTTAGAAAACTTCAGCAAAATAATGCACTGTTGGTTGACAAGCCACTTCAAATTTCCTTTCTGTGGAGTTATTTGTGATCTATCATCCAGTCAGCCCTTAGCAGATATTTCTTTACTCCAATAGAAAAATACACTTTTCAACATAATCTTCTCACATTATTGTTGTCCTTCTGAAACTTTAAGTGTAAATTATGTAATATAATACATGTTCCTGGCCAGCCTAATGCTTTAGAAGTTCAAAATCCAAAAACAGATAAATAAACTAATATAGACAGAGCTAAACTAATATGGATAGAGCATGATCATTGGGTAATTCAGTGAAGATTTTGTGCTTTTCCTTAAGTAAAAACTACACTTTACTGCTGACTTTGTCTCCAGAGCAACAGAGTAGTTTAAATGGGAATAAGAAATAGAAAATGCATGTGGGGTTCCTGCCAGTCATTGTGGAATAATAACAGTAATAGATTTTCTAAGAGCATTATTTCAAAGGGCTCTTTACGTTAACCACCATCACACAAATATTTTTTTTCCTGTATTCAGTGGTTGGAACATTTCTTATTCAGGAAGCTGTACAAGATATATTTGGCTTTGGAAGTCCTGCATGGTAGTAGGATAACTTTCTCCTTCCTAGGTAATTTCTACTAATGCAGATATCAATTATGCTTTCAAACTTTTCAATATCTCGCCCTGTGTGTTATGGGTAGTGCAGATTGGTTTTGTTTTATAGTCTTTGTTAATGCGTTTGTAGATTGCATTGAAGGAGTCTGAGAAAATTACTCCATACATCAACATCAACAGTGCAAATTGTTTTTTCTTTTTTTTTTTTTTTTTTTGGAAATCTACATACTGTGCTAGTGTACTACACTGTACAAATCAGTAAAAAAAAAATTAAATGATTAAAGTTGGTTCTGGAAAGTTTTAGGTCGGGAGCAAATGTACTTTTTGAATGCTTCTCAAAATTGAGCAAGAGAAAGGGAAGTAAATAAAAACGACTATGAAACCAAACATATATGCTGCTCTCTTCCTACCATCCAGATTCAGAAATACTTGTGACTTCTGACATGGTGATTAATGTAACATCACTTGTGAAATCAATGAAACTAAAATATTTTCCATACATTCATTGCTTTTCTCTAGCTAATGAACCTTAAATGAAGTTTTATTTATATAGATGTGCTAAGTGTGAACAGAGGAGGTTACTTGGTAATTGTAAGTTAATTAATTATAACTGTAATAAATGTTTCTTTAAGAATTCCTATGGTAACATTTTGCAAGTAAAGATAATGCTCTTCTTTACTCAACCATGTGTAGAAGAATAACCTTAACTGAATGTTGCAATGTTTCTAAC
Source organism: Aethalodelphis obliquidens (assembly GCF_003676395.1). Taxonomy (NCBI): domain Eukaryota; kingdom Metazoa; phylum Chordata; class Mammalia; order Artiodactyla; family Delphinidae; genus Aethalodelphis; species Aethalodelphis obliquidens. Next base: position 25,652,581 of record NW_020837952.1, read on the forward strand.
CTGCATAGTATAAATTCTAATACATTTAAGTGCCATTGTGCTTAATTTTTTTTTTTTTTTTTTTTTTTTTTTTGCGGTACGCGGGCCTCTCACTGTTGTGGCCTCTCCCGTTGCGGAGCACAGGCTCCCGACGCACAGGCGCAGCAGCCATGGCTCACGGGCCTAGCTGCTCCGCGGCATGTGGGGTATTTCTGGACTGGGGCATGAACCCGTGTCCCCTGCATCGGCAGGCGGACTCTCAACCACTGTGCCACCAGGGAAGCCTGTGCTTGATTTTTGTATCAGACTTGCTTCACTGTCTACGTGTAGTTTTCTTTTACCCTCCTGGGTACAGATTGTCTATGCCACATAGAACAAATGATAGGACATTTTGTTAAATCAGGTAATGTCTTTCTCTTCCATGTGTCATGAATTTCAGTGTTAAGAACACTTTCATGGAAGAAACAAAAACTTTGCACACTTTATAATACACTTTCAAGACTGCCTAACAATACTTTGTTATATTTTACTCCAATATTTTTATAGCACAAAGTGAAATAAAGCATTACCTAATCAGAAGACTACTACCCAGTTGCTTTGCTACATTGATCTTCTGAGAAACCTGCATTGGCTTCTTGTTGCCTTCTGTAATCTCATTCTAAGATTGTCTACAATATGATCCAACCTACTTTTCCAGCCTTATTTCTCTGTCCTTGCATACACCTGGTTCTCCTGCCCGACCAGCCTACTGTCTAGAAAACAAAGGTGCCTAGTGCTTTTCCTCCTCCATCGCTTTGCTTCTCCATAACTGGTCCCTCTGAGACGCTTTTCCCTATCAAAACTCAAACAAAGAATAGATCTTCCATGTACCCTAAGCCGTTAGGGCTTTTGCTACTCCTTTGGATTTTAGTTTACATACAAAGAGAACTCATTATAGTCTGCTTCAGGTAAGAGTTATGAGTGGGTTCAACGCTCCCTCCCCCACCCTACCTTTTGGATAGAAATTTCTTGGGATTTCTCGTTTTTGTATTCAGAACAGTGTTGGGCAGGTGCCTTGCCCAAAGTATTCCATCAGCAAAATCCATTAAATGAAAATATATCATGAAGGAATTGCATCATTTGCCTTGGTGAGGCTCTCACAGAATGAAAGAAATAAGAATAGTTGTTTAAACAGTCTTATGTTTAAATTAAATGGAGGGGTAAAGTGATAGTGTCAGCTCAGAAGTACACCTACATTGTCCTTAAATAATGACTTGTTTTAGGTGAAACAGGTTCAGTTTCCTTCAGATGTGTATCATGTCTCCAGTATTGTTGCTTCAGTTCTTATCTCCAGTCTGCACTCACCTCCCATGATCACCATCTAGACTTTTGGAGCTATTGCTCATGTATATACACATACAGACATATATGTATGTATCTTTATTTATATTTTCTTTATTCCAGAAAGAATAAAATATTTGTATTTAATAACAGAATAAATGCTCATCCAATTTTAAGGATTGATTTACATAAATGACACCTACTGAATAAATCCTTGATAAAAGAGAGATGAATTAAAATAATCTCAAAATAGTATCATTTGCAATGAATTTAACTATGAATGGCACAATTATTTGATTCCTCCCATGTTAAGAGTCTATTTTAAAAGTCACTAAGGGGCTTCCCTGGTGGCGCAGTGGTTGCGAGTCCACCTGCCGATGCAGGGGACACGGGTTCGTGCCCCGGTCCGGGAGGATCCCACATGCCGCGGGGCGGCTGGGCCCGTGAGCCATGGTCGCTGATCCTGTGCGTCCGGAGCCTGTGCTCCACAACGGGAGAGGCCCGCGTACCGCAAAAAAAAAAAAAAAAAAAAAAAAGTCACTAAGAACGTTTTCCTGACCTAGAGAGCTTGTAAATTTTATTATATACCTCCTGCAAATACTTCTGATCATCAATTTTAAATAATATTAAATTTGAGGTTGTGGTACACTGTGCCCGATGTGTTGATTGGGTCTTCTATGTTGACTTCTTTTCTTGGCATTTGCTTCTTTTCAATAAAGGAGCATGAAGACAATCCAACATAGAAACGGCCTCTTAGGGCCACGTTATAGCTAATCAAATAAATGCAGAATTTTATATTTTAGGCTTGCAGAATTTAATATTTTAGGCTTGAATGTCCCTAATTCACCAAGACAGTCACCTCTCACCCCTTGTTAAGGTGATGATCCATGTTAGTTCCCTATCATGTAACTTTCATATTAGACACATCACAGAACTAACCTGGCTTTTTCTTGTAGAACCTAAAAGAAAAGTGAACAAGTACACAGATAATGGGCAAGAGAATAAGGTTTGAGAGGAGTAGTTTTCTACCTGGGAGAGAGAGAATGTGGTGTGGAATAGTATAGAATAAGTTACAATATTCTGCACTTGAAATGTCTGGAGTATATGATACAACCGCACCATCAAATTGGCAAACTAGATTTTTAGTGAGAGGGTACTGCATAGAGAAGGGAGACTGATTGGGTTCTTCAATTGTTTAGTTCAACAGACATTTATTTAGAACCTCATATATGCCAGGCAATGTACTAGGTGCTTCCAAGTACATTGTCATGGAGTTAAACAACCTCAAAAACTTTAACATGATGTACTAAGTGCTATGATACAGATATGAATTGGCATTCTATTGGACAGAGACCTTTTCTTCTACTTCATTTTGTTCCACACAACTCCTGGAATGGTACTACAGAAACACAAGGACATTTGTTGAGATTTGCCTGATTAGAGAGATGGAACTGTGACTTGACTTGGGGCCACCTCCAGTACATGGACAGTAAGACTGTGATTTGTATTCAAATCGGAGAAGGTCTGTGCTTCCCATCAACCTCCGCCAACCAAGTTTACTATTCTTAATATAATTAGCATTTAAATGATTTCATTATGTTGACATTTTAGTCTATGTTATGATTGTTAGTAAAATTAGAAATCCACATGTGGTAGATGATACTTCATAGACTTCATTGAAGTCTGTTAAAGTGAATGATTACATGATTAGTTTCTGAGTCTCCCCTATATCAAAGAGATGGAAGTGATGATAATAAAATCAGTTTCTTTTCAAAAATGACATGACCTTAAACTATAAAGAGGAAATTACAATGCTAGGGAATTCCATGGCAAAAACCAGAACACCACTGAGAAACACAGTAAAAGTTCACCTGCTATAATATGTAAATCCAAAAGAATTTTTATTTTAAATTGAAGGTTGTTCTCTTCAGTTGAGTTTTCTATCAGTGGGCCCAAAACTCAGGCCCTTATAATCCCTGCCTAGAATCCTGCCTCCAAGGGAATTTCCCTGTTCTAAGGAATTAGTTCTAAGGAATTAATCTTGATCGTATTCCTTTTGTCAGTGAAAATTAGTCGCCATCCACATTAGACCCCTAAAGGATCAAAGAATAGAAGCTGGGAAACCAGCTCACCCATGTTATTGCCTCACTGGACCTGTTGTTATTCCATTCATTATATCATTTCATGGGTGAAATGAAAGTCTTTTTTCAAACCCAAGTAAAATAGTGTCAAATTTTTAAGTAAAATTTTATTGAACTCTCCCCCAGATTTCTAATGCTAGATCACTCAACTGCTTTCTCTAGTGAAAAATTTAGTGTGATTTATCTATACATTCCCCATGTAACTTGTTGGACATTCTTCATTTCTCTCAAGTATATTTAGGTTTTGAAAACATCTTTGAGTTCTCTGAGTAAATCATTAATTCAGAATTTTATAGGATTGCATTTATGGTTATTTTGAGAAAAATAATTTTATCAGAATTAAGTGGTTTGTTCTTATAGCAAGTGTCTTATTTCATTTCTTCTCCCCTTTGGTCTTTTCTATTCATCAATTTGTTTTCATCCACTGATGGGGGATCTCGAGTCTGGTGTTCTGAAACTGACTTCATGTGCATTTCACTTTCAGAGTGGAGATCCCATTCTATTCTTTGAAATGCTTACCATTTCCAGTACCCACACATCTAATTCTAAGAACTAGTTTTTAAAATGTGTTTTCTCCAAGTAAAGTTTTTTGGTTTTGGTTTTTTTGTTTGTTTGCTTTTTGTTTTTTTTTATTTTTTTTTTTAATTTCTAAACCTCTTAGAATTAAATAAGCATTGTCCATTTAAAGAGTTGAGAGTTTGGCCGTTTGAGTTAACACAAACCTTTGTGCTTTGGGGTCATCACATAACGTCTTTTAGCCATCCCCCCGGTATGTAGCTCTTAACTTAGGTATTCACTCAAATTTGGTTGACTCTAGTTAGAAAATGTATCTCTAGACATCCATGAGCATGCAACTTTTACTTCCTGCCTAATTCGATGTGAACTGTGTAGATGTTTGTAGGACAAATGTTTTATGCGTCTCATAAATATATCCTTGAAGGTAGTCCCACAATAGTAAATCCTCATATGTAGATGAAACTATTATGTTGATTTAGAAATCTTTTGTTTAATGTAGGAATAATGCAATTCAGGTAAAAGTTCCAGGAGTAGTAATGAATTTTCCAAAGGTTACATGTTGAACATTCCTTGAAAAGACTTCTACTTTTAAGGCTTTTTACGCTTCAGAGATTAGATATATTCAATTACTTTTAGAAACCAAAGATACCTCAATAAATCAAGTAATTTAGTCTTTTTCCTCAGGGTAGGTATTGTGTTACCCCATCTTACAGATGAAGCAATTAAGATGCAGAAAGCATGTGAATTGCTTCAGGTGATACACACTGAATAAGTAGAAGAGGAATGTCTAGAAAATAGGCTTTTTACCTTCTCAAAGTCCATTCCAACACTACAGAGACTTTGTTGCAAAGGAAAAATGGGATTCAGATAGAGAGCTGAATGTAGATACTGACTCTACTATTTACTAATTCCAAAGAAGTTGTGACCTGAGTTTGCTCTTATGCAGAGATTTAGCACCTACTTCACCATGTCCTTGTGAAGATGAATGTGATAAATATATGCAGTTTGCTGAGTGCAACTAATTAAATAGCAGTTATACTTACTTTTTTAAATCATGCTGCTTCTCCAAAAATAAGCATATAAACCCCAACAATGAATCTTTGGAGAGGGCAGTTTTCATGTGAATGTAAAGGCCCAGGATACTATAAGCAAATTTGTGTTGATTTTTTTTTAATGTACCAGTAAGAAAGAGATAAATAAGACAATGTCTTGAGAACTAGTTTCATGTGAGAAATCACTGATTTTCTATTTTATCTCTACAATTTTTCCCCGAGTGAATAGAAGTGACTGAAGACCACTTCTTCTAGGCTATGGTTTTGTCACAGCCGGCCCTGAACTTCCAGCTTGGTACTTTCCCATGGTGCTGAACTAAACTCAAAACACAACAGAATTTGAGCCAATCAGCATAGACCTGTAAAGATTTCATGCCATATCCCAACATCATGCTTATTTGGTCACTGAACTTCGTTGGGCTTGAATTTGCAGCAAATCCAGGTCTAAATGTCATTTGCTCTCCTTCAATCTTAAATCTGTATACAGAATTGATGCCCCACTCCCCCTACCCAACCTCAAAAAATTGGGAAAGTTGAGTCAACTTATTTTCATTGCTTGTCACTTCATCATGTCTTATTAGGACAGGTGTGGTTTTTATAGCTACCTTGGAGCCCTTTGTAAAGATATTTGGTTGGCTTCTCCTTTTCCAGCAATTATGTCAGCATCTATGTTATGTAAATATTCTCCACAGTCTCTTAATTGTTGCAGCACCAGAATCTGTAGAGAAATCAAAACCCTCTGAAAATAGTCCAGTTCGTTTGTGTTCTCTTTCCCTTGTGCCTTCCTCCTCTTTTGTACCCTTGGCTGCCCACAGAGACACTAATTCTGCCATCAACAACCCTCCATCTTTCTTATAGTGGTATCACCATCAGTGGTCTTGTTTTGAACATAGAACCATAAGAAACATCCTGCTCTCTTCTGACAAAGCTGGGAAAGTGGCCCCTCTCACCCCTCCAATAGATCAGACTGAATTGGCAAACTAATTTCAAGTCATAGATTCAGGTGCCTTTCAGGCTATTTGACTAGGTCTTTCTAGTTACAGTATACCTTTCATCCCCCTATAATAGGTCCTTGGCCTTTCTTCCCAAAAATGCCAAGAAGGATAGGTGCTGATAAGAAAGCAAGGTAGGGGATCCACAGAAGTCCCAGGATCACCAACCATGGTTAATGGCCAAGAAGTCATTTTTTGGTATCTGCCAATCAGTATTCCAGTACATTTTCTGAGCTCAAAATATACTCTGCCCATCTCCATCAACAGATGAGTGTTTACCATGCATTGACTCATTTTAAGTACCACCTTATTGTAGGGAAACACAAATGCATAGCACATGCCTCCTCTAGTAGTCAATTCAAAATCAGCATAGATGGGACTGGAGAAAGTAATGAGATCATATATAAGTAAGGGCTAAGTCATGTGTTATTGAATGTAAGTGCTCCACAAGCTTGTAGGAAAGAAAACATGAGGAAGCTAGTGGGGTTTTTTTTCAATTTGTTTTATTGAAGTATAGATGATTTACAATGTTGTGTTAGTTTCTGCTATACAGTAAAGTGATTCAGTTATACATAAATATAATAGTTTGCATTTGTTAATCCCAAACTCCCAATCCATCCCTCCCTTACCACCCTCCCCCTTGGCAACCGCAAGTCTGTTCTTTATGTCTGTGAGTCTGTTTCTTTTTCATAGATAGGTTCATTTGTATCATATTTCACATTCCACATATAAATGATGTCATATGGTATTTGTCTTTGTCTGACTTACTTCACTTAGTATGATCATCTCTAGGTCCATCCTTGTTGCTGCATTATTTCATTCTTTTTTATGGCTGAGCAGTATTCCATTGTGTGTGTGTGTGTGTGTGTGTATGTGTGTATGTGTGTATATATATATCTATCTATCACATCTTCTTTATCCATTCATCTGTTGCTGGACACTTAGGTTGTTTCCATGTTTGGCTGTTGTAAAGAGTAGGAAGCCAGTGTTGATCATCAAAGGCATCATGGAGGTATCTGCAACTGTGCCTTGTGGGTCTTGAATTAAATAGCTCTTCATGGAATTAAATATAGATCCTAAGACTTTCTTCAGCTTTTTCTTCTCTAAGATGGACAGTAACAATTCTATGACCATGTAGTAACAGAATATTTCTATGAACTCCTGCCATTTCGTGGCTTCTTTTGAACACTTTCCATTTCTATTCACTTGGGAACTCTAGATGTGGAAGCAGAGATTGTGTAGTGTCACAATAATAATAAAAAGATAAAGATTTCTACATCTGCATGCTTCTATCAATAGTGTATGTAAATGTCACTTCACACATGCCAAAGCCATAAAGCACATTTTGCATTCTCTCTTCTATATTAAAGTCTCTTTCGATGGGATTTATTTCCCATTACTTGAATCAATGCATTGCTCTTTTATTCATCTTTTCTTTTCCATCCTCCATTTGTCTTCATTTAAAACTCATATCTGGCTATTCTCTTCTACAAAAAGGTTCACAGTTACCCATTTTAATAAACAGAACCACATACAGAAATATTTAGAAATGGAAGGCACATTAGAGAATCACCTTTTTCCACACTCTCATGGCTGATGACATTGAGGTTAAAATAGATTAAGGGATTTGCCTTAAGTCACACACTAGGTAAGACAGAGGCAGACTAGGATTATATGACACTTAATTTTACTTTTATCAATATTCAATATTATTCATTCAACAAACATTTATTTGTGTGATAGGAACAATTCTAGGAGCTGAAGGCCAACAGAGGCTCCCCTAGGCATAATTCTGGTGCTGTGGCTCATGTTTCTTTGGGTTTCTTCTCCCTTTGCTGTGCTCACTGTGGCTTCCTGCTATACCTTTTTTAAAAATTGTTTTATTTCTTCATGTATTAATAGTGTCTTTATCTTCACTCAGTCCCAATTAACTTTCCCAAGCTTTTCATTTAATTAATTCCCATCCTCCTTTTCAAGGTACAAACTGGCTCTCTCCTGGCTCAGTGCCACTCTGCCTCATTATCAGGCCTCCCTTCTAAAATAATTATTTTGAGTATAATGAAAATGTTAAACATGGTTGAACCCAGTATGTGATTTGTTATAACTGACTGCCAACAGCTGTTTTATAGTATGTTTTGACTTGTATAATAAAGTGTCACATCAAAAAAATAAGCAAACCCTTCATCCTTCCCCCCACCCACCCATTTCGTTCTTTGTTGGTAAATATTTGCTTCTGTTGTAATGAGGACAGGCTTGTTAGACTTAAGCCTCTTAAGTGACTGTGAATGGTTAGACACAAAACATAGAAAATGTTCTTTCCTCTAATATGAGGTACAATCTTTTGGCCTTCTACCTTCCTTTGAAGGAAAGTCCATATTCTGTGTTATTGCCTTGTTTACTGATCCTACCAGCAACTATAGTGATTGCATTTAGTTACAGAACATTTGTTTGTTTACTCTATTACTTGATGGAATATTTTTCTTTTACCACCTAATATTCTCTAATAGTTACCCAGATAAATGTCATTGTCTTATCTTTTGTAGCTATAGACAGAATAAAACCATCTTGTGCTTAATGATCAAAATAAGAATAGCCACAGTTCAGCGTAATGTTTTGTAGAGATACTGAAAAATGGCATTTTATATTTATTTAATTTTTTTTAAAGATAGTTTTAGATTCTCTTTTTTGGTCATGTTTGTTTTGCTATTTCAAACTCTCATAAAGCATTACAAGAATAGGACAGGAAGATCTCATATTCCCTTTACCTTGATTAACCAACTGTTTACATTTTATCCTATATATCAGTTTCTCTTTCTGTCTCATAAAAAATGATATACATATATATTCTTCATATTATATATGTTACATATGTGTATGTATATACGCAGTTCATAAACCATTTGAGAATAAGTTGGAAACATGGTGTGACTTATCCTAAATACTTTAGCATATATATCAGTGTATTTCCTGAGTACAGGACATTCTCTTACATTACACAGAACAAGAATCAAACACAGGCAGTTTATCGTTGATGTAATACCATTATCTAATGCATAGTCCACATTCAAATTTCATCCACTGTCACAATAATGTTCTTAACGGCTAATTGTTTTTTCCCATTGGTCCAGGATCTAATCTAGAATCATGTAAGCCATTTAATTGTCATGCTGTGCTTTACTTTTTTGTTTAAAAGCTTGCATTCAGTCACTAATGACCTGGATAGTGTCTCTTTTTAAAGTAATTTCTGCTTGCTGACTACTGTTCCAAGAATAGGAATTTAAGCCAAAAGCTGTCTAACAAAATCCCTTAGGAATAATGTTATCTGTGCCGGAAATGGCACAACAACTTTGAAACCCTGTTGTGACGACAAGTTTTGGCATTTCAGTAGGAGACAGTAAAGAGAACTCTAAGTTAAGCAACATTTTGCAGTTTTGAAATTTAAAACTTGGAATAGAGATTCTGTTGCCATTCCAGTCAAGGGGTAATGTTTACAAGTAGCCGTGTTGCACACAGATTCACAGTGCAGACTTTAAATCCAACCCTAAATAAATATTTAGCTCAATGATGTGTCAGTGAATGCTTAGTAAAAATCAATGCTTTCATCAAAATAAAATACTGGAGATTTTTTTTAAGTTTGGATGTAAATATTAGTTATTTGTCATTTTTTAATCTAAGTCCCCTTTTTTAAAACTGTGCATTTTTAAATGTCTAGCATTAAAATGAATACAAGTAGTTCCCTCCCCCCCCAAAAAAACAAGCAACACTGATCTGTAGTATTTATGACGCCTAAAGCATGCAGTGTTTTGCTTAGTTCTGTAAATAGAATTACGATTAGGGCTACAAGGTTTCCACAGCAATTTCTAGCCACTGTTGAGCAATAGTGATACCTAAGTCTCAGACAATTTTCTTTTTTCTCCATGTCAGGCTTGCTTCTAAAACTAGATAAAAAGAACATGAAAGAGCCATCGGTTTTACTGACTATGAATACATATCATGTTTTGTGAAAATTATATGAACCTACCTACCTAAACAGATTCATTTTGTTTTTTTTTTTTAAGTATTGTAAAAACGGGCAAAAGTACCAAGTACCAGGAAACTGAGTCAGACCTACTGGTAGCAATCACACTACTGAAAAACCAGATGGTTGACGGGAGGTGCAGAGTCATCCCGTGTTATTTTCACGTTTTCCCTCTAAAAGAGAGAGAGATGTTTATACATGCAAGAGACAAATTAGCTACCAGAAAAATACTATGCACATCCATATTCAGCACGTAGATTAAAAATAAAATAATTGTCTGTTCCCTACAGTAGAACAGGCTTGCCCATTCATCCTTGTGATAGATATGCATGCAAAACCAAAATGAAACCAAATCCCTGCAGATGGCTCATAAGTCACAAAAACTGTTTAATCCTTTCATTGCATCCCTTTGGGAAGCCTGCCCCTTGGTTAGTAGTAACGTGCAATATGTATAATGTCAAGTATTCTGTTAGTTTTTTAGTAGAAAGCCTTCGTTTTTTCTAACAGAGTTTTGTCCCTGTATTTCATATAAAGAGCTTTATGCCACTCTGTTACCTTAATATGTACGTCCATAGAATTCTGTTGTAGCTTTTGTTTTAATAAGAAAAGTGTCAGTAAGCAGAAATCATGTATGGAAATCTTATCTAAAATTGATTGTGGCTCTTATCTAAATTGATTTTAAGAGGCAGGCAGGTAAATCTAAGGTGCATTTTTACATTGCTCTTTCTAGTGGATTTTGCTAGAAAACAGTTGAGTTTCAAGCAGGACTAAAATGAAAGGAGACCTTGGAGTCTTAACCATTGAACAGATGCAGTAAATGCAGCTTTGGAAATACAGCTGTCACTTCACATCTTTTCCACTGAGTACCTATGAAAGCCAATCACCAGAGCTGCTGTCATTATAATATTTTTGTACTTTTGTTGAAAATAGACACTGAGAACCCTTCAAACAGAGTAACGTGCCTATTATCAACCTATTTTTAAATATTTCATTCCTTCTTGATTTTCATTCCACTTAAATTTTTTGATGACCAAAACTAATGAGAACTTATAATAAAAAGGTACTTGTTTCTAGCACTGTGAAATTGTTCATTTGTGAGTTGCTAACTTATCAAACCAAATCAGAAATTCTTGATATCTTTATAACATTAAAGCAGTTCCTGATATTGACTCTTGGGAAGGATTTAATTTTCTTATTCTCTAAACTGAAAGTTGTACTGCTTTCTGCGATGATGTGAGATTATTTTTCTCTTTATCCCTGATGGGATTTTATATATATGTGTGCATATATTATATATATAGTATATATGTGTATAAATGTAAGTGTATATACTTATACACATAAACACACACACTAGAATAGTTTTAGGTTATATCCAAACCTTGATATGGCTCCGAAAATAGGCAAATAGGTAGAATATATTGAAGTGTTCAATGTAGCAACAGGCATTTAATTGACTAATAATTGTATGATTCCTTTTTAATGAATAAAATAATGCAATATTCTCTAACAATGTCTGCCTAACTTAGTAGTATTTCAGTCTTCAAATGGAAAAACTATGATGTAGGGAACATAATGAACTTCCACAAAATCAGTGTATAAACTATGCACAGAACCTTGATCTCTAAATCTTCAACTTTAAAATCCCTATCTATCTTATACTATATCTACTAAGTATATATATGATATTGTATTGTATTTGGATGTATATAGTGTAAGATGTTTAAGTAGAAATATTAAATAATAAAATGAATCAGTTATAATTCATGACAATATGAAATGATTCTGAACTATGTGTACTCACCTAACCATTGCGCATATTGTTTCCTTTTAGGAAAAAAAATACCAAGAAAGAAAACAAAGAACAAAATATCCGAGAATTCCTAAAGAACAGTAAGTACTTTAATGAGACAATGATTATACTAGAGCTTCTATGATCTTACAAATTTCTTTTATAGAAATATTCACCTTTCTGTTTTCTAAGATAAGAAACTAACATACTAAGTAAATGGAGCCTTCTAAAACTCAATTTCAATTTACTGGAGCAAACTGAAAACCATTTATCCTATAATCCTCTTAGATAAGAGGCCAGGGTAATCCTTGTGATACATATATGTGGCAGAAAATGTTTATGTTGATTCCATCATATCTTTTGACTAGCATCATATCATTTTAAATTCTATAGAAGAAAAACAGTAAGTAAAATTTAATCAAAGTACCTCACGTTCTCTGTATGTGATACAAATTTTTTTTCACTTTGAACAAAATTTTAAGCAGAATCAATATGCTTGGTTTGTTTATAGTCATTAAATTAGAATTATTAAAAAATGGCAGCCATCTGCAGGCATTAAAACTAATCTCATTAGTACATTTCTTTCCAATCTTCTCACAACTTAATTATGAGGTGAATTTCCTTACATAGCTATCATTTGTTAGTAATAATTGTTTTTATTAAACAAAATTAAGTGCATTCTTGATATCATTCTTTCTGATAAAACTAGTAATATTGTAATGATTTCCTAGATGTAAACAATTACATATAATGTAAATAATTATAAATTTTGAATATGTGAATATCAAAAAATAGTAAAATAAGTATAGGAAAGCAAAATCCACTTTGGTGACCCATGGTATATCACTTTTAATACCATGGTAGTTTTGAAATGAGTTTTCAAATGCATTTCTCTAAAATTTAAAACAGAAATGTTGAAGTAAAATGTAGTGAATTAGCAAAATGATAGCTCTATATCTTGATATATATCAAAATAGAATAAAGTCCAATGGAAAGGCTATAAGTGTGATATAAAAAAAGAAATTCATGAATAATTTTTCTAGGATATATACAAATTACACTTAATAAGATCTTCTAGCACCCAAAGAACTTTAAGATGTGATTCATGCATTAAATGATTAAATATAATTAATCATGGTAATGATGATATAAATGCAGTTTATCTTAAACTTATTTTACTTTTGAAGTGTGAGAGAAGCAGGAAGAAAAGGATTTTCTTTTACTTACCTATCTGAATATTATACCTGTGCTGCCTCACTTTATACAAAGTAATTTACCTCACTTTTTGCTCTGGTTATGGATGGCTATACACTTTCAGTTTTAATCAGAGATTTATAAAATTCAAACTTCAGAACTTCCAACAACTGTTCCTTGTTTTAAAAAAGAAACTCCAAATAGGTGAATTGCTTTTCTGAGGTGACATAATATGTTTACATCGTCTTGGGTACAAGAAGGATAATTTAAGAATTAGATTTTTCTATCATGTTTAAAAAAAAGAAAAAGTGCCGCCAATTTGAGTGAATTGCAGAATATGAAATAAATGGGCAATTTCTTTTTGACATGTTTGATTGCCAACATCTTACTGACCAGAGAAAGTCAACTAAATAATTCAGCCAAAACATAACACCTAGAAATTGTCCCACAAGAAGTCTAGCTTCCCTTTAAGTTTTGTTTTTATGTAAATAAGTCAGTTTTTAAACATAATTTCAATTCCTTACATTACTTATTGGGGAAAAGGTTGGATTTTTAAATGAAAGAACCATGCGTGTTTGTTTTAAGGTCTTTATACAAGAGCCAGATAATACCTACCCTAGCCTCTCACAATTTCTTAGTCATCTTCTTATAATTTTATTGTGAAAAGCTATCAATGGCTTTTTATCTGATCTGATTAATCTATAACTTATTTGGTCTGTTAGTCAGTGTGACTTATATAAGTGATTTGAAATGTAATTTTCAATAGGATTTAGTATGGCATACTTTGGAAGGACCTGATTCAAGTAATGACATCTTTTGCTCATTTGGAATAATCCTAGGGAAAATAATGTATGTTTCCAAGAAAAAAATCATGCCTTTTCTTGGTGCATTTTGTGGTATAGGGCAGTTTTGCCCTTCAGTCTTTAACTGTCTTTTATTTAACAACAACATGTTAAACTACTCGTAAATAATTGTAAGGAAAAAGTGACTCTTTTTAAGATACATATCATCTGATTTAATGGTTCCAGAATTCTTATGCCCTCATCCTTCCTTCTATTTTTTTAAATTTTTATTTTATATTGGAGTATAGTTGATTAACAATGTTGTGTAAGTTTTAAGTGTACAGCAGAGTGATTCAGTTATACATATACATGTATCTATTCTTTTTCAAATTCTTTTCCCATTTAAGTTATTGCAGAGTATTGAGCAGAGTTCCCTTGCATTACAGTAGGTCTTGTTGGTTACCTATTTTAAATATAGCAGTGTGTACATGTCAGTCCCAAACTCCATATTGATCCCTCCCCACTCATCCTTTCCCCCCAGTAACCATAAGTTCATTCTCTAAGTCTGTGAGACTGTTTCTGTTGTGTAAATAAGTTCAATTGTATCATTTTTTTTAAGATTCCCCATATAAGCGGTATCATATGATATTTGTCTTTGTCTGTCTTACTTCCCTTAGTATGATAGTCTCCAGGTCCATCCATGTTGCTGCAAATGCCATTATTTCATTCTTTGTAATGGCTGAGTAATATTCCATTGTATATATGTACCACATATTCTTTATCCATTTGTCTGTCGATGGACATTTAGGCTGCTTCCATGTCCTGACTACTGTAAATAGTGCTGCAATGAACATTGGGGTTCATGTATCCTTTCGAACCATGGTTTTCTCCAGATACATGCCCAGGAGTGGGATTGCTAGATCATATGGTAGCTCTATTTTTAGTTTCTTAAGGAACTTCCATAATGTTCTCCATAGCGGCTGTACCAGTTTACATTCCCATCAACAGCATATGAGGGTTCTCTTTTCTCCACACCCCCTCCAGCATTTACTGTTTGTAGACTTTTTGGTGATGGCCATTCTGACCATTGTGAGGTGATGCTCATTGTAGTTTTGATTTACATTTCTCTAATAATTAGCGATGTTGAGCATCTTATTGTGTGCTTTTTGACCATCTGTATGTCTTCTTTGGAGAAATGTTTATTTAGGTCTTCTGCCCAGTTTTTAAATTTTTTCTTTAATATTAAGCCACATGAGATGTTTGTAAATTTTAGAGATTAATCCCTTGTCGGTTGCATCGTTTGCAAATATTTCCTCCCTTTCTGTGGATGGTCTTTTCGTTTTCTTTCTGGTTTCCTTTGCTGTGCAAAAGGTTTGAGTTTAATTAGGTCCCATTTGTTTATTTTTGTTTATATTTCCACTACTCTAGGAGAGGGATCAAAAAAGATCTTGCTGTGATTTATGTCAAAGAGTGCTCTGCCTTTATTTTTCTCTAAGAGTTTGATAGTAGTTGGTCTTATATTTAGGTCTTTAATGCAGTTTGAATTGATTTTTGTGTATGGTATTGAAGAATGTTCTAATTTCATTTTTTTACATGTAGCTGTCCAACATTTCCAGCACCATTTACTGAAGAGACTGTCTTTTCTCCATTGTATATCCTTGCCTTCTTGGTCACAGATTAATTGACCACAGGTGCATGGGTTTATCTCTGGACTTTGTATCCTGTTCCATTGATCTGTATTTCTGTTTTTGTGCCAGTACCATACTATTTTCATGACTGTAGTTTTGTAGTATAGTCTGAAGTCCAGGAGCCTGATTCCTCCAGCTCCATTTTTCTTTCTCAAGATTGCTTTGGCTATTCAGGGTCTTTTGTGTCTCCATACAAATTTTAAGATTTTTTGTTCTAGTTGTGTGAAAAATGCCATTGGTAATTTGATAGGGATTGCATTGAATCTGTAGATTGACTTGGGTAGTATAGTCACTTTGACAGTTTTGATTCTTCCAATCCAAGAACGTGGTATATCCTTCCCTCTGTTTGTGTCGTGTTCGATTTCTTTCATCAGCATATTAAAGTTTTCAGAGTACATATCTTTTGCCTCCTTAGGTAGGCTTATTCCTAGGTGTTTTATCCTTTTGATGTGGTGGTAAATGGGATCACTTCTTTAATTTCTCTTTCTGAACTACTGTTGTTAGTGTATAGAAATGCAGTAGACTTCTATGTCTATATTTTATATCCTGCATTACCGAATTCATTGATGAGTCTAGTAGTTTTCTAGTAGCATCTTTAGGATTTTCTGTCACCTGCAAACACTGACAGTTTTACTTCTTCTTTTCCAATTTGGATTCCCTTTATTTCTTTTTCTTCTCTGATTGCTGTGGCTAGGACTTCCAAAACTATGTTGAATAAAAGTGGTGATAGTGGACATCTTTGTCTTGTTCCTGATCTTAGAGGAAATACTTTCAGTTTTTCACCACTGAGCATTATGTTAGCTGTAAGTTTGTCATATATGGCCTTTATTATGTTGAGGTAGGTTCCCTCTATGCCCAGTTTATGGAGAGTTTTTTTTTACCATAAATGGGTGTTGAATTTTGTCAAAAGTTTTTTCTGCATCTATTGAGATGATCATATGGTTTTTATTCTTCAGTTTGTTAATGTGGTGTATCACATTGACTGATTTGCATATATTGAAGAATCCTTGCATTCCTGGGATAAATCCCACTTGATCATGGTGCATGATTCTTTTAACGTATTGTTGGATTTCGTTTGCTAGTATTTTGTTGAAGATTTTTGCGTCTATGTTCATCAGTGATATTGGCCTGTAATTTTATTTTCTGTGGTATCTTTGTCTGGATTTGGTATCAGGGTGATGGTGGCCTCATAGAATGAATTTGGGAGTGTTCCTTCCCCTGAAATTTTTTGGAATAGTTTCAGAAGGATAGGTGTTAACTCTTTTCTAAGTGTTTGATAGAATTCACCTGTGAAGCCATCTGGTCTTGGACTTTTGTTTGTTGGAAGATTTTAAATTACAGTTTCAATATCATTACTTGTGATTGGTCTGTTCTTATTTTCTATTTCTTCCTGGTTCAGTCTTGGGAGGTTATACCTTTCCAAGAATTTGTCCATTTCTTCTAGGTTTTCCTTTTATTGGCATATAGTTGCTTGTAGTAGTCTCTTATGATTCTTTATTTCTGTGGTGTCATAACTTTTCCTTTTTCTTTTCTAATTTTATTGTTTTGAGCTCTCTCCCTCCTTTTCTTAATGAGTCTGGCTAAAGGTTTATCAATTTTGTTTATCTTCTCAAAGAACTAGCTTTTAGTTTCATTGATCTTTTCTATTGTTTTCTTCATCTCTATTTCATTGACTTCTGCTCTGATCTTTATGATTTCTTTCCTTCTACTAACTTTGGGTTTTGTTTGTTCTCCTTTCTCTAGTTGCTTTAAGTGTAAGGTTAAGTTGTTTATTTGAGGTTTTTCTTGTTTCCTGAAGTAAGACTGTATTGCTATAAACTTCCCTCTTAGAACTGCTTTTGCTGTGTCCCATATGTTTCAGGTCTTCGTGGTTTCATTTTCATTTGTCTCTAAGGTATTTTTTGATTTCCTCTGATTTCTTCAGTGATCCCTTGGTTATTTAGTAGCGTATTGTTTAGCCTCCACATGTTTGTGTTTTTTACAGGTTTTTTTTCCTTGTAGTTGATTTCTAATCTCATAGTGTTGTGGTCAGAAAAGATGCTTGATATGATTTCAATTTTCTTAAATTTACCGAGGCTCGCTTTTTGGCCCAGCATGGGATCAATCTTGGATAATGTTCCATGTGCACTTGAAAAGAATATGTATTCTGCTGCTTTTGGATGGAATGATCTATAACTATCAGTTAATCCATTTGGTCTAATGTGTCATTTAAGGCCTGTGTTTCCTTAATGATTTTCTGTCTGGATGATCTGTCCATTGATGAAAGTGGGGTGTTAGAGTCCCCCATTATTGTGTTACTGTCAGTTTCTTTTTTATGGCTGTTAGGAGCACCTCAGTATATTAGGCAAATGCTATGTTGGGTGCATATATGTTTACAATTGTTATATCTTCTTCTTGGATTGATCCCTTGATCGTTATCTTGTGTCCTTCTTTGTCTCTTGTAACAGTCTTTATTTTAAAGTCTACTTTGTCTGATATGAGTATTGCTACTCCAGCTTTCTTTTGATTTCTATTTGCATGGAATACCTTTTTCCATCCCCTCACTTTCAGTCTGTATGTGTCCCTAGGTCTGAAGTGGGTGTCTTATAGACAACATGTATACGGGTCTTGTTTTTGTATCCATTCAGCCAATCTATGTCTTTTGGTTGGAACATTTAATCTGTTTCTGTTTAAGGTAATTGTTGATATGTATGTTCTTATTGCCACTTGGTTAATTGTTTTGGATTTGTTTTTGTGGGTCTTTTTTCTTCCCTTCCTCCTTTGTTCTCTTCTTTTGTGATTTGAGGACTAACCTTAGTGTTGTGTTTGGATTCTTTTTTCTTTTTTGTGTGTATATCTATTGTATATTTTCAGCTTGTGGTTACCATGAGGTTTTGCTGTAGCAGTCTATATATAAACAAGATTGTTTTTAAGTTGCTGGTCTTTTAATTTCAAATGCATTTACAATATCCTGCATTTGTGCTTTCCTCTTCTCACAGTTGCTGGTTTTGATATCATATTTGTGTGAAAATGATTTCCTACCTTTACTGTATATCTGCCTTTACCAGTGAGCTCTTCCATTCGTAATTTTCTTGTTTCTAATTGTGGCCTTTTCTTTTCTGCCTAGAGAAGTTCCTTTAGCATTTGTTGCAAAGCTGGTTGGGTAGTGCTGAATTCTCTTAGCTTTTGCTTGTCTGTAAAGCTTTTGATTTATCTGTCGAATCTGAAGGAGAGCCTCACTAGGTACAGTATTCTTGGTTGTAGGTTCTTCCCTTTTATCACTTTAAATATTTCATGCACTGCCTTCTGGCCTGCAGAGTTTCTGCCGAGAAATCAGCTGATGATCGTATGGGGATTCCCTTGTATGTTTGTGCTTTTCGCTTGTTGGTTTTAATACTTTGTCTTTAATTTTTGTCAATTTGATTCCTATGTGTCTCGGCATGTTTCTCCTTGGGTTTATTCTATCAGGGGCTCTTTGCTTCCTGGACTTGGGTGACTGTTATTCTTCCCATGTTAGGAAAGTTTTCAGCTATTATCTCTTCAAATATTTTCTCAGGTCTTTTCTCTCTCTCTTCTCCTTCTAAGACCCCTATAATGCCACCAACATTTGTTGGTGCATTTAATGTTGTCCCAGAGGCCTCTTAGACTGTCCTCATTTCTTTTCATTCTTTTACTCTTATTCTGTTCTGCAGCAGTGATTTCCACCATTCTGTCTTCCAGGTCACTTATCCATTCTTCTGCCTCAGTTATTCTGCTATTGATGCCTTCTAGTGTATTCTTCATTTCAGTTATTTTATTGTTCATCCCTGTTTGTTTGTTCTTTATATCTTCTAGTTCTTTGTTACACATTTCTTGCATCTTCTCAATCTGTACCTTCATTCTTTTTCGAGATCTTAGAGCATCTTTACTATCATAACTCTGAATCTGTTTCAGGTAGATTGCCTATCTCCATTCCACTTAGTTGCCCTTCTGAGGTTTTATCTTGTTCCTTCCTCTAGGACATATTCCTCTGCTGTCTCATTTTGTCTGACTAACTTTCTGATTGCAGTTTCCATTCTGCAGGGTTGTATTTCTTTGTGCTTCTGCTGTCTGCCCCCTGGTGGGAAGGACTGGTTCTTGTCCACCAGTGGGTGGAGCTGAGTCTGTCCCTCCAGCAGGTAGGGCCATATTACAGGGTGTTTATTGGGCAGCTGTATGCTCAGGAAGACTTCAAGCAGCCTGTCTGATGAAGGGTAGGGCTGTGTTCCTGCCCTGTTGGTTGTTTGGCCTGAGGCATCCCAGCACTGGAGCCTACAGGCTGTTGGGTGGGGACAGGTCTTGGTGAGAAGGGGTGGCCTCTAGGAGGGCTCATGCCAATGAGTACTCCCCAGAACTACTGCCACCAGTGTCCCCACACTGTGCCAGAGCCACCCCCATCTCCACAGGAGACCCTCCAATACTAGCGGGTAGGTCTGACCCAGTCTCTTATGAGGTCACCCCTTTTTTCTCTGGGTCCTGGTGCTCACAAGACCCTGTGTGCACCCTCCAAGAGTAGAGTTTCTCCTTCCCCCAATCCTGTGGAATTCCTGAAATCTTACCCTGCTGGCGTTCAAAGCCACATTCTCTGGGGGGCTCCTCCTACCATTGCCAGACCCACAGGCTAGGGTGCCTGACGTGGTGCCCAGAACTTTCACTCCTGTCGGAGAATTTCTGTGGTTTAATTATTTTCCAGTTTGTGGGTTGCTCACCCCCCAGGTATGGGATTTGATTTTATCGTGGTTATACCCTTCCTACTGTCTCGCTGTGGCTTCTCCTTTGTCTTTGGATGTAGGGTATCCTTTCTGGTAGGTTCCAGCATTTTTTTGTCAATGGTTGTTCAGCAGTTAGTTGTGATTTGGGTGTTTCTGTGGGAAGAGGTGAGCTCATGTCTTTCTACTTCGCCATCTTGTCTCCGCCCACACTGGATCCTTCCTCAAAAAAAATGACTCAATTTAAGCCTGAATAATAAAAAACATATAGTTTATTTCTTTAAAATTTTATAAAATATTTATGAAGAGAAATAATCTGAATTAAAATGATGTCAAATATGTTTTAATATATGTCTTAAGGGTGTCAGTGCATGGAGTAAAGCATGATATTAGGTGACTATTTTTCTTGTCTTTATCTGTAGAATACGTGCTTGTATTATACACCCATGACAAGTAAATAAGCTTTTACAACTTTTATTTGAATCAAACCTTACAAATGAAAGATGTTTTAGCAAAGGAAAGCCATACAGACCTCCTATACTTTTTCTTCAGAGCCCATAGCTTAAGAATGATTTGGTGGGGACTTCCCTGGTGGTCCGGTGGTTAAGACTTCACCTTCCAATGCAGGGAGTGTGGGTTCTATCCCTGGTCAGGGAGCTAAGATCCCACATGCCTCATGGCCTAAAAACCAAAATATAAAACAGAAGCAATATTGTAACAAATTCAATAAAGACTTTAAAAATGGTCCACATCAAAATATATATATATATTAAAAAAAATTTTTAATGATTTGGTGATTAAAATATTACTACAGATCTTTAGAGCACATTGCACTTATATTTCACAAAAACTTTTTGTGCTTAAGAAAGATAAGGAAAATAAGGAAAGAGGACCATTCGATATTGTATTTTATATTAATAATTTTCCTCTCAGTTGCTGAACACTTGGTGGTGCTTTCAAGAGCTCAATGGGTCAGCACTTTATAGACTCTAAACACACTGGAAAATAATAACAAAGAGGATACATATTAAAAATTCAGGTGCTCAAGCATGCTTCTGAAAAACTATTCACATTACCCTAGATTTACTAAACCTCTTTAAATACTATTGGGAGTTGATGTTCTTACTCAAGGCATGACTGTTATTAACAATCTTGCTTTCCTGGCACACCAAATAGAGCAAGAAGTTTTCAGTAAGAAAGGTCCTAATGGAAAGCAGATTTTAACTAGGAAAGGGTTTGTGATTCACTGGAGAATAAACATTATTTGTAAATGCTCTGCTCACGCTTCATTTAGTCAAACCTCTCTTTATTTGAAGTAGTTAAGTAAGTCCCTGTAATCAAAAAGTATAGACGTACGTGTGTGTGTGTGTGTGTAATAGTAGCATAGGGCTAGGGAAAAAATTTATCTATCTGGTCTAAAGTTCTTATTTTAGACATTACCTCCTTTAATATGCTCATTTATAGAGGGCCAGATAAGACAAGTCATTTATCCAAGCTGTTGTGTCTAGTGACAGAATCAAGAAAAATTCTGGCTTCATTAACCACCCACTGTTTTTCTTATCTGTAGTATTAATTGAAAGAGCTTATAGAAAAACTGAGGATTTCAGATTGGTTCAAGAAGCCTGTTCTCAAAATTTTAACTTAATTCAACCAAAACTCTAACAAAATTGTATTTAAATAGCATGGCCTACTCTCTACCTGCCAAAAATTTTATTGTGATATGGCTCACTAGGATGATGTTTATAGTGGAAAGAATTTGAGAGAGTTAGTTAGAGAATCTGAGTTTGAATCTTGACTTCATCTATTCCCCCTCTCGTAGCAGAGAGTCCTGGGGAAAGTGATGACTTTCAAGATCACACAGGTAAATTACTACTGGATAACAATAATACATGCATACAATCTACCATCAGCAAAAGTTAAGCAATTACCTCTTTGATTCTCTACTTTTTTTTATCTAGATGATGAAAAAAAAATCTGTCTAGTCTGCTTCCTGAGACTCTTTGAGAGCTAATTAGATTGCTGTAGTGATGTTATTACATTATTTTATAAAATCTTATACTATGTTACTGTAAAAAAAAAAAAACAAGTTCCTTTTGTGTGAAAATTTGACTTTACTGTTTTGGGAATCCAGTATTTCATTTTACAACAGTCCGTTGCTGATGAAATCAAAGTTATTGATTGACGTCTGTTTTAGACAATAATGGTCATCCAGAAAAAAATTCCCTTTTCCTTGAATTTATAATTTACCCTTAATCCTGATCAGCTTTCTCACACATAGACCTAAGAGAGTTCTTATAAAAAAGGAAGAGTGTTTGGAAGGGAAAAGGAACACTTATTGGGCTCTTAGTTTGTGTCACATGCTCTACTAATTATACAATTAAATTTCATTTGATTATCAAAAGTACTCCTCCTATGTTATCAGGGGTTCATCGATAATGAAAATGAGAACTGAAAGCCTTATAAAGTTAGCCTAATTTAGTAAGCAGAAGTTTTACCATTTGAACTCAGGTCTGATTTACCCCTTTTCAAGTTATCACTCTTAAACATTTAACAACGGGTGAAGGCAAAGCCTATTTCATTTTCCTGTATGAATGATGGCATGGTGGGAGGAGATGGAAGTAAAGAATATATCACTTTTTAAAATGTAATTTGTCTATGAAGAATACTTGATGTACAGATAATACTACTTTATCACATCGTCAATAAACATTAGCTTGCATCATGCCTATTTGTCCTTCAGATGCTAAAATTAAACCATGATGGGAGAATTTAATTATTAAAAACAGCTATCTTTAGATAGGAAAAAGTAGAACCAAAATTTAAATGAATGATAGCCATAAGTGTAAAAGATCACCTACAGAGAAAGAACTATATTTACTCTATTTTTTGTTTGTAAATTAACAAATTGATGTTCACAGTATGTGCTTCTTAGATTTTTATGCTTACATTTATTATCTGGACTTGTTCCCTTTACAATCATTGGTAAAACTTTAGAAATTTATCCCTTTATTCATTATTCTTTAATATTTGCTAGTGAGTGCCTACCCTCTACACTGTCCCAGGTGTTAGAGATACAGAAGTGACCAAAGCACAGCCTCTGCCATCAAGTAGCTTATATTTAGAGTAATTACAAATACTGGAATGTCTGTTTTATAAAAAGAATAACAGTACTTTGACTTACAGTAATTTAAGATTCTCATATGATTAACCATGGTCAGAATCACTCTATGTATTTATTTACTAGGTGACTGAGAATTTTGTTGCTTTCTTTGGGACATTGGGTATGATGGGTTTCCCACAATCATTACTATTCATGGTAAAGCAAAGCTAAACAAATTTTGTGACTTCGGGCATTTCCTAGAACACGAAAGAAGGAGCCTTCTGTAATCATATTATAGCATTGTACTGGCTTTGGAAACTCACTCTCTGTGTTCAAATCCCAGCTCCACTGCTTATTAGCTATGGGATTTAGGGCAATTTAGTAGACCTTGTGATTGTAGGTACTACACTGAAGTTAGCTATTATACTTATTCAATAGAAGTTGATAGAATTCAGTCCATTTTTTATTTCTAGAAACATTAAGCTTTGATTTGGCTGCTCTTATTGAAATTAGTCTTTATTTTGTTCTGAAAATTTTATCATCTTTCATGACTCAAATATAAGTTGTATAGTTACAAAAGAGAAGGGAAATGCTTTCAGATCAGCAATACGGTTTTAGAGATAGGTGAAGGCTAAAGTTAATAAGACTTTAAAACAAATGATTCAGCTGAGTGATTAATGCTAATTTTGATCTGCTCTAACATGGAGACTTATTTACAGATTTGTCGGCACCAGGGCATTACTGTGGGTTGCATTATTCATTTGTGTAATTAAGAACATTGGCGGTGGAGGAAGGAACTGCATTCAGGTCCTTTTTCTGCCACTTACTTGCTGTATGACCTCAGGAAGACAATTTAACCTCTGCCTCAATGTCCTCATATATTACAATGGAGATAATAAATCCTATTTTATAGGCTTCATATGAGAAGTCCAGTACACGTTTTTTAAGTGTTTATTACAGAAGTTAATACGGTAACATCAGCAGATAGTACTTCTGTTGTTATATTTGCTATTAAAGATATCTCCTTTGCAATATTAAAGGGGCATTTTTTAAAAATCATAAACCACATACAAGTCTGCAAGGAATAAAGACGAAGGAAAGTACAAAGGACAAAGAGAAGAGTAATGAAGGCTGGTTAGAAAACCTGAATGCAAGATGAAATTTGGTTTCGATACAGTAGTAGTCTACCATGAGCCCTCTCCTAGAAGGCCTCTTCCTCCTTAAAGCAAATGCTACTGAAATTAGACAAGGCCAATAGCGTGGCTCCCTTTCAGAGAGGTCAAAAGTAAGACCTGAGACATTTTGACAGTCTTCATGGTTCTACAAGTAAGCTAAATCAGCATGCATCCTGTTGTGAAGGGTACCAAAAAGGCTTTCTACCCTACCAAGAAATGCCTTCCTTTGGGGTCACAAATGGGGTCATTTTCTCCAGAGAAAATAACCCTAACCCCAACTGTAGGCTGAGCAGGTTTCCAGAGATAAATTATACCCAACACATGCTATTACAGGCACCATTGTAAAGTTAAGGGCAGTTTTATGCCACTGCATAGCAAAATGATACACTCTTCCTTTAAAGAAAGTTACATAAAATTTGGTATGTGATATCTAAAACTGAAATCGCAAAATTATTCTTTCACCAAGGAAATCTCAGATAACAGCACTTATTTTGCTGCTTTTTCCCCCGTGTTAAGGAATCAACCGAGTTTCTCCTCATTTTAGTACCTCACCGATGTTGTTAGTAAATTTCACATCTACCATTTTAATTTGCTTTACTGTTTGTCATTCTTTTGCAAATATCATAAAAATCCCTTTGTAATACTGACATGGAGTATCAATACCAACACCACTCTCCTTTTCATGTCAAATCCTGTTCTGCCTCTAAAGACAGGTATATCCCAGCCTTAGTAATAATGATTCATTTATCACCAGAATGTAATTCGTGGTAAATATCTTATTTTTCTCTTTTCTTTAAAAGTCAATTCTTACGTAAACTACACACAATTTTATTTCTTTCCTATTCTAAAATATAAAAAATCTGGTTCAGCATATGCTCCATTGTACATTTGAGCAATTTATGTCTCCTTATGGCTAATATGAATTGCCTAACCCTGCTATTGTTTTCATTTTCCACTTTCAGAAGTATCCTGGCAAAGCCTATGTTTATGAATTGGTACAAAATGTTTCAGACTGAGGAAGGAAAGTCTCTAAACAAATGCCCAAAGTGCATTGGCTTCCTAACTCGATGACCCCCCAAAGTGGTATTATATGAATTTTCAACAGTCTGAAATGTAAAAACTAATTCTTAGCAGTTTTGCCAGTTGCTCAGGGTTTTTGCTTATCCATTTTATTTTGGCATGTAGCATTGTCACGTCCGCTTTAACGTCTCCTGGAAAGTACTTCTTATTTTTTATTAACTATGTAATATTTGAACATTATTTAGCCTTGAATTTTCCTTCTCTTTTGTATTTTAAAATACATTTTCCTCATTTTAGAGAAGGTTTTCATAATGCCCCCCCATTGTGTCTTAGAGCATTTTATATGTGATAGTATTTATAATATCATTGTATTCTAGAATGCATGATTTTTAAAAATTTATCTGAATTATAACTAACATAATTCTAGAAAAAGATGGGTTTGCATAATTGTGTAATTATTAATATGCCCATTGTTTCCAGTTATGATGAGATATGAACAATGGTCAGTACAGTTTACGAAAGGCAAAGCCAAATTTGTTATTGAGACAGCTAAAGAAATGGAGAAAAAACAGGCAGTCCCCCACCTATGAAAGTTATGTTTTCTTCCTATTTCATGAGATAGATATTTACTCAGAGTCATTGCACAAACAAACCTGTGAAAAGCCACAGTATCCACTGAGCCACAGTATTTAGAGCATTGGGAATGGGGATGGCATGAGTGAAAGGGGGACAACAGCAAAATGTTTGTCCATTTCTCCTGACACTGAATTGACCCTGCCCAAAATTTGAAAAATAAGTAAAGCTGGCTTTCCATACTGCCTTATCTCTTTCTGACCTTTGCTTTTTTCCTGATGTAATTCTGTTTCCCACCTAGTGTTCTTGAGATGCCTTTTCTTTAAAGCGGTTTCAGCTTCTAATTTCCTAACCCCACTTTTCTCTTGCTCAGCATGCCTCAGTGCAGCTGGTATAGGGAAGCTGCTAAGAAAAAAGGAACCGGCTCAAAGTACTCGCACTGGCCCTGCATTCTCTCTGCTCTCCCCCAAGCCCTACACACAATAGTGTTAACCCAAAACGCAAATGACAGAGGGGATTTTACACAGTGTGAGGTCCTGAAATGATGAGCTCAGATGGTATGGGTGGAGATATTTGGGGACACAAACTTTCAGTCCATCGCAACCATCTATACCAACCATTCTATTGGGACGACTCAGATCAAGAAAGTAACGCTTAAATTTTAATTTTCAATTTGTATCATAACTAACTCTGGATGTAAATATAATTAGTAATGATGAAACAAATGCTGTGTTCTTTCTGTGCTGGTATCAACAGTTATGGAAGTGGCACAGTGAGGCCAAGCCAGCCCATGCCTCTGTCCTCGGACTGACGGCAACGGTGGTCCCCATTAACTGAACGCTTACTTCCCCCTGAGCACTTTACATGTAATTTCCCCTATTTCACAAACGAGCAAACTGAGAGGCAAACTAACTTTCTTAATGTAACATATCTTATAATTTTTGAGCTAGATGCAGACTCGAGTCTATATAGTGCTAAAACCCGTACTCTTAAACAGACAAACTTCAGACTTATACCAAAACAATGTTTGAAGAATTTCTCTCTGCATGAGAGGGTGAACTCCTCGAGTGTGGTAGGCGAATCATCTTTGTGTCCCAGACTCTGTGCCAGAGTTCGTGCTCAGTGCTAGCTGAACCAAACTGATGACTTTTTTACTCAGATCTATCATAGTGGTGGCTTTATTGAAAATTTTCTTTTCTCTTATTTTTCCTCACCAAAGCTAGATTAATCCACATCCCCAAATACTCCATTGCAATAAGGTTTTCTTTTCAAGAGTTGTATCTTTAGCCCTATACAAATTTGTCATTTATTTTGACCTTTTTTTAATTATGATAAAATATACATAATATAAAATTGACTGTTTTAACCATTTTTAAGTGTACAGTTCAGTGGTATGAAGTTCTTTCACACTGTCGTACAACCATCACCACCATGTACCTCCAGAACTTCTTCATCTTCCCAAACTGAAACTCCATATCCATCAAACAATAACTCCCCATTCCCTCTCTCCACAGCCGCTGAAAACCACCATTCTACTTTCTATCTCTATCAGTTTGACTACTGTAGGTATCTCATATAAGTGGAATCATGCAGTATTTGTCCTTCTGTGTCTGACATATTTCACTTAGCAAGGTCCATCCGTGTTATAGCATGCGTTAGCATTTTTATGCTTCTTAAGCCTGAATGATATTTCATTGTATGTATATGCTACATATTGTTTATCCATTTATCCTATAGTTTATTGAATAATGTAGCTGTCCAATGTGGAATTCTTTGCCATTTCCTAACTTAAGATGCAAATATAGAAATGCAATGAGTTTGTGACTTCTAGGACAGCTATTCTTTTATGTCATAAACTCTAAAATTAATCACAGAATGCTAGTTGAGTATAGGCAATCAGCAAAAGAAATAGATGAGTTTAAGATAATTAGGGTGTCTGAGTCATAAATATGCCATGTTTTAACTGCTCCAACTAGAATTAGCCAGTCTTCATGTGATTATCTGATGTTTTTACACATCAACTTTTCTTTAGAAGATTTGAGAAGCCACTGGTATTTTTAAATTGCCATTTCTCTAAAAATAAATAGAGGCTTGTTTATTCAAAATAGGAATGCAAATTTATAACCTTCAACTTTTTTAATACTACCATTTAACTTCGAATCTGTGTATTATGAAATATTGTTCAAGAATTACTGGATGAATCTTAAATCAATAAGAAAGAAATGATCTATTCATCCCTTCATGTTTTCAACAAATGTTTCTTATGTGCTTACTATTTTTACAGCCAGCATTTACTGAATGCAAGATACACACACATATGTTTATAGCTGTATATATCTTCTAATAGACAAGCTTTATCACCATTTTTACAGATGAGGAAGCTGAGGATCAGAAAGGTAAAGTGATTTTCACAGCTAGTAAGTGGCAGAGTTGGAATTCTAGATGCATGGCTCTTGCTCTCTGCCACCTCACACTGCCCCCCCTCTACATGCTATGCATGGTGTTATATGCAGGGCAAGACACCATCTCCACCCTGGAGTAATTCACATTATAGTGGAATTGGTGAACATTCTAAAATGCATCATAATAGTACGATAAGAAATACTTGGAATCCAGTTGGACATGGCTTAACATCGCCTGAAAAACTTTACAGAATAAAGGGCAGTCCATCTTGACCTTGCATGACTTGCTTCCATGCTGGTTTTCCACTTTGATTGCTAAAGAATTTACTTAAGCACATGGTATGGTTGGTTAGGGTTGAGGCTGTAATGAGATCATGAAGGTCAAGTTCAAGTGTTTGTTTGAAGTTAATCTCTAGCCAGTGGAAAACCAGTTTTTTAATGTTATTTTTTCTGCTTAATCGCTCATTCTGTAGAAGCCTTAGTAATAGTAACAATTTTTTAAAAAACGATAAGTTTCAGAAAAATAATTTTTGTTAGCTTGTTAATGTTCTTGCATTATAGAAATGAGGCAAGATTTAAGTGTATGACCTTGGCTTTTGTTCAGAACCATTCCTTCTCTCGGGTGATCCTCAACAGTATGATCCATAATAACCTTTCGTTGCTATTTTCTGACCTGTTGGGCGAGGCACTGAAGCCTGCTTCCCAAGGTCTGTGTTGCTTTAAGTTACTGCAGTGAGGAAATTTCACAGTGCTGTCATGCTTTTGGTTAATACAGTTTTGTGTTTTGCTTGGAAAAGACAATTCTGATAGTGTCCTACTGATTCAGATGTTTTCTGACAGTAGCTGCCTACAAGGTTTGCCTTCATTGACTTTTCAATGTTCTGTTACAAATAACTTGCATGTACAGTTTGATATTGAAGGGCATAGAAGGTTCCCCACTGTGCATGAAGTTGGAGCAGCCCTGAGTCACGGGGTGGTGTGTGCTTATTCTCATTCTGAAATCACCCACTTGTCCTAGGCTGTTGCCATTACAGGGTTGCGTTTTCTCTGTCATTCTTTTTTCTTCTCCCTGTTTTATTCTTTAAACTTCATTCTTAGAAATCCCCCATGATGAGTGAAACTTGATATATAAAGTCATAGGTGTTTTCTTATTTTTTTGGACACCTGGAATCCACAGTATATTGAATTGCAAGTACATATTTTGTTAGTAATTTTAAAAGAAACCTATTTTTCGATTCTTCTGAAATTGTGGATGGTTAGAAATGTCTGTTATAATAAAAATAACTATCAATCATTTAATGAATGCCTACCACTTGCCAAGCTCTGTGCATAGCAATTTTTACATGTTATCTATAATTTTGACAACTCTACAAGGTAGGTTATCATTGCCCCATTTACAGATGAGGAAACTAAGACTCTGAGAGATCAAGTCACTTGCCCAAGATAATAATAATCACTACTCTCTCTCTAATCATGCTTGACTTTTAGTATCTAAAATGATAGTAATGAATAGTGTTTGGATTTGTAGAGCACTTCACAGTTTGCATGGCAGTTCACATACGGTACCTCTTTTAACCTCACAAAACTGGTATCTGTACTTTCTATTTCGTCTTAGTCTCTGTAAGACCATTTTAAGGCTCCAGATTCTGAAATGGATTATGAATTTCCTTGGGCTGAAATATCACCCTTTGTTAGGTTAGCATCATTTGAAATAATAGCTTCGTTTCTACCACTGCTAGTTTATCAGTGGAGAAGGCAGCTGGAGAACTTGCCTGTTGATACCCTTGAAGAATTCGGGGCATTATGCTTACCCAGACAACAGCTGCCTAAAGCAGAAGCATAATAGTGTTTTCGAGACCATAATTCTCTGCCCAAGAAATCTGTGTAAAAATTATATACATAGCTGCTATTTTTTACTGTCTCCTACCAAGATCCCAGCCCACAGCATCCTTGCCATTTAAAGACGTTCCAGTCTCTGCAGACTGTTCCCATATCTTCATATGTACTAAAGCATCCTATTCATTCATATACATGAATAGACATAGGGAAGAGGGGGAGGAAATAGACAAGTGCACAGAGAGAGAAAGGACACCTTACTGTATTACACAAGGATAAGGTTACAGGAAAATCGATACTAAGTACATTTCTGTCTCATCACTAGTAGTTCCAAAACTCAATGACCTTAGATTCTCTGACATAACTTAGGGTGGAAAATACCAATTGGGTAATGGGAACAACAAATAAAAAAGTTTAAATAGAAGAAAAAATAAAACAATTAAAGCCACCTGTTATCTCCCATCCCCCATGGACCACGAAACCACCCTACTCATCATTTCAGAAAGTTCCCTATTCTTTCAAACACCAGAGCTTTGGCTTGAGAGTTTGTCCCCACTTTTCCTGACCTAACCTCCTCCTATGCTGAGTTTCTCCGTCTCATCTATATCCCCAGAGCATCTACCACAGCACTGCTCGGATCTGCTGGATGGGAACAGAGTCAGCCATCAGTAGGGTAACCTTGCCACCGCCTCACCCCCATCATACCAGAGAGCAGTCCAGCACTTTGAGCACAATGCCCAGCACACAGCAGAGGAGTCTACAGCACCAGACCCTGTGCTAGTTCTGAGGGTTAGCCTCAAGGAATATTTATTAGAAGAAAGGGAATGAAGAAGGTAGGGAAGGGAGGAATGAGAGAGAGGAAAAAGAGACGGAGGGAGGGAAGGGGAAGGAAGGAAGGCGGAAGATATAAAAAAACAATGTAATGATTTAATCTATCACGTAGTTTTTCATATAAAACAGTTTTTTCAGCAAAGACATTTATTTGAAAAAATAAATATTTCAGAGTCATTCAGAACTCACAATGGGGATGAGGGAAATGAGTTTTATGTAGGACTAGAAGTCAGATCTTATAATTTGTTTTCCCACTATTTTGGAAGTTTATTTTTTCTTATTACCATTTCCACTTTTATTATGACAAGGTCTTTGTTCACTCCTTAGCTAACAAATTTTAGAAACAGACAATTTTATATGTTTTTATAATGTAACAAATAAAATAAGAAGGCAAAAGAATTTTATCTCCCAATCTACAAATTACTGCATTAAAATATTCCTAAATAATGCAAAATCCACCATATACAAGTGTGAGGGTGAGTGTGTTTTCTTTCTTGGTCTCTGTGAGACTGATTATGCTAATTGATACCAGTGCTCCTAATAGGAACTAACTACTCCCCAAGGAAACACCATTTACTATTCATTCTCCTGCTCAGGCGCTCTGTAGCTTTACTTTCTCCTTTTTAAAATTTCTCAGCACTGCCTCATCAATCCTAAGAAAACTCCTGATTTTTCTAGCACTTCTAGGCCTTGAGGGGCTGCATGCTACCATTCTACTGCTCTTCATACATTCCAACAACTAGAAACTCACGGATAGAGTGTTGATCATAAGACACATTGCTCCGCTTAATGATTGAGACTTGATTCCAATTCTTGCTATACTTGTGGGCAGACAATGTATTTATTAAATAAAAAGCCGATGTTTTATTTTTCTTCCTGTCTATCTCTCTGCTACTCAAAAACAAATATCCCAGGAGCAATAGTTAGTTAGCAGTCACGGAAGGCAAGAAGATTAAACAGAAAAATAAACAACCTTGAGAAAAAGAAAATCAAGTATGATTTTTGAATAGTACCTTGAAATGTATTATAATCACTTCCTGACTTCTAAATCAGATCTGACCAACATGTACCCCAGTATCTATTGAAATCTATAGGTCAGGCAAATATTACACAATGAGAAAGGAATATTTATTAGTCTTTGTGCATTTATAGGCGTAGAAGATGCTGTGTGAACTGGTTTGAATTTTTCATCTGTTCATTATCTTATGGTTTCAATTAGTAATGAGCAGAAAATTGAAAAAGATGGAAAAGAAAGAGGGGAGAAGGGAAGAGTAAAAAGATCAAGGGTTGCAAAAATTATAAAAGAACAAAGTAGTTATTCACAAGATAGAAAAAGAGATATGGGTTGGAGGGAAAAGACCACACATATGCACAGCCACGTACACGCACGCATCACCCACACATGTGATATACTGACCACACACACAGATGTACACACATGCACAGACTCCGCCTCAGATGTATCATCCACACACACAAAAGCACAGACTACACACTTGCTCATTTGCTCACAAGCACACACAGACACAACAAAGTTATGCTCCCATATCTCATAGTGGCTTCCCTTGGTCCTCAGTGCTCTGGGGGCAAGGATGGGGAGGGCAGGGCTCACAGTTGCCTAGGACTGGCCGTGCGACCAGATCTGTAAAGCTCCACTGTCTTTGCTGTGCTGCACCTTTATATACTGCTGTACAGTATCATTCCAGAAAATCTTAAATTTATAGTCTATATGCTTCAGATATCTTTTGGTTCCTAAAGCAAATTCAGTGACCATCTAGCGTGAGGCAGCAGAGTCAGTGCCAAGGAGTTACGAGCAATATTGCATTCCCTTGAATTAAATATCGTGGAATGTACTTATCTAATGCTGAATTCGTACAGTGGGAATAATAACACTGGCCTAATGAGGAATAAGTGAAATAACTTTGTAACACACCTAATACAATGCCTGGTGCATAAAAGATGCTCTAAAAAAAAAAAAAATGGAGAAGGGCGAGGCGTAATTTTACCTTTGTTATAAAGATTTCTAGCTGCTCTTGGTTTGGTTGATTTCCCTCATATAATCTACTAGATCTGATCACCTTTCAGTGTCCTAAGAAATATTAATAAAGACTACTTAGTCCACATTAATCTGTCTCTGAAATCTGAATAAAACTTTAAAACTTTCAAAGGTAGTTCAGAAATACACACAAAGTAAGTGTTACGTATATATTTCCTCAAGGCAGTCTGTTGAGTATGATTTTAGATCATATATCCGTGCACTGGAGAAACGCTTCTGCTATGACAAGCTAGTTAAATTGTGAGATTCACCCAGTTTGTAAAAATCAACATGCTTTTTTAAAAGAAAGCATTTAAAAAAATTCTTCGAAGTGTTAAGAAGAGGATAATGTTATAGATGTTGGTTAAAGGTAGTTGTATGGAATTAAAATCATCTAGCTCATGACTATTTGTTCAGATGTCCCTCCTACAAAACTAGAGTTCTTATGTGTACTGAATTCTCATAGTTGACTTTAAATTCTGCTTCCTGTATTAAGTAGAAAAATAGAGTCATGGAACTGTGGAATTGGAATTTGGAAATACGCATTTCAATGCCATTTGAATATTAAAAGTATTAGGAAACTATATTGATACACAGGCATTTTTAAGAGTCAGTTCTAAGTCATTTTTTAAAATTTTAACCTTTAAGCTTTTACTTGGAAAAAATTTCTTATAATTTTAAGATCATATAAAAACCATAGTGTTCTGAATGGCTTTATGTGAACTTTGAAGCAAATAACTAACAAGGTATGAACCCAAGCAAGGCCCCAGATGATTCTCTCTAGCAGTTAGTTTGTAAGGAGACCTTGTAATATAGACTTGTTGGGGTTTCCAGGTAAAACGTCAAATACCAGCTGTACTTTCATGCTCAGTGGTGTAGAAAGGCAGAGAGGAGAAGTAAGGATGTGGGCACCAGGTCTTGGGCTAAAGGTTCACGTAAACTTCCCCAATTCTTTATGCTAGCCTACATCCTCCTCTAGGATCAAACTGCCCTGGGCTACAAACTGAGACTCGGAGAATATATTTGTTCATGACCACACACACCAAGTACAAACTGATGTAGAATATGTTACGTACCTGCCTATTTCAGGGTTGAGTGTCATCATTTGGCATTATTGCCTTTACACTTTGATTTCCACCACGACACACCCATGAGGCAAGTCTGAAAGAGGAAGGCAAGACTTCACATCATTCTTAGAGCCCCTGCCAGGCTTTGGATTTCATTCTTATTAATTTGGGTTGTAGTTGCAAAAAGCCAAGCCACCAATGACCTTTGATTATTTTATGAAACCTAAACACACTTGTCAAACCCAACCATGCAGAACGGTGCAAATTAAGTCAACTTTTACTCTGGTTTTGTGCCAAACGGGATGAAGCCTCTGGTGACCTAGACAGCTCTATTTCCTGCTTTCAATTTCAGAGAGTCTAATTAGTAAATCAAACTTTTAAAAGCTGTCTAAAATAATTAATTAGGTCATAATTACTCAGAAGCATATTTTATAGTGTACTCTAATCTACTATCTGGTCTAAATGCTTGAAAATGGTATCAATTTCATTATTAAAGAATTAATTATAATTGGGCATAATCCTTTGGTGATGGAGGGTGAAAAGAAAACATACTCTAGCGATAAATTGTTCACATATGTGAAGAAGATAAATTCTTCCAGAGCTCAAGAGTGCTAGTTGTGCTCTGGAATTATTTTCTGGTTTTAATAATATTCCGTTTTAAAAACCTTATAAACATCACCCAACAAATAAATGCCTCATAGGAAAAAAGGGCCCTCTGTCTGAATGTGTTCATTGCACATGGACAAGTTATTTTCCTCCTACTGTATCCAAAGCATTTCTGACCATCATTACATTAGTACAATAAAGACAAGGAGACTGTATGTATCGTATCAACCTCTGTACTAAGGAGTTTTACCCACATTATCCCATTTGTTCTAAAAATACAATGTTATAAGGAATGTGTCATTTTTACAGATTGAGGAGGAGAGGTCCAGGGAGACTGAATGATTTTCAGAGTTAATAAGGGCAAGATCTAGGAATTGAATTTAGGCCTATGTAATTCCAAATCTCACCTTTTTTTAAACTATTTCAGGTTTGTTACATTGGGGACCCTAGTAACAAGTTTTCTTGAGGGTCCATGAGACTTTTTAAAAAAATCCTGTCCTTTCATTTCAATAATAATTTTAAAGTGTATACGTATTACCACTTATGAATACAAAACAGCTACTTGGCAGTGATCAAACAAGAAAAATATTTTAATATAATATAATTTCAGTTGTTAAGTCATGATTTCTCAAACAGGGTCTTCAAGCCCCACTGAGGGATCCTCAAAGATTTCTTTCTTTTCCTGAAAGACACCTGCGCATGACTTGTGCTTATAGATGAGCATTGAAAAACCATGAGCATATAGAAAACCATGTCCTGCACTACCACAGAATATTTTATGGACTCCTGAGTATTTTAAATTAATTCTTCAGATTCCAGATTGCATTTGTCTATTTTCACAAGCATTAATGATCTTCAAACCCTACGTGTTACCAGATGTAAAAAATGTATAGTCATAAACTCTTGAGTTTGAATTGTATCATTGTTTGTTATGGAAAATTTTCTTTGACCAACCATTGGGAGCCGACATAAGCGTCCAAAGCAAGAGCAAGTATTTGCTCAAATGATTCTTAGCGAAGATGATACTTGTTCTTTTATGCATTTAATATTCGTTTTACTCAGTTTTAACCAGGCCCCTGCGTTCTCCTTTATATATTTTTGTTCCTGGTTTACATACATATTAATGAGTTCCATGAAGCGTGGTGTCGTAATATCTTTGTCCCTTTTATATGCCAGTACAGTGTGCTTTTATTTGACAAATAGCTTTTTTCAACCGACATTTTAATGCCACATTCACAAAAAATCAAGCAAAAATGCTAAATACAATTTGGTTTGTCTGTGAGGTAGGGTTTTATGAAGAGCTTTCCATCAGAAAAGCTACATGGAAAAGATAATATATGAAAGCTGGGAAAATATAGATAATTACCTCACATCCTAATATTTACTCAAG
Source organism: Aethalodelphis obliquidens (assembly GCF_003676395.1). NCBI lineage: Eukaryota > Metazoa > Chordata > Mammalia > Artiodactyla > Delphinidae > Aethalodelphis > Aethalodelphis obliquidens. The sequence continues at coordinate 25,688,796 of NW_020837952.1, forward strand.
ACAATGTAACTTTTTACCAATTACAAATAGAAAAAAAATCTTTTAAAAACAATATTATATCATGCCCTAAAGACTAATTCTCAATTTTATTAAGATTCAACAATAGAAATCCTTTCTGAAAATTAACCTAAAATTTCTCATTTGGAGCGACAGCTTATTTTGCTTGTATTCTGCTCCTAAATGTTACTATCTTTAATATAAAGGCTCTTAAGCTGCATGAAGACTAATTTTCCCCAATCTTGTCTTTCATGGACTATGGAGAAAAACGCCATGAGGTAAAAATGTTGCTATTTCTTTAAGCTCCTACTCACTCCTTCTTAATGTTTCTTTTAGGATCTAGCAAATCAAATAAGAAAATTTAACTTATAAATAGTAATAACACCTAAGATCAATAAATCTTGCCTGTGCCCATCCATGTCAGAGAGAAAATATAAATATGAACCATTTCAAAATCTTCTTGCATATTTAGGCCAAAGAGTATTGTAAAACTAAAGCTGTGGACTTCAATTAATCATTACAGTTTTACGGGTATACTGTTGTAGTGAATTAATGTGTTTCTCAGAAGAGAAAGAATAGAGGTGACCAATGCTCATCTGTAAATGGCAATGAGTAATGTGAAAACAAGAGCACAGATAATATACCTGTTAAGGGTTTCACAGATGTATAAACCACAAAAATGTTAGATTCATAAACAAAGTAATCAAGAACATCTTTTAAACACTGTTGTCCTCCTAATTTTTTTTAGGTTTTATAAAATATATTACATACATAAGTAAAACCATAATGCAGACTTAAGTGCTTACTTAAAATGTATTTTTGGAATGAAATTGGGTCATTTGTAGAGACATGGATGGACGTAAAGAGTGTCATACAGAGTGAAGTAAGTCAGAAAGAGAAAAGCAAATATCGTATAATAATGCATATATGTGGAATCTAGAAAAATGGTATAGATCATCTTACATGCAAAGCAGAAATAGAGACACAGAGGTAGAGAACAAATGTATGGATACCAAGGGGGAAAGGGGTGGGGAGGGGGGAATTGGGAGACTGAGATTGACATGTATACATTACTGATACTATGTATAAAATAGACAACTGATGGGAACATACTGTATAGCACAGGGAACTCTACTTAATGCACTGTGGTGACCTAAATGGGAGGGAAGTCCAACGGGGAGGGGATATCTGTATGTGTATGGCTGATTCATTTTGTTGTGCAGTGGAGGCTAACACAACATTCTAAAGCAACTATACTCCAATAAAAATATTTTTAATAAAATTAAATAAATAAAATGTATTTTTGAAAAATTAAGAAACTTTTCATTTTTCCACATAGTGTTATATTTATGAATTCTTTTTTTTAATTTTTTTAAATTCCTATTTTTATTATTTGCACATTCCTGTTTTTCCACAACTCTGTTTGAGTGTTAAGACTGAGTTTTTTCTTTTTTATGGACATTATAACATTAGCTTTAATAGTAATTAAAAATTAACAATAAAGTATAAAAAGGAATCTAAAAATTCCTGCTATATAGAATGATGGCTACTAAAGACCATTTGTAGGTGACTTGGCATTGACAGAAAAGTATACAAGTGTGGATTTGGTCAGATGTTAAAATTCCTTTCTGGAACTCAGTCCTCTTGGCAAACATAAGTATTGTGTAACTCTTTATATTTTAATTGGAGAAAAATGCCTGCGTGAAAGGATAATTTTTACTTTTTATCTTTTCCAGCAGCATGTGCTGCTGTTCGACATAGCAAATGGAAAAATCAGAAAGAACTGAATTAAATATCTCATCATCCAACAGATTGAATAAATTATAAATAAGAAAAATAAATACAAAGAGAGGCTCAAATATAACCTTGAGCATAATGCTTTGAAGGGTTGTAAGAATTTTCAATATGCCTTCTATTTTCATCCTCTTAAATATTTCAAAATATACTTAAGGTGTCATAGATAAATAAATAATAATGCTTCCATTTTAACTATAGCCTATCTTTTGAAAGCTGTTTATCACCAATTCCTGCTATTTTATATAATGGGCCTACCAACCTACAGAATGAATGACATCCAAACTGACCAGGACAGACTTAGGAAGCTAAGTACACACCAGTGCAAGAAGAGCAATTTGTCTAGTCGTAGGATTTTTGTCTTCAAAATGCTTTACAGGCCTCGAGAAATTCTAACCACACCCCAAGAGGTAATTTGCTATTACTGACAATTTATGATAAAAAAAACTCTTGGCTATCTCTAATTTGCCCAAGGCCAAAGAAAGTCAGATTAAGGTTTTTGGCCTCAAGTTTTTAAGTCTGATTGATTATTTGGATTGCACTTTATTTTTTAACTTTAAGTTTTTTTATTATTTTAGGAATTTGGCATCATTTGTTACTGCAAACCTATACTTGTACTTGAGATTACACTTCTATTTTAAGTTCCTATTTTCATCACTAACAGCTTTTTATGCTTTTCTCCTCTTTTTTTCCCCAAGCTTTATTTTCTTCCAGAAAATTTAAAGAGTTGTATTAAAAAACTGCTTGGTCGTATTTCAATTAGTCAAAACTTGACACCGATAACAGTTGCAAGTGAAGAATATTCTTAAAGCTCTGTGAACAGAAGAGTAGATAATTCAAACCTAGGTCCCCCTCAGAGCACAGTCAGAATATAGGAAGAGAGTTTTGCCTCTCAAAAGTGAGGAGCTATGGACAAAAGACAACATGTGACTTGAAATCCTGATCCTCCCTTTTTAAAGATACTACCTCTGAACTCTAACTAGAGAAACAATATAAAAATAGAGGGAATTCAGTCTTTGTTCAACTTTGGGTTGGTGTTTAAAAGCCACAGACTCCTCTTCAGTACATTACTGGGCTGAAGTGTAGAGAAACCTTTGTAAATCAGTACTACTTATTTAAAAAATAATTTGTTGATTAATTCACAACATTTTATTTACAACATTTTATTTACTATCTTTTATGCCAGACCCTATTAAAAGCACTGGAATTATGGTAATAAATGATATGAACCTTTCCCTTAAAAAGCTCAGTCTAAGAGAGAAAGAGAGAGGAAAAAGGAAACAATAACAAAAAAAACCTCTAATAAATCTGTGCTAAGAGAATACAAGGGAAAAAATAATTACTTTTGTGGACAGTAAATATTTCAGACTGGAAAACTGGATCCCAGAGAACCAATGTTAATTAAATGCCTACTGTATTTCTTTCCTAGGACTGCCTTAAATTATCAAAAATTTGGATGGCTTAAAACAACAGAAATTTACTCTCTCACAGTTCTTTGATCCAAAATCAGAGAGTTAGCTGGTAACAAGGTCCTACTGTATAGCCCAGAGAACTACATTCAGTATCCTATGATAAACCATAATGGAAAAGAATATTTTAAAAAAGAATGTATATATATATGTATAATTGAATCACTTTGCTGTACAGCCAAAATTAACACAACATTGTAAGTCAACTATACATCAATTAAAACAAAAAGAGTTACCTGGGCCCTGCTCCCTCCAAACTCTCTCAGGAAGGAGCCCACCTTGCGTCTTCCAGCTTCTGCTAGCCCTAAGCATTCCTTGCTTTGTGGCAGCATAATTCCAATCCCAGCCTCTGTCTTTGCATGGCTGTCTTCCCTCTGTGTCTCTGTCTCCCCCCCTCTTCTTATAAGGACACCAGTCATATTGGACTTAGGGCTCACCTAACTGCATTATGACCCCATCTTAACTTAATGACATCTACAAAGACCTCATTCCCAAATAAGGTCACATGCACCAGTACAAGGGATTAGAACCTCAACAAAGCTTTTGGGGGGAAACAATCCAACACACGACACTAGATACTCATTAAAACACTAGGTACTTGTCCTCCTTGGTTTAAAAAATAATAGTGGTTTCATTCAAAAATCAGACAATAAAATAATTCATCAATTTTTTTACAGTTTGCAGATCTATGTATATGAGCTTTTATACATACAGCTCTCAGTATTTCATTATTATCTGTAGCATTTACTATTCTGTCTTTAAAGATGAAGAGGATTCTCTTTCTGAACAAGGAAAAAGATAAACTAGATTTAAGTAGCAATTAAAGATAGGGCTGGAAAAGAAAAATGGCTCTCTAATACAGACTTATTGTGGCTATTGTGGGATGACTCTCACTGGTGATTTATTGAAATAGGTAAACTAAGGAAGTGAAATGATGAAATCTTGCCCACAGTAGAGAAAGGGTACTAAATGACCTCCTGGAGTAATTTCACTGGCAGTCATTTGAATACAACAAAAATCTAAAATTTTTGAACATAGTATGACACGTAAGCAGGAATGCTTACATAAGACTGACAGATTTTACCTTTAAAAGGTATTTACATATATAATGCATGTCCAACCTGAAAATATACTATGTTGTGATATTTGAGTTTCCTATAGTCTCTCAGGAGGTGCAAATGGTGCATAGAAATATTTGCAACGTTTTGTGTACTGTAGTTGACTGTTATAAACTTATTGTACTCAGCAAATTCCAAACTATCTACTGGACACTGCAGAGAAACAAGACTTTTGCCATGACACCAAGGACCATATTATTACTATAATATGCTTTATTTATATAAATAGGGGCCTTAAGAGATTTCACCAGGATGAGAACTACAGGACAAGGGTGGATATTTCAGGAAAAGAGAATGACTAATTAATTCATTCAACCAATATATATTGAGAACCTGCTATTTGTCAGGCCCTGGGATTTCAGCAGTGAACACAGTGTTCCAAGTTCTTGTCCTCAAATAGCTTAAATTCTGGGGTGGGAGGGAGGGGGAAGGGGGGTGGGGAGGGCCGAGAGGTGTCATCAGAAAAAATACAGCATGCCCTGTTAAATTTGAATTTCAGGTAAACAACGAATACATTTGTAGTATAGGTATGTTCAATACAATATTTGGGACACTTGAATAATTATACAATGAATAAGTTTTCAGTATAAGTAATGACAAGTAATAAGTTTTTAGTATGTCTGATACAACATTTAGGACACACATACTAAAAAGTGTTTTGTTGTTCATCTGAAATTCAAATTTAACTGGGTGCCTTGTATTTTTATTTGCTAAATCTGACAGTCCTAAGGTAGAGAGAAAGAAAATAAACATACAAAAAGTAGTATGCCATAGATGATAAATACTAGGAAGAAAAAGAAAGTAATGTTAGGAGAATTGGGGATGCTGCAAGAATACGGGGTCACCATTACATTTATCAGAGAGAAGGTCCCTCCAAGAAGGAGATATTTGAGCAGAGACCTGAAGGAAGTGAGGGTGTGATCTACACCACTACCTGGGTGAAGAGCTTTCCTGGCTAAGGAGACAGTAAGTAAAAATTCCTGAGGTTGGAATACTGTAGGCTTCCCAGGGAACCAAGAGTCCTGTATGTTGGAACAGAGGGAGCAATGGGAAGGGCAAAATTTGTATTGCCCTTTCAGAATTTATTATGAGTCAGAATGAATTCTTTGGCATTACTCAAAATATGACATTAAGTTGTATGTCTGTCCATCTCTGTCTCTTTGTTCCTCTCTTTATCTCTGCCTCTCTACAAATGCATGTGTGGGTGTGTGTCTATAATGTAAGACATATATATATATACAGAGAGAGGGAGAGGCTCAACACAAAGTAATGTCTGCTACAAGGAAAAATAATGAGCAACTTAATTAATCTGGGCCTTATTTACACTTGTGTTGTCAATTTTGATCATTTGCTTATTTAACTAAAATGTTCTGCTTTCATTACAGTCATTAGCTTCCACCTATAAATAATAATGTATTCATACTCTGTAAGTATGTTATAGAGTTCCACACATTTTGCAGCAGAGACCAAGACACAGAGAGTATTGTTATTTAATGAAACCTCTCATCAAACCCTGTGGATTTACTAGCAGTTGGTTAACCTTCAAAATAACACCACATATTGGGATTCTAATGCCCAAATTTATTCATCTCATTCTTTGTTTCGAAAATTGGCCTCCATTAGACATTGTCACACTGCAAACTGACCCTTCTCTCCACATGGAGGTGGTCTCTGTGACCCCAAAAGGTGGACTCAGCAGTGCCCCCCATTTTAAATACCAGGGATTTAAATAGCTCTCAATCCAAGGGACACTTGTACAGCATTTGTGTTCCTGTTCTGCCCCCATTCTTGTGTCTTAATCTCTGACTTGGTAGCTTCCCAATATTCCAGCCCCTAGAGGCCTGGAATATGACCTTTCTCTTGTTATTAACACTTCTAAAATACACTTGTTTTCTAATCTCTGGCCTGGTTCTTGAGATCACTTTGCTTACTGATACTATTTTCTGAGTAAAATATCAGAGTATTAATCATCCTTCACCCCTGAGTTTTGCTCACTCAGGAGCCAAGACATCCCAAATCAACTTCTCAACTCCCTTTCTTGACTTTGCACTTGGAATTTTGTCCTGCTATTGTCATGCTTCCTGACATAAGTCATGTTTTGCTTGATAGACTGACTTCCTCTGAGCACCGGCATGGGGATCTGTTCTTAGTGTGCTAACTCAATTCAGAATGTGATTCCAGAGGAAACTTACACAAGCCACTTAGATAGCCTCATCCACCAGAGGGCAGACAGCAGAAGCAAGAAGAACTACAATCCTGCAGCCTATGGAACAAAAACCACAGTCACAGAAAGATAGACAATATGAAAAGGCAGAGGGCTATGTATCAGATGAAGGAACAAGATAAAACCCCAGAAAACAACTAAATGAAGTGGAGATAGGAAACCTTCCAGAAAAAGAATTCAGAATAATGATTGATAGTGAAGATGATCCAGGACCTTGGAAAAAGAATGGAGGCAAAGATCAAGAGGATGCAAGAAATGTTTAACAAAGACCTAGAAGAATTAAAGAACAAATACACAGAGATGAACAATACAATAACTGAAATGAAAACTACACTACAAGGAATCAATAGCAGAATAACTGAGGCAGAAGAACAGAGAAGTGCCCTGGAAGGCAGAATGGTGGAATTCACTGCTGCGAAACAGAGTAAAGAAACAGAGTAAAGAAAAAAGAATGAAAAGACAGCCTAAAAGAACTCTGGGAAAATTTTAAACCCAACAACATTCGCATTATAGGGGTCCCGGAGGGAGATGAGAGAGAGAGGACCCGAGTAAATATATGAACAGATTACAGTCAGAAAGTTCCCTAATATGGGAAACGAAGTAACCACCCAAGTCCAGGAAGCACAGAGAGCCCCATACAGGATAAACCCAAGGAGAGACATGCTGAGACACATAAATCAAATGGGCAAAAAATAAAGACAAAGAAAAATTATTGAAAGCAGCAAGCAAAAAATGACAAATAACATACAAGGGAACTCCCATAAGGTTAATAGCTGACTTCTCAGCAGAAACTCTACAAGCCAGAAGGGAGTGGCATGATATACTTAAAGTGATGAAAGGGAAGAACCTACAACCAAGATTACTCTACCCAGGAAGGATCTCATTCAGATTTTGATGGAGAAAGCAAAAGCTTTACAGAAAAGCAAGAGATAAGAGAATTCAGCACCACCAAGCCAGCTCTACAACAAATGCTAAAGGAACTTCTCTAAGTGGGAAACACAAGAGAAGAAAAGGACCTACAAAAACAAACCCAAAACAATTAAGAAAATGGTCAGAGGAACATACATATCGATAATTACCTTAAACGTGAATGGATTAAATGCTCCAACCAAAAGACACAGGCTTGCTGAATGGATACAAAAACAAGACCCATATATATGCTGTCTACAAGAAACCCACTTCAACCTAGGGACACATTCAGACTGAAAGTGAGGGGATGGAAAAAGATACTCCATGCAAATGGAAATCAAAAGAAAGCTGGAGTAGCTATACTCATATCAGATAAAATAGACTTTAAAATAAAGAATGTTGCAAGAGGCAAGGAAGGACACTACATAATGATCGAGGGATCAATCCAAGAAGAAGATATAACAATTGTAAATATTTATGCACCCAACATAGGAGCACCTCAATACATAAGGCAACTGCTAACAGCTATAAAGGAGGAAATCGACAGTAACACAATAATAGTGGAGAACTTTAACACCTCACTTACACCAATGGACAGATCATCCAAAATGAAAATAAATAAGGAAACAGAAGGTTTAAATGACACAATAGACCAGATAGATTTAATTGATATTTATAGGACATTCCATCCAAAAACAGCAGATAATGCTTTCTTCTCAAGTGCTCGTGGAACATTCTCCAGGATAGATCACATCTTGGGTCACAAATCAAGCCTCAGTAAATTTAAGAAAACTGAAATCATATCAAGCATCTTTTCTGACCACAACGCTATGAGATGAGAAATGAATTACAGGCGAAAAAAAGGAAAAAACACAAACACATGGAGGGTAAACAATATGTCACTAAATAACCAAGAGATCACTGAAGAAATCAAAGAGGAAATCAAAAAATACCTAGAGACAAATGACAATGAAAACACGACGATCCAAAATCTATGGGATGCAGCAAAAGCAGTTCTAAGAGGGAAGTTTATAGCTATACAAGCCTACCTCAAGAAACAAGAAAAAATCTCAAATAAACAATCTAACCGTACACCTAAAGGAACTAGAGAAAGAAGAACAAACAAAAGACAATGTTAGCAGAAGGAAAGAAATCATAAAGATCAGAGCAGAAATAAATGAAATAGAAACAAAAAAAGCAGTAGCAAAAATCAATAAAACTCAAAGCTGGTTCTTTGAGAAGATAAACAAAATTGATAAACCATTAGCCAGAATGATCAAGAAAAAGAGGGAGAGGACTCAAATAAATAAAATTAGAAATGAAAAAGGAGAAGTTACAACAGACACCACAGAAATACAAGGCATTCTGAGACTACTACAAGCAACTCTATGCCAATAAAATGGACAACCTGGAAGAAACGGACAAATTCTTCAAAGGATATAACCCTCCAAGACTGAACCAGGAACAAATAGAAAATATGAACAGACCAATCACAAGTAATGAAATTGAAACTGTGATTAGAAATCTTCCAACAAACAAAAGTTCAGGACCACACGGCTTCACAGGTGAATTCTTTTAAACATTTAGAGAAGAGCTAACACCCATCCTTCTCAAACTCTTCCAAAATATAGCAGAGGGAGGAACATTCCCAAACTCACTCTATGAGGCCACCATCACCCTGATACCAAAACCAGACAAAGATACTACAAAAAAAAAATTACAGACCAGTATCACTGATGAATATAGATGCAAACATCCTCAACAAAATACTAGCAATCAGAATCCAACAGCACATTAAAAGGATCATACACCATGATTCAAGTGGGATTTATCCCAGAGATGCAAGGATTCTCCGACGTATGCAAATCAATCAATGTGATACACCATATTAACAAATTGAAGAATAAAAACCATATGATCATCTCAATAGATGCAGAAAAAGCTTCTGACAAAATTCAACACCTATTTATGATAAAAACTCTCCAGAAAGTGGCCATAGAGGGAACCTACCTCAACATAATAAAGGCCATGTAGGACAAACCCACAGCAAACATCATTCTCAATGGTGAAAAACTGAAAGCATTTCCTTTGAGATCAGGAACAAGACAAGGATGTCCACTCTCTCCACTATTATTCAACATAGTTTTGGAAGACATAGCCACGGCAATCAGAGAAGAAAAAGAAATAAAAAGAATACAAATTGGAAAAGAAGAAGTAAAACTGTTAGTGTTTGCAGATGACATGATACGATACATAGAGAATCCTAAAATGCCACCAGAAAACTACTAGAGCTAATCAATTAATTTGGTAAAGTTGCAGGATACAGAATTAATGCACAGAAATCTCTTGCATTCCTATACACTAATGATGAAAAATCTGAAAGAGAAATTAAGGAAACACTTCCATTTACCACTGCCACAAAAAGAATAAAATACCTAGGAATAAACCTACCTAGGGAGACAAAAGACCTGTATGCAGAAAACTATGAGACACTGATGATACCAACAGATGGAGAGATATACCATGTTCTTGGATTGGAAAAATCAATATTGTGAAAATGACTATACTACCCAAAGCAATCTACAGATTCAGTGCAATCCCTATCAAATTGCCAATGGCATTTTTTACGGAACTAGAACAAAAAAAATCTTAAAATTTGTATGGAGACACAAAAGACCCTGAATAGCCAAAGCAGTCTTGAGGCAAAAAACCAGAGCTGGACGAATCAGACTCCCTGACTTCAGACTATACTACAAAGCTACAGTTATCAAGACAATATGGTACTGGCAAAAATACAGAAACATAGATCAATGGAACAAGGTAGAAAGCCCAGAGATAAACCCACGCACCTATGGTCAACTCATCTATGACAAAGGAGGCAAGGATATACAATGGAGAAAAGACAGCCTCTTCAATAAGTGGTGCTGGGAAAACTGGACAGATACATGTAAAAGAATGAAATTAGAACACTCCCTAACACCATACACAAAAATACACTCAAAATGGATTCAAGACCTAAATGTAAGACCGGACACTATAAAACTCTTAGAGGAAAACATAGGAAGAACACTCTTTGACATAAATCACAGCAACATCTTTTTTGATCCCCCTCCTAGAGTAATGGAAATAAAAACAAAAATAAACACATGGGACCTAATGAAACTTCAAAGCTTTTGCACAGCAAAGGAAACCATAAACAAGACGAAAAGACAACCCTCAGAATGGGAGAAAATATTTGCAAATGAATCAACAAAGGATTAATCTCCAAAATACATAAACAGCTCATGCAGCTCAATATTAAAGAAACAACCCAATCCAAAAATGGGCAGAAGACCTAAATAGACATTTCTCCGAAGAAGACATACAGATGACCAAGAAGCACATGAAAAGCTGCTCAACATCACTAATTATTAGAGAAATGCAAATCAAAACTACAATGAGGTATCACCTCACACCAGTCAGAATGGGCATCATCAGAAAATCTACAAACAACAAATGCTGGAGAGGGTGTGGAGAAAAGGGAACCCTCTTGCACTGTTAGTGGGAATGTAAATTGATACAGCCACTATGGAGAACACTATGTAGGTTCCTTTAAAAACTAAAAATAGAATTACCATATGATCCAGCAATCCCACTACTGGGCATATACCCAGAGAAAACCATAATTCAAAAAGACACATGCACCCCAATGTTCATTGCAGCATTATGTACGATAGCCAGGTCATGGAAGCAACCTAAATGCCCATTGACAGACGAATGGCTAAAGAAGATGTGGTACATATATACAATGGAATATTACTCAGCAATAAAAAAGGAACGAAATTGAGTCATTTGTTGAGACGTGGATGAATCTGGAGACTGTCATACAGAGTGAAGTAAGTCAGAAAGAGAAAAAAACAAATATCGTATATTAATGCATGTATGTGGAACCTAGAAAAATGGTACAGATGAACCAGTTTGCAGGGCAGAAGTTGAGACACAGATGTAGAGAACAAACATATGGACACCAAGGGGTGAAAGCCACAGGGGGTTGGGGATGGTGGTGTGCTGAATTGGGTGATTGGGATTGACATGTATACACTGATGTGTATAAAATTGATGACTAATCAGAACCTGCTGTATATAAAAATAAATAAAATGAAATTCAAAAATTAAGAAAAAACTAATACTAAACTTTCTTTGGGTTATTTGTATGGAAATATGTTAATATAAATGTTTCAGACATTACATGAAATTCCTAAAAATCTTATATATTCTGGTATAATGTTATAAGTCATAATTCTAGTTATTACTTTAAAATGTATATCTCAGAAATAACTAAAAACAAACAACAAAAAAAAGAATGTGATTCCAGCGGCTGCTATCCCTGTCTGCCCTCATTGGATGTGGCAGGACCAGGACACTGGGGCATAAGCTAAGCCCGCCCCCCTTTGTGCCCAGTAATCGAACTGGTTGGATATTGCTCCTTGTTTCTTGCTTTCCAAAGTAAGACACACCAACATTACTACATACTTTACTCTGAACTTCAAATCAAAAATGTTTTAAATATCTCACATCTCAAGGATCACGAATTAGAGACACCATATACATATTGTTCTGTAATTTCAGAACCAGGCATTAGAAGAGCCCTGTGTTTGCAGAAACTAGAACTTTAAAACATTTCTAATCATACTCTTGCAAAAAAGATAACATGACTTTCTCCCTCTCAATTCATGCCATCTTTTGCTTCCTGGCCAAAATCATCAAGGCTTGTTGAATTTCATAATGAATTTCTCTTTTTGGTCTATGGACCCACTCTCCACCTTTTTTACATCTCTTTTGAGTTTTTCCACTTACACCCACTAGAACATTTCCTCTTTGTGCTAGCCCAAGCAGGCTTTTCTGTCTGCGTCAGGCCAACATCCAGCTCTTTCTTCCCAGCAAGTGTCTGTCTCTAAAGTCTGATGCAGAGCTTAGCCAGAGAACCTTTCCGCATGTAAGTAAACAGAGCCATGTTTAACTAGGTCTCAAGATGAAACACGTAACTGTCCTTTTTGCTGTGGGGAAGTGCTTCTGGTGCTTTAATATTTATGCTCTAGATCTAAAATATCTACTATTAGTTCTGTGAACCTAATCCCCAAGTCTTAGTTTCCTCATTTGTAAGATACTGGCTATGTGATCTCCAAGGTCACCTCCACCTCTGCGGTCTGTAATGCAATTATTCATCACATTCGGCAGAGCCTCTCCTCTTTATAAAACTCAAGTCTGTGGAATCAGAGAGAACAAAAATGATCCCAGGCATGATTTTGCTATGGCAGGATTTCTACCTTCATAGTCATATACTCCTTTTTAGAAAACCATAAGAAGAGGTAAACTATGCAAATTAGAAATAAATATATATCTGATAATTATAAATCACAAATTATATCAGCTTTAAGAACAGAGAGCTTACTAAAATTTCCTAAGCAGATGTACTGTGACATCTTATATATTGTTACCTTTTTATTTTCTGTCACTTCTTTACTGCTTTATTTGGAGGTGAGTTACATACACAGTTTTCAAGTTAAGCAGATCAGATGAAACATAATCATGCTTCCTATGCCTCTGTTTTTGCTTTCCGTAGTAGATGCTTTAAGTGTGAAACATTCAGTGTGTCTATTTACAAGACTATTAAGTGTGAGGAATATTTATATCATAAAACTGACACTCCAGGATTAGCTATACATTAATAATGTTTTAAAAACTTATTTGAAAGTGAACACTCAGCCAGTCACATTGTCTGGGAGGTCCCAAATAATTGGAATGGCTTTTTTTAAAAAAATTAATTGTAATTTCTTAATTTTCCGAATAAATGTGCATAGTTCACCAGTGGACTTGTCTTCTCCATTCTCTCACTTGCTGAATCTACCCTATCAATCAATTCCTGAGTCATTCTTGATGCAGTGCAAATGTTTTATAGTCAGCCTCAACCCAGCAGTGCATAGGGTCTGGAATGTCTTACTAATATGCCAAGTTTTAGCCCTCCTTTTGTTGCCCAGCTCTAGCCACTGCATTGACTTACCATAGAGTTTCTGCTTCAAGTTCCCGATAGACCTGAGCCCCTGTAGAAAAAGCCTTGGCCTCACTGGCTCTTGTCAGCCCCACCTCTAGAGAACAAGAAGCTGTTTATTCCCACAACACTACCATGTTCCTTCCAGGAATGGGCTCCTCACCCAAAGGCGCAACACTGCCATCCAGCTATTTTGACCTTGAACTCGTTCTTCCACAACTGGCCCACAGTAATGCAACACCCACAGTAACCACACAGAGATTTGCCGTTTTACGCAGGACAGCCCCATGGATAGGTCTGCTTTCCAGTTTCAGTGTTTTGTCCATATCTGTTTCCATTGCCTCTTGTTGGTGAAATAGCACTCTGACCCATTCTGACATTTCCAAATAGGAGGGGAAAGTACATAATTGTTTGAACCATTCATGAATAACTTGGACATTCAATGGGAAAGTAATCAAGACTGTTATGAATATTCCTCTTTTAAAATAAAATGGTATTAAGCAAGGGATTGAGGTGGTCGACCATGCTGTATTTGCAAAGATAAATGAGATTTAGATAAAGACATAAACTTTGACAAGAGCATTATGTACTTTTTGCTTTTCAATCTGTTTTTGCTTTTCCTACATGTTGTTAGCTGAAGGGGACTTTTAAAAAGCTAGTTGAAAATAATGACACATCAAAATAAGCACTGGGCCATTCAACATTATCACTTTAATCTTTCTGGCCCTTTTAGAAATAATATGCTCATTTTAAAAATTACATGCTTTCTTCTGCTAATTGTATGTAAATTTCAAATCATTAAAAAGTACTATCACATTTTTTTCTGGTTCATTTTCTGACATATTTCTGTACAAATGGGTATATTACTAGGAATAGGACAAAATTTTTTAAAACTAAAATTGAGCATTGTATTCCTGGTTTTTAAAACTGTTGTATCCCGTGAAAGAAATGTTTTCTAAGATTTCTATAAGCTATTCATAGAACCATCAAATTAAGGTTGCACTTTTTTTTAACTCACTGACCACTGTCCAGTTCTAACTTAATGACCATCATTTGATGGGAAAAGCATGTTGACTGCAGAATCAGCCAGAGTTGGCAGCTAATTCTGGCTTCTCCACCTACCTCCACTCCACTCCTGGATCTTACCCCCGCTAGCCCACCAATTCTCTCATCTCTAAATAGTCAGAATGTCAGTATCTTTCTTATTTGAGGGTCGTTGTGAGAAGAAAAATAGACAATATATATATAAAGCACTTAGTTCACTGCCTGACACACAGTAGGAGCTTAATAAAAAATTATTAAAAACTAACATTAATTATATATATGTTATAATGCAATGCTCGAATCTGTTCTAAGTATACCCATGCCTTTATTAAAAGCCTTTCATGCTTTCCATTATCTTATCTAATACTAATAAATTGTCTTTCACAGGTAGAACCCATGGCTACTTTTTAAGGGACAAAATATTCTGTAAGATTCTATTTTATGCCAGAATCACTTTTTTTAAGAATTACATATATTATTATATATAAAAGCCATTATAAAATATAATTATATATTGCATAATTATGTAAATTATATAATATAAATATATGATGTAACTATATTATATATGAAAGCCATATATATATACATATATATATATATATATATATATATATACACACACACACACACACACACACACACACATATATATACACATACCTCTACAGGGAAAGAGAGGGGCGTTATTTCCTGGTTTAGATTTTCACAAAGGTCTTAGATGTATTGGCTTGCCCCAGATGCTAATGGATACTTAAACCACATGATACAACTTCACAGGGAGTCAACTGTACTCAATGCAATGTGATAAGTAAACTCAGCTATGTGAAGGGGTAGAATTAAAAAGTCATATGAATTAGAGACTTCCCTGGCAGTCCAGTGGTTAAGACTTCGCCTTCCAAGGCAGGGGGTGCGGGTTCGAGCCCTGGTTGGGGAGTTATATCCCACATGCCTTGCGGCCAAAAAACCAAAACATAAAATAGAAGCAATATTGTAACAAATTCAATAAAGACTTTAAAAATGGTCCACATCAAAAAGAAAAGAAAAAAAGAATGCAGAGATATTTTTTTTAAAAAGTCACATGAATTAAAAGACTGCACAAGATCCACCTAAAAATTCTTTTCTGACGGGACTGATTCAGGCTACACCTCAGAATCCCCAGCACATTTAACACTTCTGATTTAGGGTATTTTTGGAATACCCTACAAAGTTTGGAGAAAAAAAGAAAGAATAGAAAATAGTTAGCATAAAATCAGTGAAAAAAAATAAGACTAATATAGAAACTATTGTCATAAGCTGTAAAGAACATGAGAAGGATATTCCAACTGATTTTAACCTCTCCCTACAGCAGAGATTAATAGAGTGATAATTCTTATTTGGTACCTAATCCATATTAAAGACAGTGATTTAAATAGCGCCTGTGGTGTATGGAGTATTAGATATAGCAAAGGCCCTGAGTCCAGGGTATAAAAAGCTTAGAACTTTATAAGATGATTGGCATGTATTTGTGGGATTATTTTTTTAGAATACGGAATGGGAAATTTTATCTAGCTAAATTTAAATTCCCACTAATACAGATTTTCATCTTCTTTAAATTGAGATCTGTATGTTATTTGAGTTAACTACCTAGATATATCAAATAAAATTAATGTATCAGAGTATGATAGTAGAAATGACATTTTCAGATATTTGAATTTGTTTTTAATTATAGCAGTGTTCTCTATCAGCTACAGAAACTGTGGAATATGTATGTTATAAACATAAACATAAATAACCTTATTCTTTTGAAAGACCACAATAATTTCAAAGAACTGTTTGCTGTTGATATGCACGAAAATGAAACACACTAAAGTGATAAAACAGACTTTGGATCTTAAGGTTATAGTGACTGCTATTAACATTGAACAGATCCAGAGACATGAAAAATGGGCTGTCTGTACTCTTTGCCAACTCAGTGAGAATATCTTATAAACCAGATCATTACTTGTGTTTAGCTGATTGGTATGGATGAAGAGAACCTTAAATTCACAGTACAATATTTTTCTATTCCTCATATGTGAGTCATCGTTGCAAAAGTAAAACCTTCACTTCCACAAAAATAAATCTCCTGCTGTTTCAATGAGATCGAGCATTTCAATAATACTCATTTTAAATTTAATATTATACTATTGGGTCCTACAGAAAAACAGAGGGTTTAGTGTGTAGACGTTTACCCATTTATATAAAATCATTATATTTGGGCCAAAAGGAGAATTCTGCAAATTAGTTGTTTCTTTTTATGTCGAACCAAACATCTTGAGACATCCGGATGTTTGACCATCACTAAACTTATTATGATTAATAAAGCATTATATTTTTTATCTAAATGACTTGGCACCTAAGAGAAACAGATTTAATGATTATTTATTAACCTTCAATTCCAAGGAAAGTTAGATAATTTTCTACTGTGAAACAGAAAGAGAAGCCATTCACTTCAATAAAAGCTGTTGCCTAAATCTGTATCTGAAAGAAAACATAATTGATGTCGGTAGATGTACGTATATTGATCTTTAAGAGCAAACAAATCACAAAAAAGATGGTGAATTAAATATATGTAAGTTTCACAGGCTAAATTTCACAAGCGAAAACGATGAGAAAGATTTACTGGCTCCCACATCAGTGAGCAGCAAGGACACCAGGCAAGACTTAAATTCTGTTAAAGCCTTTGGGATCTTAACCCAGCCGCTCAGGCCTTCTGCTTGGGTACCACAGCTCCAGAGAGGCAACCTAGCAGCCGTAAGGATGCTGTTAGACTAATCGAATCAGTCTCTTCCACTGTCAATACTTTGTCAAAATAGTCTAAGATGACAGATGGGTCAGGGAATTTAGGAGTCTTGCCAATGGGCATGAGATTAGAAAGTGTCAGGTTGTAGCTTTATGATAAGAGCAGACCGAAGGGAAAGTGAATGCAACTAAATGAGGATTTGGAATCATGCTACCAGGCTGCTTAGATAGTAGAGCTGTATATCTGGGCAGTGAGGAATCTGAGTGTGGTAGGAATGGAACTGACAAAGTTTGGGACTGAAACGATTAAAAAATAAGAGAGATTGGAAGAGCTATATATCATGTCAAAAGCAATCACTGTATGCATATATATGTATATGTGTTTGTGCAAACCTGTACACATAATGTATGTGTACCTATCGCGTAACCTGTCGCATCCTCTTCCTCAACTCCCTCATTCCAACTCCCCTTCCAGGGAAGACCATATAGCTACAAACATTTTAAAGCCTGTGTATAAAATCTACAAAAAAAGAAAAAAGTATATTACTACATTTCTACCTATATGATGCAATACGGACATTGTTATGCTTCACAAATTCACTTGTTGTCCAAGTTACATATGAGGCCTACTCTCCTGTATCTGGTAACCGGTTCTGATTTCTCTCTTTATTCCGCAGTTTCTTCTCCCTATCAAATTATAAATTGCCTTCTGTAATTTGTTTCTCTGATGTAGCATATCCTCTGTCAATTCAAGTACTTCTGCCGGCTTTCCTTGGGAGGTTCTAAGATGACAAATGACTCCTTTATCATTTAATTCATCTCACTATAAAGGAGTGTTTGTCATTATAAGCTTCTTATTTTCTTACACTATAGCTGGCTGATGGTGTGACCATAAAACCTTAGTTTCGTTGTATCTCAATCGTCTCTACAAAATAGAAATAGTGTATACATTGTCATTAAAATTTCTCTTACTGAAACTGTTGTGGCCAAGATGAATAGTGTAGTAAGCTGGGCCTCAAATATATTGGAATGCTGGTGGAGATTCAACATAGATTTGGTGGGGAGGGCAGATTCTGACCCTTCTGTAGACACTACCTAAGAGTGGAAGTCACATGGCTTTTTCTCCAGACATGTATACTTTTTGGTTTATCAATATTCACAAAGGCTTATAAACCCATCTTCAGCTTAGTGGTCCGCAAGAAGTAGCTTCAGTTAGCATCAGAGAATAGCAACCTCCCAGATATTGTAAGGAAATTTAATCTCTCATTTATCAATGTAACATAAATTTTTGTATACCTGCTCTATCCCAGCAGTACCATAGTGTAACTATGAACAGACATGGTTCCTAGCCTCAGGGAACTGACAGAACAGAGAAGTCAGACAATAAAAGAGGAGAAAATAACATGCACCTTGTAAAAAAAAACCATTTCTGCTGTGATAAGAGAATCACTGCTAGGGAATTCTGAGAAGACAAGTAAAATACATTGCACATATAAGCACACACCTTAAAATAAGCTCAATGAAAGAAACAAATTGGTCAATGATAGAGAATAACTACTGGGTTATTATGGGAAGATGATAGCTTGAATATATCCCTGCTACCCTTGCTGCTACTGTATCTGACCCAAGCAGCTACCTAGGCTTCCTGTGCTGCCAGAGCCTTGAAAGAAAGAGCACTTGGGGGAATTTTTGCTTCATGAACCAAGGAAGAGGCAAGGACCAGTGGGGAAAGGCCTGAAGGGAGGCCCCAATGAATGTGGTAGATTCTGGTGAAAGTCTGGCCTGCGGGGTGGATGAGCAAAGGCTGCCTGCAAGAGTGGTCCTTGCTGGGTCTACCAGTCTCCCCAGGCCTTGAGCAGCTTCCGGGTGAAAGAAGGATTTTTTTTAATCATGAAATAAAAAAAGCAAAAACCATGAAAGAAATGATTATTCAACATGACTGTACTAGGATAAAAACTTATATAAAAAAGAAACTTTAAAAAGTAAAAGGATAAGCCAGATGAAGAAAGTATATTTTTTTAAAAATCAAATAGCCTAGAAGAAAAATGGCCTAAAGCATTTTATTCAGAGAAAATTAGAATGCCAATAAAAATATCAAAAGATATTAAAGCTCACTAGCAACTTCTGAAATACTAATTAATAGATACTGACCCCAATTAATCTTACACCAAGGTGGTAATAAAGATGTAGAAAGGTAAGACTCACAGACGTTATTGGTTGAAGTAGAAATTAGTACCACTACAGAGGAGAGCACCTTCAAAACACCTGGTAAACTTGAACATGCTCACAAGCCCTGATTCACTAGTTTTCCTACTAGATGAATGAATTCCCTAGTGAAACTCTGGCACACTTTTATAAGGACTTACATGCAAAGATGCTCAGATCTGCTCCCTTTGGGGGAGTGAAACATCGCAGCAACCTAATTATTCTTCACTACATAAATGAATTATGCTTCACTACATAAATGAACAAAGTGGACTTTGTTCACACGGTAGGATAGTGAACCAAAATGAAAACAAATGAATTTACATATATTGACCTGAATAAATTGCAATAAACAGGGTGATTTTGAAACACCAAGTTGAATTTTTAAAAAGTATTAAATGATTTGAACTTGACAAAATGTATTCAACGTAAAAAATGCATTTA
Organism: Aethalodelphis obliquidens; assembly: GCF_003676395.1. Lineage (NCBI taxonomy): Eukaryota > Metazoa > Chordata > Mammalia > Artiodactyla > Delphinidae > Aethalodelphis > Aethalodelphis obliquidens. The sequence continues at coordinate 25,708,791 of NW_020837952.1, forward strand.
TAAAAAAAGTTATATAAAAACTTTAAATGTAGAAAATAACATATATATTGTTCATAGAGAGATCCATATTTTATAAAATATAAAAACTGGACCTAGAGACTGTCATACAGAGTGAAGTAAGTCAGAAAGAGAAAAACAAATATCATATATTAATGCATATATGTGGAACCTAAAAACATTGGTATAGATGATGTTATTTACAAAGCAGAAATAGACAAATGTATGGATACCAAGAGGGAAAGGATGGGTGGGATGAACTGGGAGATTGGGATTGACATATATACACTACTGATACTATGTATAAAATAGACAACTAATGAGAACCTACTGTGTAGCACGGGGAACTCTACTCAATGCTCTGTGGTGACCTAAATGGGAAGGAAATCCAAAAAAGAGGGGATATATGTACACATATAGCTGATTCACTTTGCTGTACAGTAGAAACCAACACAGCATTGTAAAGCAACTATACTCCAATAAAAATTTTTTAAAATTATGCATACATCTACCAATGTCAGGAAAGTGATTACAGCTGAGAAGGAAGGGGGGGAACGGAATGGGACAGTCATTAGCTACATGTGTAACATTTGATACTGAATGAGAAAGCACCTTGACACAGAGATGTCAGCATGTCAGCATCTGTTTGTGCACGGAAGTGGACATCCTTTGTAATATTATTTTTATTTGATGAAATCATGATTATTGTGGGAGATTCACAGACACACCTCTTAATAAGAAGAAAAACCACAGTTTCTCAAGGAATAAGGTAGAGTTGAAAGGTCAGATGTCATAGAGGTGAAGAGGACAGGGGCTTGGTGGTGTGCTTTGGGATCAGGTGTGGAAGAATCCAGAGCCACGACTTACCAGACCTGAATCTTTCAGAAAGTTATTTAACCTCTTAAAGAATCGAAGTTTTCCTCTGTAAAGTGAAGATAATAATGGAATCTACTTCCATGGTATTATAGTGAAGCAAAATGTACTAATGTAGCATATATAAAACAGTCGGCACTGTGGCCAGAATAAATGGTCCATAAACGTTGACATAGTCCATTCATTCATCAAGATATTATTAAAATTCCCAGTCTAAACACATAATGTCATGAAGATATTATGAGGGCAAATGGAATGATATGGGAATTTAGTAACAAGCATTAATTGAATATCCACTAGGCTCAACACTTTCCCTAATTTACCTGTAAGCCTCCAAATAACCAGGCAACAGCAACTCTTATCCTGTGTAAGGAGACCCAGGTCCTAAGAGGCTCAGTGTTTTGCCTAAAGCTCCAAGCTCGTGAGAGCTGTGAGGTCCAGATTAAAGCCGACATCTGACTCCTAAACTCGTTTGTTTACAGTGATAATCAAACTGCACTTCCATTGGCTATGGCAGCTTTAAAATGTTTGAGAACCATAATTCTACACTATGTTACCTTTCTGCATACTAGTAGATACTTCCTAAGGTTCAAAGAAAGGCCAATATATACTTTGGTGTCAATATAATATTTCAATTATCACATACAGTATAATGCAGGTAAAGTTTAAGAACAAAACTGCTTAACCTTAAGCATGATTTTTTTACTGTTTTACATTGTGTATTATAGAATTTGGTATAGGTGAATTAGTTGACAATAGGTTACTGACTTAATATGAAATAAATATAGACATACATAACACACACACGTGAAAATAATGCAACAATGAACCTTATGTTTGAAAACCTTACACCGATCTCTTCTCATTTTTAAATAAGTTTGTATGTGGTGAAAATGCAGCTAACCATGTCCCATGTCCCAGGGCAGAAGCCTTCTTCAAGTGCTCCCTGTAGAGGCAACTAAAGTGTTATAACCTCTTTCCGTCAGCGGTGTGAACCTTTCTGAGGGCTCATGGTGGCATGGAAAGATCTGACCTGAGTCAGGGGAGCTGGGTCCCAGTCACACAACTACCATTCACCAGGAGGAGGTCTATAACACACCAGGGAACCCTGAGCTTCACCTTTTCCAGGCTTCAGCTTTTCTTTCGATATAATGGAAGCATTGGTCAAAAGCATGGAAGTAGTTTTCAAATGTATTTTAAGTCCTAGACCCCTTTGTTTACTTAAAATTTTAAGCCAAAGTCAAATATGTCAATTGCCTGGAAAGGGGACATTGAGAACTCTCCCCAATTCTTGGACACATCTCCAGGAACACTTTGGAACAATCCAGAGATAAGTCAGAAAAAATTAGTGGACAAGATGAATTCTAAGATTAAATTAATTAAGGAGAAAATTGTGGGCCTCAAAGTATGACCAACGTGGTTTTAATTTCAGATCCTCCACTAACTAGTTGTCTTACATTGAGCGAATTAACTGGTATAAAACTAGTTCCCTGTAACCTACCTTATAGTGTTATTGTGAATGTTGAATAAGATAATGCATGTCAAGCACTTAGAAAAGTGCCTGGAACCTAAAAAAGAGATCAATAAAGTAACCTACTGATCAATTTACCACCACCAACATCATCATCATTACTGTTATGAAATTAATCAAATGTACGAAAAAAAACCTAGCAGTTGCCTGGCACAAGCTGTGTGTGTATTACACCTCCATCATTTTCCTACTTTTATGCCAAGATATCGACTCTATATTAGGCTCTAGAAGCTGTTAGATTATATTAAAAGGTAATGATGAATGAGATAGCAACCTCAAAACACACTGATGAAAGTTATTTTCTGCAGATTAGAATGAATATTGAGCTAATGGTGTTTTTGTGAGAAACTTTCCTCCATCCCCAGTAGTTTTGTATCTGCTTCTCTGGATATTTTAGTGGTTGAGACATTCCTGGCTACACAGGAATGTGAGATGTTCATTAAAAGAAGAGCCCTAGTCACTGCCTTGTAAAGATGATTCTGACAGCCTAGTTCTTTATGAACTATTTGTGTGTTAGCTTGTCCAGACTTTGGATGAGTTGGCCACTGGAGCAGAAAAATCACCACCAGGCTTGTCATATATCATTGATGCAATGTGCCTTTCTATGTGCCTGGCTGAGCAGCTTCCAATGACATTTGACATGGGGTTTTCTCCCAAGGCCATGGCATGCTGTGTGCAGCAAATCTGAGCTAAAAAACTAGTGTATGGCTGGGTGTTCTTGGTAGGCCTCCAGGCATTTCATGTTCATTTATAAAATGCCTTCTTTCTCCTTCAAATTAATCTTACGTTCTTTCCAATCACCACTGTAATACTCTTTTGACTTTATTTTCTGACAAGCATGAAATAGCCTGATAGGATTGAACTGAAGTATAAAAAACCAGAGTTACTACAGTCAGAAATAAATGAAAAGCCAAAAACCAACTCTGCAAATTTACCTTCACAGCTGTGTTAGTGCACAGTTCAGGCCGTTTCTAGTTTTAGGACTCTACATTACCTCTACATGATGTCTTTGTGTTGAATGAAGTTGTAGGTGTTATGTTTACAGAGCAGTTAACCTGTCTCCAAAATCTGTAACGCTCCTGGATGTTCTCTGACTTTCACTGCAAATGGAACTTCAGTGTTGGTTTATGGAAAAGCTACTAAAACAACAGAAGGACAGTTATCACAAGTCTCTTTATGAAAAGCATTAGCTTGTGGTAATTAATCTGAATAGGACATTTACTTTAGTTCATCTAAGCAAATCAATCTAAATTTTATTTTCTTCCTGGATATGTCGTTTAATGCCCATTTAGGTTCAAATATTATATTTCTTTAAATTGTTAGTCCTAATGTGTGTTGTTGGGTGATCCACTCATTTAATAAGCATGTATTTGGCACCTCCTATATGCCTGGCTTTTGGAATTCAGAGGCAAATGGCACAAAGTGTCTGTCCTCAGAGTGTTCCTAGTCTGATAAAGGAAGAAGAAAAGTAAACAAGAAATGTGTATGGTGCATCAAAGCCCAGTGGTAATAATGTGTACCAGGCATAGGGGCGACAGAAGAGAATGGGAGTTCAAGGAAGGCTTCCTGGAGAAAGTGATCTCTGAGCCAGACAAAAAGGGGTAGGGACTTCCCTGGCGATCCAGTGGTTAAGACTACATGCTTCCACTGCAGAGGGCATGGGTTTGATCCCTGGTCAGGGAACTAAGATTCCGCCAAAAAAAAAAGGGTAAAATGATGATAGGCAGTGATGGGAAGTTTGTTAACCAAAAGGATCCAAGTAAAATGGAATTGAATTAGGGAAACCGAACAATTTGTATGGGGCTTTATGTTTAAACAACACTTTTATGTATTCGCCCACTCATTTCTTCCCTTGAGGTATGCAAGCCAATATCTATCTTATTTTATAAGTTAGAAAACTGGCTCTCAGAGTTCCCACTCTGAGAGTGACTGTTACCTGAATGAGATAACTCAACAAATACTTATCAAGTGCATAGTACCTCTCTGTGCCTCAATTCTTTATCTGTAATATTAGCATAATAATCATACCTCTCTCTTAAGATTATTTCGAGGAATAAATAATATATGCTAGTAACATAGAACAGCGCTGGGCTCAAAATCAGTGTTATATAAGCCAGTTATTATTACTAGTAGCAGTAGTAATAGAATGCCAGATACTGTTTTAAACGCTAATTGTGAGCAAAACAAAAGCTAATTTTCATGGAGTTTACAGTGTAGCTAGAGCAGACAAATGGAGACAGTAAAAGGAAATGAAGTTGAAAGATTTGCTGGAAGAGGGAAAGGCACAGATTGCATAGGAATTTATAAGCATGCTAAAAATTTAGAATTTTAAGCAAAAAAAAGGATCTAACTTATGCTTTGAATGAATTACACATTGAATAGATTGAAGAAGGGCAAGGATGGAGAGAGTAGACCCGGTAGAAGATTATTCAGAAAATGGTGGCTTTGGGCCAGTATTGGGGGGGGCTGAGTGATGAAGGGGCGCAGAGAGAAGTGGTCAAAATCTGGATATATTTTGAGGGTTACCAGGCAGAATTCACTGATGGATTGGATACATGGTGTTCAAGAAAAGTAGATTCCAGAATTTTGGCCTAAGCAGGTAGATCAAAGCTGGCATTTCTTGAGATGGAGAAAAATTTATGAGGAAGACAACTGGCGGCAAAAATCGAGATTTTAATTTTAAACAAGTTAACACTAATAAATTGATGAATATATGATATTGCAAAAGATGAGGGTGAACAATTTAAGCTACATTTACTAGTTGATTGGCAACAGTTAAAATTTTCAAAACAATTTGAGCTAAGGATCTTCATGTTTATCATATTATATTGAGCTGTTTATGTGGTTTGCTCTCCCACTATATTATAAACTCCTTGGTACACTATTCACCTTTGTGTCATCACTGCCCAGCACAGTGCCTGGCACATAGTGTGTACTCAGTAATTGTGGAAGTAAATTGAAAAGAAATGGTTTATGCCCATACAGAAATTCGAGTTGAGATTGTAGGTTTCCTGGGTCTGCTGTTGTATAAATTCAAACCACTCATGCTTGGGGTTGTTGAGAAAGTTCCAGATATCTGCTTAGCACCACAAAGAAGGGGAACCCTCACTTCCACATCCTGCAAACAACTCTTAGCATCCTGCTACTTCCTTATTTTGCCTCATACCAGAGTCAAGAGCACCATTTCAATGTGTCTCTTACATTTAATTTACTAAACTCCAGGTCAAATTGAGCCCTGGTCTACTTGAAGAAAAATACACAGATGTAGTTTCTCCTTCCTTGTGCACGTTCATCTATCTTTACTCTAATTCACTCAGAACTCAGAGAAAAACGCATGTGTATCGAAACATTTGTATGGCATTGATTGTTCCCCATGCGATTATGCCAACAGCAATAGTGTGAAAGCATGGGGGTGAAAATCATCTCTGTAGCTTGTCTTTTGTGGGTTTACACCCCAGTGAGGTAGGACAGATAGCCTAAGGTGTGTCTCTACTTTTCTCTGAGATTTGTCTTTTCAGTAAGAGTGTATTTATTATACCTCCTGCTTGCTTTTAGTGACTGATAGATTTCTTGAAGGTAGACAGATTCTTTTTCACTTGAAAAAAAATTTATTTCTGTTGTAGTAAAACTGTTTCTTTAAAAAAGTTTTTAAAGATGTGAGACTAGATGTCATTTTAAGCTGGTACAAACTGTTCAAATTTTGATAACAATAAATCAGATTAGAGGTGTAGGATACCATTTTGTTTTCCGCTAGCCCCACTTACAGCCAAGTGCCCATCATTCCAAACTATCTGCCTCCATCTTTGTTCTTCTTCCCTCTCCCCTACTATTCTGATCTCCCATAAGACCTCTCACACTTTCCTATCTTATCTGTCAACCCAGTGATCCCTCATAATTGAATATTTGAGACCACTGGAGAAGCCTAAGCAGTGTTGGAGCTCATGAAACTTATATTTGCTAGGTGTATGGTATACCTGCTCACAAGGATCTTCTAAACTCCTGAGAGACAAGACACATAAACAAAGTTTATTAAGTGTGATTCATGCTTCAATAGATATTATCCAGAGGAGAGGGCTTTGACTTTTTCTGGGTCAGTCAAGGAATATTTCACTGCAAAGGTGATATTTAGCTGAATCTTAAGGGATGAGTAAGAGTTTGCCAATGAAGGAAGGCATTTTACGTTAAAAAAACAAAAAAAGCAATATGATAAAGGGAATAGAGGAAGGCAATGATGTGATCCATTTGGAGAAAAGAAGTTAAATGGGACTGGAAGGAAGAATAGTCAAAGGTGAGGGACCAGATGCTGGCTGGGCAGATGTTAAAAGACTGTGAGCAGAGGCATGCCATCATCACATCGAAACAGTATGGAAGATGAATTAACATAGGTACTAAGTTCACATAAAAGTCTATGGCCATAGTCAGAGAGAGGTGGGACGGAGTCAAGGGGATTAAGAGGCTGGATGGAATCAAGAGAGTTACAGGAATCAGAATCCACATCAATTCATAACAAAGTGCAGGAGGGCAGGATGAGGGAGAAAGCAGAAGTAAAGGTTTTAATTCCCAGGTGCCATTAACCAAAATAGAGAATAAAAGATATTGGCTGGGATTGCATCAGCATGAGGAGCATAATATAGCTGATTCTGGAAGTGCTGAGTATAAGGATCCTGTGAGCTAAGCTGAGTTATATATTTGGGAGTCTAATAGGCAGAAAGGTTGAAGTCATAGGTGTGGATGCAGTGACTCAAGGTAGAACGCCCCTGAATGGGCCTGGTTCCTCTAAATTAGTCTAAGGGATGTCAGCCATACTTCCGAGAGATCTCAAATATATATTCCCTGGTTTACAAAATTCAAGTAAGATATTCTCATCCTTTAATGATGCATGAGACTGCCAGACAGTCCATTAGCCAGAGGTCGCTGATATCATCTAGCCACAAGGTTTAAACCTCTGAGGTCTTAGAAAGCAGTTTTCCAAGGGGCTGCAGAAATGTACTTCTCCTTTGCTTATGAATACCCATAGGAGCTGGTATCACTAAGATACTATGCAATCTAACTCCCTCTGGAAAATCAAAATGCTCATAAAATAATGCTAAGATCTTGTCAAATAAGGCCTTACCCAGCCATATTCAAGGAGGAAAGCATTCCTTCTGACTTCTGAAAAATGGCCTATTTGCCTTCTCCAAAAAATAATGTCAGAACATATCACAACTATTACTGTATATTTAATAATGATGGAAATTTTAACTTTCAAGGATCCTACTTAGAAATCAAAAAGAAGGGCTTTCAAAGCTACATTGCTTATTTCTCTGTGTGTGTGTGTGTGTGTTGTTTTTTTTTAACCTCTTTATTGGAGTATAACAGCTTTACAATGGTGTGTTAGTTTCTGCTGTATAATAAAGTGAATCAGCTATACGTATACGTAAAAAACAAAAAAGGTGGGGAGAGGAGAAATTCCTCCCTCTTTCTTCTTACCCAGTTGCTTGAGCTGGGGCATCTGTCTTCTGCCCTGGGCTTCCATGGTTCTCAGGCCTGGGGACTGCAACTGATTTACACCACCAGTTTTCCTGGGTCTCCAGCTTGCAGATGGCAGCTGGTGGATTTAAAAAAAAAAAAAAGTTACATTACTAGTTACTAAGTAGAGAAGACCCTTGTTTTCCTCACCTCCTTCAGGGTGAGACCAGAAGGTTAGTCACTTTAGTGTGTGTGTGTGTGTGTGTGTGTGTGTGTGTGTCTGTGTGTACATATGCACACCTGAAATCTGATAGATAGTCCATGATCTTTGAAAATTTGTTTTGCTTTCCCAAAAGTTTGTTTGGTTATGTTTTTATTTAATCTCTCTGGGCTTACGTTTCATCTTAGCCACCATTTAATAAGTTTCTTGGATGTGCCAAACGATAGGAGTTTTATATTCTTTATTTCATCTCCTCTTCTGTTACTTATATGAATGAGATATTAGCATGGAGTTTTTTTGTTTTGGGGGGTTTTTTTGCGGTACGCGGGCCTCACACTGCCGTGGCCTCTCCCGTTGCGGAGCACAGGCTCTGGATGCACAGGCTCAGCAGCCATGGCTCACGGGCCCAGCCGCTCCGCGGCATGCGGGATCCTCCCGGACTGGGGCACGAACCCACATCCTCTGCATCGGCAGGCAGACTCCCAACCACTGCGCCACCAGGGAAGCCCCTACCATGGACTTTTATACATAAATCTGAATCTGCAAAAGGTTAACCAACTTGTCCAAGGTCACACATCCACAAAGAGGCACAGCAAGTGTCTGAAACTAAGTCTTTCTGACACAAAAGCCCCCGCTATGAAACACAAGGGATGAACTTGCCCAGAGAAAGAGACTACATGAGGATACAGCCAGAAGGCACCATCTGCAAACCAGGGGGAGAGGCCTCAGGAGAAGCCAAACCGGCAGATCCCTTGATCTTAGACTTCTAGACTTCAAAACGATTTCCCAGGAGCTCTATGACCCTGTGACTTTGGTTACTGGATTACAGCCCAGGGATAAGCAAAGCTGACCTTCAGCAACATTACTGATCTCTCTTAGTAGTAATAATTATAAAGAGATTATCTCAGAATTTCTATGTGAACAATCTTATTGTTTAAAAATAATGACTTTTTTTGGGGCTTCCCTGCTGGCACAGCGGTTGAGAGTCCACCTGCCGATGCAGGGGACATGGGTTTGTGCCCAGGTGCGGGATGATCCCACATGCCGTAGAGCGGCTGGGCCCGTGAGCCATGGCTGCTGAGCCCGCGCATCCAGAGCCTGTGCTCCGCGATGGGAGAGGCCACAATAGTGAGAGGCCCACATACCACAAAAAGAAAAAAAAAAAAAAGACTTTTTCAGAAGCAAGAAGAACTACAATCCTGCAGTCTGTGGAACAAAAACCACATTCACAGAAAGATAGACAAGATGAAAAGGCACAGGGCTATATACCAGATGAAGGAATAAGACAAAACCCCAGAAAAACAACTAAATGAAGTGGAGATAGGAAACCTTCCAGAAAAAGAATTCAGAATAATGATAGTGAAGATGATCCAGGACCTTGGAAAAAGAATGGAGGCAAATATTGAGAAGATGCAAGAAATGTTTAACAAAGACCTAGAAGAATTAAAGAACAGAGATGAACAATACAATAACTGAAATGAAAACTACACTACAAGGAATCAATAGCAGATTAACTGAGGCAGGAGAATGGAGAAGTGACCTAGAAGACAGACTGGTGGAATTCACTGCTGTGGAACAGAGTAAAGAAAAAAGAATGAAAAGAAATGAAGACAGCCTAAGAGACCTCTGGGACAACATTAAACGCAACAACGTTCGCATTATAGGGGTCCCAGAAGGAGAAGAGAGAAAGAAAGGACCCAAGAAAATATTTGAAGAGATTACAGTCGAAAACTTCCCTAACATGGGAAAGGAAATAGCCCCCCAAGTCCAGGAAGCACAGAGAGTCCCATACAGGATAAACCGAAGGAGAGACACGCCAAGACACATACTAATCAAATTGGCAAAAATTAAAGACAAAAATTATTGAAAGCAGCAAGGGAAAATGACAAATAACATACAAGGGAACTCCCATAAGGTTAATAGCTGACTTCTCAGCAGAAACTCTACAAGCCAGAAGGGAGTGGCATGATATACTTAAAGTGATGAAAGGGAAGAACCTACAACCAAGATACTCTACCCAGCAAGGATTTCATTCAGATTCGATGGAGAAAGCAAAAGCTTTACAGAAAAAGCAAGAGATAAGAGAATTCAGCACCACCAAACCAGCTCTACAACAAATGCTAAAGGAACTTCTCTAAGTGGAAGACACAAGACAAGAAAAGGACCTACAAAAACAAACCCAAAACAATTAAGAAAATGGTCAGAGGAACATACATATCGATAATTACCTTAAACATGAATGGATTAAATGCTCCAACCAAAAGACACAGGCTTGCTGAATGGATACAAAAACAAGACCCTTATATATGCTGTCTACAAGAGACCCACTTTAGACCTAGAGACACATACAGACTAAGAGTGAGGGGATGGAAAAAGATATTCCATGCAAATGTAAATCAAAAGAAAGCTGGAGTAGCTATACTCATATCAGATAAAATAGACTTTAAAATAAAGAACGTTACAAGAGACAAGGAAGGACACTACATAATGATCGAGGGATCAATCCAAGAAGAAGATATAACAATTATAAATATATATGTACCGAACATAGGAGCACCTCAATACATAAGGCAACTGCTAACAGCTATAAAAGAGGAAATCGACAGTAACACAATAATAGTGGGGGACTTTAACACCCCACTTACACCAATGGACAGATCATCCAAAATGAAAATAAATAAGGAAACAGAAGGTTTAAATGACACAATAGACCAGATAGATTTAATTGATATTTATAGGACATTCCATCCAAAAACAGCAGATTACACTTTCTCCTCAAGTGCACACAGAACATTCTCCAGGATAGATCACATCTTGGGTCACAAATCAAGCCTCAGTAAATTTAAGAAAACTGAAATCATATCAAGCATCTTTTCTGACCACAATGCTATGAGATTAGAAATGAATTACAGGGGAAAAAAACGTAAAAAACACAAATACATGGAGGCTAAACAATATGCTAGTAAATAACCAAGAGATCACTGAAGAAATCAAAGAGAAAATCAAAGAACACCTAGAGACAAATGACAACGAAAACACGACAATCCAAAACCAATGGGATGCAGTAAAAGCAGTTCAAAGAGGGAAGTTTATAGCTATACAAGCCTATCTCAAGAAACAAAAAAATTTCAAGTAAACAATCTAAACTTACACCTAAAGGAACTAGACAAAGAAGAACAAACAAAACCCAAAGTTAGCAGAAGGAAAGAAATCATAAAGATCAGAGCAGAAATAAATGAAATAGAAACAAAGAACACAATAGCAAAGATCAATAAAACTAAAAGCTGGTTCTTTGAGAAGATAAACAATATTGATAAACTATTAGCGAGACTCGTCAAGAAAAATAGGGAGAGGACTCAAATCAATAAAATTAGAAATGAAAAATGAGAAGTTACAACAGACACCACAGAAATACAAAGCATTCTACAAGACTACTAAAAGCAACTCTATGCCAGTAAAATGGACAACCTGGAAGAAATGGACAAATACTTAGATAAGTATAACCTTCCAAGACTGAACGAGGAAGAAACAGAAAATTTGAGCAGACCAATCACAAGTAATGAAATTGAAACGGTGATTAAAAATCTTCAACAAACAAAAGTCCAAGACCAGATGAATTCTATCAAACATTTAGAGAAGAGCTAACACCCATCCTTCTCAAACTCTTCCAAAATATTGCAGAGGAAGGAACACTCCCAAACTCATTCTATGAGGCCACCATCACCCTGATCCCAAAACCAGACAAAGATACTACAAAAAAAGGAAATTACAGACCAATATCACTGATGCATATAGATGCAAAAAATCATCAACAAAAGACTAGCAAACAGAATCCAACAACACATTAAAACGGTCATACACCATGATCCAATGGCATTTATCCCAGAGATGCAAGGATTCTTCAATATGTGCAAATCAATCAATGTGATACACCATATTAACAAATTGAAGAATAAAAACCATATGATCATCTCAATAGATGCACAAAAAGCTTTTGACAAAATTCAACACCCATTTATGATAAAAACTCTCCAGAAAGTGGGCATAGAGGGAACTACCTCAACATAATAAAGGCCATGTAGGACAAACCCACAGCAAACATCATTCTCAATGGTGAAAAACTGAAAGCATTTCCTTTGAGATCAGGAACAAGACAAAGATGTCCACTCTCTCCACTATTATTCAACATAGTTTTGGAAGTCCTAGCCACGGCAATCAGAGAAGAAAAAGAAATAAAAAGAATACAAATTGGAAAAGAAGAAGTAAAACTGTTAGTGTTTGCAGATGACATGATACTATACATAGAGAATCCTAAAATGCCACCAGAAAACTACTAGAGCTAATCAATTAATTTGGTAAAGTTGCAGGATACAAAATTAATGCACAGAAATCTCTTGCATTCCTATACACTAATGATGAAAAATCTGAAAGAGAAATTAAGGAAACACTTCCATTTACCACTGCCACAAAAAGAATAAAATACCTAGGAATAAACCTACCTAGGGAGACAAAAGACCTGTATGCAGAAGACTATAAGACACTGATGAAAGAAATTAAAGATGATACCAACAGATGGAGAGATATACCATGTTCTTGGATTGGAAAAATCAATATTGTGAAAATGACTATACTACCCAAAGCAATCTACAGATTCAGTGCAATCCCTATCAAATTACCAATGGCATTTTTTACGGAACTAGAACAACTCATCTTTTAATTTGTATGGAGACACAAAGACCCCGAATAGCCAAAGCAGTCTTGAGGGAAAAAAATGGAGCTGAAGGAATCAGACTCCCTGACTTCAGACTATACTACAAAGCTACAGTAATCAAGACAATATGGTACTGGCACAAATACAGAAACATAGATCAATGGAACAAGGTAGAAAGCCCAGAGATAAACCCATGCACCTATGGTCAACTACTCGATGACAAAGGAGACAAAGACATACAATGGAGAAAAGACAGCCTCTTCAATAAGTGGTGCTGGGAAAAGTGGACAACTACATGTAAAAGAATGAAATTAGAACACTCCCTAACACCATACACAAAAATACACTCAAAATGGATTCGAGACCTAAATGTAAGACCGGACACTATAAAACTCTTAGAGGAAAACATAGGAAGAACACTCTTTGACATAAATCACAGCAAGATCTTTTTTGATCCACCTCCTAGAGTAATGGAAATAAAAACAAAAATAAACACATGGGACCTAATGAAACTTCAAAGCTTTTGCACAGCAAAGGAAACCATAAACAAGATGAAAAGACAACCCTCAGAATGGGAGAAAATATTTGCAAACGAATCAACAAAGGATTAATCTCCAAAATATATAAATAGCTCATGCAGCTCAATATTAAAGAAACAAACAACCCAATCCAAAAATGGGCAGAAGACCTAAATAGACATTTCTCCAAAGAAGACATACAGATGACCAAGAAGCACATGAAAAGCTGCTCAACATCACTATTAGAGAAATGCAAATCAAAACTACAATGAGGTATCACCTCACACCAGTTAGAATGGGCATCATCAGAAAATCTACAAACAACAAATGCTGGAGAGGGTGTGGAGAAAAGGGAACCCTCTTGCACTGTTAGTGGGAATGTAAATTGATACAGCCACTATGGAGAACAGTATGGAGGTTCCTTAAAAAACTAAAAATAGAATTACCATATGACCCAGCAATCCCACTACTGGGCATATACCCAGAGAAAACCATAATTCAAAAAGACACATGCACCCCAATGTTCATTGCAGCACTATTTACAATAGCCAGGTCATGGAAGCAACCTAAATGCCCATTGACAGACAAATGGCTAAAGAAGATGTGGTACATGTATACAATGGAATATTACTCAGCCATAAAAAGGAATGAAATTGAGTCATTTGTTGAGACGTGGATGGATCTAGAGACTGTCATACAGTGTGAAGTAAGTCAGAAAGAGAAAAACAAATATGTATATTAACACATGTATGTGGAACCTAGAAAAATGGTACAGATGAACCGGTTTGCAGGGCAGAAGTTGAGACACAGATATAGAGAACAAACGTATGGACACCAAGGGGGGAAAACCATGGTGGGGTGGGGATGGTGGTGTGCTGAATTGGGTGATTGGGATTGACATGTATACACTGATGTGTATAAAATTGATGACTAATAAGAACCTGCAGTATAAAAAAACAAGAAAACAACTAATACTAAACTTTCTTTGGGTTATTTGTATGGAAATATGTTAATATAAGTGTTTCAGACATTACATGAAATTTCTAAAAATCTTATATATTCTGGTATAATGTTATAAGTCATAATTCTAGTTATTACTTTAAAATGTATATCTCAGAAATAACTAAATTTCCTTGTCAATTGCATTATTATGAACTTTCATCAAATCTTTAACCGTGGTCATTATTAAGTCTTTTGTCATTTACAGACAGTTCTGGGTGTACCCTGATGCTTTTGCAAAAATGTTCCTATAAAAAGGTTTCATCTTCAAGGAAGTCATGGAAAAGACTGACAAGTACAGGTTTCTGGTAACTGACTGTATTGCTGAACTGAATGAATAAGCATTTTCAGAACTCTAATGGAAAACTGATGAATTCATAAAAGTCCTAACAAAAGATCAAGATGAAAAAAAATTACATGGGACTGAGTGAACTGATGAGGATGATTATAATTTTTGTGACTTTCTGTTTGAATTAAAATTTAAAAATCCCCCCAAAAATAAATAAATAAGTAAAACTCATTCTGTTCAAGTGTAAAAAAAAGAACTCAATCTAAGATGCAAACTATCACATGTAGGATGGATAAACAACAAGGTCCTACTGTATAGCACAAGGAGCTCTATTCAATATCCTGTGATAAACCATGATGGAAAAGAATGTGAATAAGAATATATATGTGTATAACTGAATCACTTTGCTGTACAGCAGAAATTAATACAACATTGTAAATCAGCTATATTTCAATAAAATTTTAAAAAAAAGAACTTGAGACAGCAAATATCAATAGAAAAGAATACAAGAGACTGCCAGAGTGGAAAATAATTAAAATTTTTAATAATAGCTACCCAGGATTTGTTGTTTTGGTGTATTATTCTGGGCTATTGTCATTGGGAAATAGTTTATGTTTATAATATATTACAATGTTTTATGATAGGTTATTATCAAAAATATTGTGTTGACATCATTCAATGAAGTCAAAATAAATTTTTTGTAGTTTGGTCTATTCCACTATAAAATATTCATCTCCAAATGTACCTCAAACTATGAAGAGTTCTTTTTTAAAGTTTAATAGAGATGTATTGAGAAACTACAGAAAGCGTATAAATAAGGAGTTATGGTGCTTACAAAACTGAGTAGGAGACCATACTTGCCCTCTAGGGATTTACAAACTAGCTGAGGAGTAGGATTTTAAAAGACACAATATGCAATATATACAATGTAAATGGCATGTTCCCTAATAGTTACAAAGTGCTAAGTTATGACCTCCCAAAGAAAAGAGGGATCATAAACCAGTATGATTGGGAAATAATAGTGAAGATGCAGAGCTCACTGTTTTTTTTAAGTGGTGGCTTTATTTTGGATACTGACTGCTTGGTAAGCTTTTAATAGAGATCTCTTTGTTCATTAAACAATTATTAATTTAGCACTCTAGGCGGGCTTCCCTGGTGGCGCAGTGGTTGGGAGTCCGCCTGCCAGTGCGGGGGACGTGGGTTCGTGCCCCGGTCCGGGAAGATCCCACATGCCACACAGCGGCTGGGCCCGTGAGCCATGGCCGCTGGGCCTGCGCGTCTGGAGCCTGTGCTCCGCAACGGGAGAGGCCACAACAGTGAGAGGCCCGCGTACCGCAAAGGGGAAAAAAAAAAAAAAAAAAAAAATTAGCACTCTATTATGCACTTTTTCTAAGGCTAGGCAGAGTGATTGAATAAAGCTGACTAGATCCCAGCTCTCATTCATTCTAGTAAACAAATTCTGATATCGATAAATTCTTTACAACAATAAAATAGGATAATATCACAGTGAATGAGTTGGCTAAAAGAGGGGAGAAAAAGGCCTTTTTTTCAAGGTAGGACTTTCTGGAAATATGTCTCAATAAATGATAAGTGATTAATCTGAATATTAAAACTGATTTTAATAAAATATTGAGTAAATATTTGGCATGAGCCCAGAAAGGATTCAGGCTTAGCCATTGAACACACATGCACTTTAGAAGCAAATGGCTTGCCTTCAAGATCTAGCTCTTCTGCTTTCTAATTGTTAGCATTGGCCAACTTTCCTATTTCTGCAAGCCTCACTTTCCACATCCTTATGCAAACAGAACAATGATGCCTACCTTACAATTTGTAATGAGTACTAATAGGCATAATGTATTGTAAAAGGCTTAGCCAAGTGTTTGGCACTAATAAAAGTGACCATTTTAGAGCATTTGGGGGAATACAGTTTAGTCCAGCTTGACGGTAACGTATGAGGAAGAGTAAGGGAAGATAAGTCTACAAATATAATTGAAACCAGAATAAGCAGAATGTGCAACACCAGCCTATTCCTTAAGCTGGAAAGAATCGTGAAATGTTTTTTGAGCAGGGAAGTGATGTCTCAGTGCTAGGCTTTTGAAAGATTAATAGATCAGTTGTTTACAGAATATTTTGGATACTGGAAATACAGAAGTAGAAAATCAGTTAAGAAGCAGTTTAATTACTCCCACAATAGAGACCAAAACAAGAGAAAGGATTGCAGACATTACAGAAGTCAAGTTGACAGGACTTTGTGACTAAGTGAATGAGTACAGGTGTCAAGGCTGGGGGCCTGAGAGAGTAACTGAATAGAGATGGCAATGAAAGGACCCAGTTTGAGTCAGAAGAAGATGACTCAGCTGTGGGCACACTGGTTTGAGATTCCAAAAGATACCCAGCCAGCAGTGGAAAATGTAGAACAAAAATAAAGGGGAAAGCACTAGTTAGAAATGTAGGTTAGAGTATCATCAACATTCAGATTGTAGCTGAAGCCCTGAATGCTGGCAGGATAGCTCTGCCAAGAGAGAATGGAGATAAAAGAAAAGGATGGTAAGGGCATAGTCCCAATGTCTGAATACTTCTCACTAAAGAAACTAGAAGAATGAGTCTGGGAATGAGACGGGGAAGGGAGGGATCCATATGAACAAAGGACAGCCAGTAGACACAATGAGCAGATTCTACATGTCAATTGCTGTATGTAAATAATACCTAAATAACGAACTTAAACACTTTTATTCAGATATTTCGTTTATAGGATGCCAAAAGAGCTAATTTAAAAATTGTTGGTAATGCTTTTCATGCATCATGAAAATGATGTAAAATTCTTGAGCTTTGTCTTTTTTCTTGTATATATCTAATTTATTTACAAAGTCCTCATAGAGAGGTCTTTTTTAAAATGTTCCATTTCTAAAATATAGAAGCACTTCTTAAGGAAACTGTGAAATATTCAGACTTAGCTGAATAGCTACCTAGGAAATAAGTCCTGTCAACAGCATGAAAAAAGTTTCCTTTGACATAATAGCTAAAGGTGATGAAATGATTTCCTCATTAAATGACTCAATTCCCAGGGTGGCATTAGGAATGCATAATATATGAGGTGTTATCACAAAAGGCTTTTTTTTTTTTTTACTGCCACACCTCTCCCCTTACTTTAATTATGATAGAAACAAGGTATAAACAAAATCAGCAAGTATAAATTAAAATGATATAGATTGTTTCATATCACTAGTTGTTCACCCCCCATATTTCACATTGTGTTGTACAGATCAGAATTCAAGTTAATAGGGGAAAAAAGTTTTTCTCCTTCAAACAGGCAGACTTATTTACATAAATGAAATTATGAATGAAATTTTAAAAATAGTAGAACTGATATAAAATATTGAAATACACGCTATAGCCAAGTATATGTTAATAAACCTGAAAATGTCAATTAAATAAATATGTGGAAAAGTAAAAATGATCAAAATTAACTCAAGAAATATATAATATAAATAGAGCAATAAACCAGATGAAATTATTATTATTATCAAAGAATTCCAGAGCTAGAGTTTACCAATTGAATTTTTACATTCAAGTAATAACTTATTATATTATTTTCTATAATATAGAAAGTAAAAGTTATCCATTGTTATTCTTGATGATTTCAAAATTTGATCAACATGAATAAACATACAACAAAAATGCATGAAACCTCAGCTATTAACAAAGTTGGATACAAATGTACTAACAAGTAATTCCAGTAATACATTAAAGGTATAATCCATTATGATGAAGATAGGTTTGTTTCCAAAAAATTAAGTTAATTAAATCAGTGAATTTGATAAAATTTTACATTCTCGTTAGAAGTATTATCGTTAAAATCAGAAACACGGCATGCTTATTCCCTCCATTATTTTAGAATAAGATAGATTGTCGGGCTTCCCTGGTGGCACAGTGGTTGGGAGTCTGCCTGCCTATGCAGGGGACACGGGTTCGTGCCCTGGTCCGGGAGGATCCCACATGCCGCGGAGCGGCTGGGCCCGTGAGCCATGGCCGCTGAGCCTGTGCGTCCGGAGCCTGTGCTCCGCAACGGGAGAGGCCACAGCGGTGAGAGGCCCGCGTACCACAAAAAAAAAAAAAAAAGATAGATTGTCATTCTGTAAAGAGCACATGCTTATCTTCATAGACTAGTCCCAGAGAATTATCTAAAAACCTATTAGATATTCTTAAAGACTTTAGCTACAGGAATTTAGGTATAATATAAACACCTGAAAAACAGCAACTTGAATTTGAATCACCAGTGAGTAGTTACAAGACAGAAATAATTACCAACTAAGAAAAAATTAAAATGTATCCAGAAATAAGCCTTAAAACATTGTGGCAACTATGTCAAGGGAACTATAAAGCTTTATTTAGAGATAAAAAAGGAAAAAAATTAAATAGGAAGATGTACTAGATGGACTCCTGGATGGGAAACTTAAATATTGTAAAAATATGAATTCTTTCTAACTAAATTTAGAGATCTAATGCAATCTTTGGTAATATGTCATTGGAATATTTTTGAGAATTTGATACATGGTTCTAACATTCATCTGGAATAATAAGATAGAAGAATGACTACAATCAAATGGCATTACATTTTTTGTGTACAATAAGAACTAATGATTTTCTTAAAGAGCAAAAATGAAGACATGCACCAAGTTGATAACAATACTAATATCTTGAGGGCGGGATTAAAAGAACTTGATGGAAGGGGGAGGCTTTTTTTTTCTTTGTTTCTATATTTATTTTAGTGGGAATGATTTTTACTTTCTTCTGACTAATTTTCAATTTTTAAAAGATCCTATTAAAACAATAAAAAATGATCCTATTAAAACAAAAAAAAGGAAATATTTTAAATGAATATAATGAATGTTTAGTATGTTTAATATATAAAGATATATTTCATTTCAATAATAATGCTAAATTATTCTAGTAGAAACTTTAATATTACTAGATAATTGGCAAAAGAAGAAATTTCCTTGAAAGTTCACTATCATTAGTAAGTAACAAAATAAATTTAAAACAAAATAGAGATACCATATTTATCTTTTTGATTTTGTGGTTTAAAATGGTAATATTTATGACTGATAAGGTAGAGTGACAGAGGCCCTCCCAGACCCTTCTTGTAGGAACGTAAATGGGTCAGCAGAAATATTGCCTGAGAGATCACAATGGATTTTGATTTTCCAACTCACATATTTGTGGATTTTTTTAATTCCTACAATATTTACACATTTAAATAGTACAATATTAACATATTCTACACTATTTACCTATTACTTTTATAATCAGAAAAATAAAAAGCATTTTTAAAAAATAAAGTTGCTTAATGTAAATTCAGCAATTAGGATTTTTTAATATGGTATTTCTTAAATCACGGCTTTTCTTAATTTATTTGTGAGTGACAGACATGGTTATGGCCTCAATTCCTCTCCCCAGTAAGTTCATTCATAATATTCTAGTAACTGAAATGAAAATACACAAATTTCTTCTCATAGGGATGCTGGGTGATAGGTATAGTAATAACTGTAATAATATTAGTAATAGTCAAAATATTTAACATTACCATATGCTGGGTACTGTGTTAAGCTCTTCAGAGGTATGAACACAGTTAATCACCAAACCCTATATGGTGGGTATTATTGCTTTACCAATTTACAGATAAAAAACTAAGTGTCAGAAAAGTTACATAAATGTGCAGGACAGCACTGTGACTCCAGAGATGGGATGCCAGGATCTTATGCCCTGCTAGACTGCTTGCTTGGGCTTTTTTTTGAGGTCATGTAACTTACTTGAGCCAAAATGTTCTCAACTCCGCTGTAAAATGAAAATAATAACACTTGGCAGTGTTGTGAAACCAAATGATGTGATATATATGAAAGTGCTCTGAGGAGCAAATTCTGTAAATTTAAAACATGATTGTAGAAAAAATGGAGTTTAGTTTAAGTATTTAGATAACGGTTCCTTTCTAAAAAGTATCTTTCTTAGTGTTATCGATTATTTTTCCCTGTTCCTTTAAAAAAATCTATGCTATTTTGTAGGAGAAATTGTTGTTCTTTGTTGAGTACAATGTCTGAAGCATTGTCCACCCAGTGTTGCTAGTTAGAATTTTACTACAGACCAACCAATCCCAACCACAGAAGCTGTCTTTGTGTATAAGACTTTAGATGCAGCAAATAGTAATAATGTATCTCTAGCAAGTTTTCCAGTATATATTACTACTGCCAAAGGACCCCTGATGAGATGTGAGAGAAAAGAAATTAACTATTTGTGATTAAAGATGTAGTGAACACTTTACAAACAAGTATTTTTTCTGACCATAATTAAATTTTGGTTGAATTACATTCTATTTATGATACCTCATTGCCCCCTAATTTCATCTGGGTAAAATGTTCTTCCTGTTGTCTCATTTCGACTTCTGCTCCATTTTACAAGAAGTGACTAAAATTTTAAAACCTTTTTTTTTTTTCATTTATGACAACAAGATTGAAAGAAGACTGTCATGAGTACAGAGTCTTACACAAGAAATAGAGATCTAGGTCAATTTTTCCAATGGGGAAAACAAAAGTGGGCTGACCTCCAATATTACCTCCTGCCTTTTCTCTGTGATAAGGTACAGTAAGACCCAGAAACGAACTTGAAAACAAGAAGTAGCCTCCTTTAGTTCCATAGCAACCTATGAATAAAGACTTCAGAAATCTATCCTTCTCTAAAATAAAGAATTTATGGGGTTTAGATCTTATTTTCTTTTGAGTAGTTGGAGACTCTAATTGCTTTAAATCATAGGAAATCTAGAAAATGTTTTATGTGAATTCAGGTATAATACATTGATACTTTAATTCTAAAGCTAATTATTGATATCAGAAGTTTGCTTCTCGGTTAAACACTGATTAATAAAATGGATTTTTAATTTTATAAACCTTAATGCTTGATCTAGCAGTGTGGTTTAACCAGTATTTATAGATATAGATACAGATATCAAAAAAGAGCTTTAGGGGCTTCCCTGGTGGCGCAGTGGTTGAGAGTCCGCCTGCCAATGCAGGGGACACGGGTTCGTGCCCCGGTCCGGGAAGATCCCACATGCCGCGGAGCTGCTGGGCCCGTGAGCCACGGCCGCTGAGCCTGCTCGTCCGGAGCCTGTGCTCCGCAACGGGAGAGGCCACAACAGTGAGAGGCCCAGCTTTAAACATGTATGCACTTGAAAATAAAGTATAAATAGAAGAGCACAGAGAAATTTGCTAGTTATTGGTTCTTAAATAATAAAGCTAACAATTGTTAAACTCTTACCAAGTGCCAGATGACTTAGTTATCACAAGTATTACTCCCTTTAATGCTCACAATAATTTTATAAATAATTAGCAATTTTTAAGTCAAATGATTAAGTGACCTGCCCAAGGACATGCAAAGATAAAGTGATGAAGTTGGACTACACTCCCATTGGTCTAACTCTACAAAGAGTACTCCTTACCACTCATCCACACTATGGGTACTTTACTTACTTGTTTTTTAAAATAGTCACTATAGTGTAGCGATCAAATATAAGAATATTGGGAATTTAAATCCTCCTCACTTAAAATTAAAAAATACTAGTTTCACTGCAAAGAAAATCCTGAGGTGACTCCATGGTCTACAGTAGTATTCCTAACAAAATTTGGGATAGGAGGCTGTGGAGCAAAGAAGAGAAAACCTTTAGAGGAATATGTCAGAATCCAAGAGGGCTGTTTTTATACTATGCTCACCCCACCTCCCAATTCCAGTATTTCTCCCTATTCTTTTCATGCATTACGTATGTACATACCATTTCAAATACTCTTCCTCTTCATGGAACATGCTTTCTGCTTCTACCCTACGTCATGGCTAAGTTTATCCTGCAGGTCTCCACTCACATGTTACCTTCCACAGGAAGCCTGCCTGTTCAGTTAGGGTGTCCTTCCTCTTGCTCATAGCACCCTGTCCTCTTTCCTATCATATCACGTCCCTCTCTCTCTCCCTTTCCCTCTAACACACACACAGTATTTTAATCCTTTATTTATATGTTTGTCCATCTAGTCCATCATATCCTTCCAAGCAGAGACAATGAGTTTTTCATTCATCTTACTGTAGTAATAAATTTTAAAAATAAAAGACAACTATTATTTTTATCCCGTGAGTACCATAATGCCTGCCAGAGACTCAACACTCAAAACGTATTTGTTGAGTGAACAAATATATTTCAAGGCACCTCCCAGTTTTCAATGTATTTTCTCATGTGTTCCCTCATTTAATTTTCATGTTATACCTCTGTGTTGAGTGTAATATTCTTATTTTTAAATAACGAGAAACCCAAAATGCAGAAAAGTTAAGAAACATGTCCAAGGTCACAAGTGCTACAACAAAACAAAACTGAGACTGAAACTTATGTCTTTGGACTCTGTCCATTAGTGTTTGCCTTACAACGAAGACGAGAAATCAGTCTCCTAGGAAAGTACGAGGTATACTTCTGGCATACCACATTTCACTCTCTGAAAAACTTTACTACATTGAAGTGGTAGCATGCCACAGAAATTTTTAACTGTACATTTCAAGCTTAATGGACAAAATAAGAGTTTTCTTCAATTCAGTAACTGTTTAGTACAGAGCATAGAGTTAGTAAATAACAGAGACAATCTTTGCCCTTCATGGAACTAAAAGTTTAGTTGAAAGGATTAGAGAAAAATGCAAATAATTTTAACTCAAGGCAAGAAAGAGATGCTACAAGAGAGTCAGTAGTTTATTGGACAAATTAAATAACTAATTCTATGTGCCAAGCTTCATGCAATGGGTTAGATATATGAAGATTTAAAAATGGGATTGTGGGCTCCCAAAAGAAAGCGATATCCAGTGGGTTGAATTAAGAACAGAGTCATGTGACGGGGGCAGTGATGGTGGTGGTGGGATGAATTGGGAGATTGGGATTGACATATATACGCTAATATGTATAAAATAACTAATAAGAACCTGCTGTATAAAAAATAAATAAAATAAAATTCAAAAACTAAATAAATAATTTTTTTTTAAAAAACAGAAAAAAAAAAGTGCTTCCCTCCCCTTAAAAAAAAAAAGAACAGAGTCATGGAAGTGGTAGAAACTGAGAGGAAGCTTAGAGAGCTGGTTGACTTTCAAACAATAAGGATAAAGGTGGTCATTCTGGGAGCTATGGAGACATTAGACAAAAGCTACAAGATAGAAACATGTGGGGCATATTTTGGAGAGAACTAGTTTAATGAGAGTGTTAAAGGGGGAAAATGGGTGAAAAAGAATGAATGTCAGGACCTTATATGCCAGACTAAGGAATTAATTCATAATTTGATAAGTAATGGGGATCCAATGAAAATTTTGAGCAGCAGAATGACATCACTCGAGGTGGGATTTGTAAAGATTTATCTACCTGGTGTATGTAGGATGCAGCAAGAAACAAGTTTTCAAAGCTAAGGATGATAAAGCAGCATCATTTAATTACACCATTATAGTACAGAAAATATTTAGGTGATCTAAAATAAACACATTCTTTTATTCCCTGAAAATAGATGAAACAGTTTTAAGAGAGTCCCCACTGATGAGTTTTCATACTAAAAAAGCCTATCAGGGCGAGAGATTGCAACGCAGTACAGTTAAATTAGATTTGTTATTTCTTGGAACGAAACTCCCTTTGGTAGTTGTAGAGAAGTTCTATTGCAGATTCAAAAAGAAAAAGAAGAACATGAAGCACACAGCAATTTTTCATAGTTATTACAGGTGACATCTAAACTGGCACGGTGCAGACAGAAAAGGCATGTAAATTAGACTAATAAAGGCGTTTCTTTAGACTCATCCATGAATACCAACAGAAGTATATAAAGAGATAATGAACTTGTCTAGGGTAACTACTGATAAATGAGCAAGCCCAGATTATCTTTCAGTTCCAAAATGTATTTCACAGGCAGGTCAAGTCACTTTTGATTATTATTTTCAAAAAGAGTCATTTTTAGGATATTTGTGTTTCACATATAAGTTAGCCAAAATATTTTATGTATTATTATTTTAATTGTATTAATATGTATTACTAAATATGACTTTAACAACTGACATCCCAACCTGCCTTAGAGATTTAATGATGATTTTATCAAATAGAATAAGAAGATACTTGTCCCAGTGCTATACCATTGAAACTTGCACTTATGGACATTTAATAAATAGTTCTTTCATGATAGAGATTTTATACTAAAGAGATATGGCTTACAAACTATATTGTATCAGGTAGCCCCAAAACTGTCTGTGTTATAAATTCCGTGAGATGATCTGCAAAAGAAAGAAATTTTCTATTGTCAATTACATTTTGGAAATTTGCATGTCTCTTTCTTTGGAGATACAAACTACACATTAGCATAGTAAAGTCTGATATATCCTGCCTAAATATAAAACCTATTTAACTGTATTCAACCCAGTGCTTTCCAATCTTATCTGATAAATAGAATCTATTTATTTTCCTTTCATATCTATTCATATTCCATGCTGACCTTAGGAAATATTGCCAGCGAACAAAGAAGACAGCATTACATATTCGGGAAATGTGAACTTTTAATGAAAGATCTGCTCACCACTAACCCTACTTCCCAAAAAAGCTACTGGCATTCTGGTCTGAGTCAACCCATGGGGTGCTCAAATTTATCACAGGTGCTCATGGGGTCCCCATAGTCCTATTTAGCCGTGCCTCAAAAATGAGACATTAGGGGCTTCCCTGGTGGCGCGGTGGTTGAGAGTCTGCCTGCCGATGCAGGGGACACGGGTTCGTGCCCCAGTCCGGGAAGATCCCACATGCCACTGAGCAGCTGGGCCTGTGAGCCATGGCTGCTGAGCCTGCGCGTCCGGAGCCTGTGCTCCGCAACGGGAGAGGCCACAACAGTGAGAGGCCCGCGTACCGCAAAAAAAAAAAAGAAAAGACATTATCTCTGATGATTTTGTCTCCCCTACTCTGTTGCCTCCATCCATTCATTTGATCAATGTTTTCTATGTTCTGACTCCACGACAGGGAGCATGAAATATTCTGGAGATAAATAGTATACAGACCCCATGGCCCTCACCTTCACTAAAATAGTGGAAGAAAGAGACAAGAAAAGAGCCTGATATGTTTCTAAGGAAAATACCTGCACTGTGGGAACACAAATGAGGAGCATCCGTACCGCTTTAGTGGATTAAGTGCTGAGAATAAACTGAAATCTGAAGAATAAGTGAGAGATAAGGAAGATTGTCATGCAAGGCCTTGGTGTGGAGAGCTTGACTTTTAGGAAAAAAGTAAATGTGGTACTTTGCTCCATCCATGCAGTATGGATCCCAAGGAAAAGTCTTTCTTATTATTGAATTTCCCTTCTCAGAAGAGTAGAGACTATTCAAACCTTGGTACCTGTAGGGTAATCCAAAGGTGAGAGGAGGTGGCATCATGCCTTTTAGAAGCTTGACCCTCTGCCCCTTGATTAAGTAACTGCTGTTACTTGGAGGCAAGAAGCTAAATGTTGGAATCACCCCCACCTGCCCACCGTGATTTAAGTTCAGAGCTACAAAGAGCCAACCAGCTAACCAACACCTCCTCCTACAGTGCTTCCTCTGTGGTTCTATCCAACCCTGGAGAAGTTCCTTCAGGCAGCATTTGACTCTAAGTCATGAAGGCAACCATAAGTCAAGACCAGAAACACTTCTTTGAGACAGAATATAGCTCTTTGAAGTATGTCCACTAAATAGGAGATGTGTTAGGATACTGCTGGCCAAGCCTATATGGATGTTCATTTCTTGTCGAAACACTGATTTGTCTTTCACAGGAAGGTCTACTGGATGAAATCAATGAATTCAATGTATATTGAAATCAATGAAATCAATGTATATGTCGCAAATGAGCAAAAGAAAAGAGTACCTAAAATTGAAAATGTCAGTATTATTCACACAAACTCAAAAACACCAAATTGGTAACACTCTAATAAAATGAAGATGAAAATGTCTTAAAAATGAGAGACCAGAATATGTTATTATATGCATTGATTCGACATTTTCAAAAGGAAACAGTCACAGGAGGCTGTGAATCATTTATCATCCTGACCAGACCTCTCCTACTCTTTTCTCTTTAAATTTGAAAATGGTGCAATTATTCTGTTATGCTTCATAAAACAGTAAATTATCTCCAATTATTGCAGATTCATAGTAGCAGTAAAATGCTTGTGTAAAACAACACACTCTTGGAATTTATTACAAGATTATAAAATTACAACTCTGAAAAGAGTTTCAAAAACATGTCTAACTCATTTTCCTTGCCTCTGGGCAGGACTGAGTTGCAAATAATTCCAGAAAAGAATAACTATCTAAAGAGATGGTCCAACAATTATTCTTGTTAGCTACAGGGTTCAATTACACTTATAGAGAGACAAATATTTTTTCCATATGCCACAGTTCTTAATGTTTCCTTATGTTTATATTCAGCTAAATTCTCAAAAAAAAATCACATTCTATCATATCAATAAAAGTGAATGGACTCTGAACAACAGCAAAACCACAAAATTAAGTAAAGAAATCTGTCGATGACTTTACCCCATAAGCTTTTGAAAACCCTTTCATTTATTTGCCTTGATATTTCTTGTTTTGTCTAAAAGACAGCACTGGCTACACAAATTTTTAATCACCTCTACGTCAAGGATTTTTAAAATGTCTTAAGAGTGGAAGGATAATCTACCCTCTGCACAAAAACATTTTGTTACTCCCACAGAAACCATAAAGTAAGCATAGCTTTTCCTCCGCTGACATTAGAGGATATTAGTGATTTTCTTAAATTGTAATTTAAAAGTTTTTTGGGAATCTGGGAGATGCCAGATGTCCCCTAAAGTTTTATCATAGTGTACTATTCTCCTTTTGTCACTCAGCACACCATCAAGGCTCTCCTCTAGAGACTGTCCTTCTACAATTTAGGGCTGCTTTGAGGATTTCTAGAACAGTTCTGAGACCATGTATTTGTCAGTCAAATCTGTATTCAATTCCTATGAAGTTTCTCTCTTCCCCATACTCTGAAAGTTACAAGGAGCAGAGGGGTAGACGCTAGTGGTATGAAAATAGTAGCGTACAACCTCTGGCGTGAGAAAGATCTGTTTGACACCTGGTTCTGTCACTAACAAGCTAGTTGACCTTGGAAACGTCATTTATATTGTCTGAGTTTCAGACCCTTTGGCCTTTAAATGGAAATGATAATGCCCACCTCAGAGGGAGAAACGGATTGAGATAATTTATGGAAAGCAAATAGCCAGACACATTGGTCCTCAGTCCATGTCTGCAGTTATCGTTTTCTATCATCGCTGGTGTTCTTGTTGTTAGTATTACTGTGTCTGTTGGGAACGATAGGGCACGAAGGCCAAAAAGCCCAGAGGAGTTTAGGATTGGTATCAGTGCCCCCAGAGAAGTGGTTGGAATGTGCACGATGTACAGTGGGGGAAACGCTGGGAGACTAGTAAGAAAGCAAGGTGTTTCCGCCACGTATTGATGTAAGAGGCACACAAAATCGCTAGCAAAGCAGAAAACCCTCTCATAAGTATCCCACCTTAGGTGGAGACGCAAGGCTCAGGGTATTAACGTAACACACCCAACACGATTGAACAAGGACTCAAACCCAGGATTTCTGCGTCCAAAGTCAGTGCTTTATCTGCTTATACCAGATGCCTTTTAGGACACCAGTCCTGCCCATAATATTCTTCCCCAGCCAGCCAACCTCCTAGTCATTGCCTATTTTTAACTCCCATTGTATGTTATACTCATTTTATTTCAGCATAAATATTTGCTGTGTTCTATCTCTTTCTACTGAATTTTGAGCTCCAGGTCAAAGAGAATTTCTTGTGCATCTCTGTACCTTAAGGCCTTATATTCGAATCTGAGTTCCACCTCTAGGATTGGTGGGCAGGTCACTTCTTTCCACTCCAGGGAGGGTGGCAACTAGGCCTCTCTCTGGGTTCCCTTAGAATCCAGAAGCACCTCTTGTAAATGGAGAAACGGGCACGTAGAGATTGGTGAATAATAAAGAGTAATGAAAAAGCCAGGGTATAAAATTGAAAGTGTTTCAATTCTGGACTAAGGATAAATTCTTGAGCTTGGGAGTTGCTTCTCGAAAGTCCTGTTATTAGAAAGATTAATCTAGAAGCAAAGTACATGGACAGACTAGCAAGAGATGGGGGTTCCAGTAAAATCATTCATAGGCTAATTAAATTCCCTCTTCGCGCACTTTTACTGCAATTAAAATATAAAATGTCTGTTGACATTTTTGATGCCTTGATACGTATGGAGAGATACTTATTCTTAAGTGGGTTTTCCCTTTCCTTTTCTGTGCTTCGTATAATGCAGTCACTATCCACGTGAGCCCACAGTGCTCAATGTTAAATTCACCAAATGCTGTTCTGCACTGTTCCCTCAGCCAATTTATTTCAATCTCAGAAGGAGCAGCCAACTCCACAGTGGATGACTGCTGACTGCAGTTCCACACCATCACTCTTCAGGAGTAAGCTGCGCTCAAGCAAAAAGCTCCCACCGTGTGAGCATGGATGCGATCAGCCCCTCGTCAGCGGCAGCAGCTGTGGGCCTAGGAGACCCCACTTTCTGTCCATGGGGTACAGAGATGCAGACAGCTTATCTGCCTCTAATACAGGACTGGATTTTTATCTTTTAAAAAAAA
Source organism: Aethalodelphis obliquidens (assembly GCF_003676395.1). Classification (NCBI taxonomy): domain Eukaryota; kingdom Metazoa; phylum Chordata; class Mammalia; order Artiodactyla; family Delphinidae; genus Aethalodelphis; species Aethalodelphis obliquidens. Next base: position 25,738,084 of record NW_020837952.1, read on the forward strand.
AAAGCTATAGAAAAGGTAAGGGAAAATATATAGGTTGCACAGGGAAGATTATCAAACCAGTCTTCATCCCATGTAAGAGCTAGGTCATATTTACAGCATGATTGGTGGTAGCCAGATATCATAAATGCTTATGTTTATTTTTGGAAAAAATTATAGAACTTTCAGGGTAACAGCTTAAAACTTCTAATTTTCATGGTTAGGGGGTTAGAGCCTAAATGTTCAGAAATTTTCCACAAACGCTATCATCAACTTAAAATAGCTGTATTTTGGGCTTCCCTGGTGGCGCTGTGGTTGAGAGTCCGCCTGTCGATGCAGGGGACACGGGTTCGTGCCCCGGTCTGGGAGGATCCCACATGCCGCGGAGCGGCTGGGCCCGTGAGCCATGGCCACTGAGCCTGTGCGTCCGGAGCCTGTGCTCCGCACGGGAGAGGCCACGACAGTGAGAGGCCCGCGTACTGCAAAAAAAAAAAAAAAAAAATTTGTATTTACTAAATGAATTTGTATTGAGATGGACACATGCGATAGCAAGTCTGTGGCCCAGAGCCAGGAAAGCTTTACCTTTGTCCATTTGACCTCCCTCCTCTTGCCTCTGACTTTCCTTATATGCTGATTCCATCAAATAATTTGATGATTATAGAAATGATCCTTGACAAGATCCTTTATTCTTGAACTATATTATCATTTACCCTATCACCTTGCATTTGTGAATTGCATGTTAGAATAAGCCATTTTGCTGTTTCACATGTGTACTTATTATTGGTTACGTATTGTCACACTCCGACAAAAATTATGATTTTAGTAAAGAAGTGGATGTTTCTAGAAGTGTATGCACAACATGGAGTTTTTTCAAAATTTGACTGTACACCATAAGGGTAGACATTTTTCAAGTGCAATGTTAAGGGAAATTTTTTTCACGTAATTTGAATCGACAAGCCATTTCATTCAAGTCTACATACAATTTTCCTGTGTAAGTAGTGGCGCAAAAACAAATGGCATACTGTCTATTCTTCTCTGTTTAAAATCATAATCGAGTTTACCATTTCTGCTACGTGATAAAGCAAACAGCCCTAGTGTAGAAATTAGAAATAAAAAGGAGGATTTAGTGAACATCAAAGTTGAGTCCAACACCATACATGTGTTATCATCTGTAAATTTCACAACACAAAAATCAAGGAATTATCTGAGTTTCCAGGGAATTAAGTAATTTAACGAATGTGTCCTGCTGGCTCTTTAAATGCTCTAACTCCACAGGCTTCTGTCCTGAGTACTGTCTTTTGCTACAGTACATGATTTTCCTGGGTGCTCTCATCTCTTTTCAGGGTTTCAATTGCTGCTTATATACTCCAATTACTCTCAAATCCATTATTTCCCACTGAAACCTTTCTCCCAAACCTCAGACCCAAATGCCCAACTGCCTAAGATATCCTCCCTTCCCTGTTCCTAGACACTTCCTCCTCCAAATATCCACTAGTGGTTTCCCTATTCTTTCTACTCTGTTTCCTATGTACGTTCCCCATATACACTAGCTGAGTTAAATCAACACACTAAACAAAGGACTCAATATGAAAAATTTATCAAAGTTATGTGACATTTCATGTGATCAAATATGTGATTCCAATAAGAGAATTTCCTTAAGCATTTCATTCTCATACCTCAGAAGCCATACAGGCATCATCTGATCCAGATTCCTTGCTTCGCAGCTGAGAATCTGATGCTAATAGCAGCAGTTCAGTCTTTCACTCGTGATTGCATGGCCAGTGTCAGCCTTGAATCCCAAGTTCCCTGACCTGGGAGGAAGTTCTACTGGACCTTGTAAACTCCTCCTTTTTTCAAAAAGTAATGATTTAGGAGTGTGAGCCGGTATTTAGAGTAGTGAGCTATCGTGTTTCAAATCAGCAGAAATCATCTATGTGTCATCTCAAATTATCCCTTATGGGAGAGTGGGGCCTAGGTCCATATTGTCACACTGTCTTCTGTATACGCTCCTCGGTTGGGGTCAGTTTCTCTTCCCTGCAGTGGCTCCTAGCCTGTATTTTCCTTTCCTTCTCCTCTGGCAAACCCATTTCCCAGTCATGAGGATCCCATTGTTCACATCCACACCACTCACTGCCCTACCTGACTCCCAAAATGGGGGGCTTGAGTTTAGCTACCAGGAAACATGCTTCAAGTTACCTCTTTCCCAGACTTGGGGTAGGAATGTTTTTGGTCTATAGAAATAGGCAGCCTCACATGTTAACTGCACATGAAAACTTGCTTTGTCTGTTGGGTTTTCTAACATCCTAGAACAATCTGGAATAAAATGTAGAGTGCATTTTTAAGTGACATTGAATAAATCTAAAAAGGAAGGTAGACCGCTATTTGATTTTGCTAGGCTCTTGTTGATTTCAGAAGCAGGGCCTCTGTAATGGTGAATTCAGTTTTACACTTTTCTCCTCTTCCCACTCAGGGCTCGTTAACCCCATAGTCACTCTCCACCTGCACCATCACCCACAAGCTCCTCTCGTGCCCATCCCTGGCAATTTATGCCTTAGGTTAGCTTTAAGGTCACGTTTATGAGTCTGCTAAACTTGCAAACTTAGCCACCTGAGATGCTGCAGGAAAGGAAATGTTCTTATTAGCTGCTTTCAGTAAAATTTTCTGGAGCTCAAGTAGTGTTTTTAACACCCTAAGGAGACACCTTGTAGAGAGAAGAAGTCAAGCCTTATATTTGCTTAATTAGTAATTACCTGTTAAGGTATTGAATGATATACAACATAGTAGATGCCATGCAAGTAAACTAGCATTTATTGAGTTCCTAATACATGATAGCCAGACATAAACAAAAATCAAAAGTCCTGCTTGCCCTGGTAAAGGGGAACTTAGAAAAGCTGCATTTTTAGCCACACACTTTAATGAAACTGTTCCCCTCTGGTCACTGCTTTTCAGCACTTTTTGTAGTAGATGTCTTCTGTCTATCATGTGTCCTTGCAAGATTTTTAAGTTCTTTCAACTTATAGAACTATAGCATGTGTCTTAAGCATATTCTCTTTCTTCAAGCCCATCATCACTCACATAATTAGATATAAAAGACTAGAAATTTCTTTGAAAAAAGGTCACACTCCAAATAAGTATGAATTTTTAACTAGTTTCCTAAAAATTAATTTCTGGGGAAGTTTTTCAGTTGGAAGACTTTCCTGTAAATTGGGCTATTTTGAACTTGAATATAGCTACTTCGGCGTCCAAACGTGGTAAGTAAAGCAAATTTTTGTGGTCATATATATGTTCCATTCATTTTTTTTTTCATTTTTTTTTTAATAGGAATATAGTTGCTTTACAATGTTGTGCTAGTTTCTGCTGCACAATGAAGTGAATCAGCTATATGTATACATATATCCCCTCCCTCTTGGACCTCCCTCCCCCCCCACCCCATCCCACCCATCTAGGTTGTCACAGAGCACCGAGCTGAGCTCCCTGTGCTATACAGCAGGTTCCCCCTAGCTATCTATTTTACACATGGTAGGGTATTTATGTCAAACCTAATCTCCCAGTTTGTCCCACCCTCCCCTTCCCGCCCTGTGTCCACACGTCTGTACTCTATGTCTGTGTTTCTATTCCTGCCCTGCAAATAGGTTACCCTCTTGCACTATTGGTGGGGATGTTCCATTATTTTATTGCCAATAAATTAAGTTTGATAAGTTTGAGAGACAGATATGAAAATGTCTGAAGGATGATGATGTTTAAAGTGATTCTTTTTTTCCACCAAGTTCTTAGTAAATAATAAATTCTCAATTACTTTGAGAAAGATTATTTTTATCTTCCCATATTTCCCTAGCCTCCCAGTAATAATTCTAACTATTAATCTAACTCGCTCTATTTTTTAAAATAAATGATGACATCTCCTAAGTAAGGTGATCATTAACATCCATCATTTTTATAAGCAGTTTGACTGAAAATGAAGAATTATGATGAGGGGAGAGCCTAGTTTTACAGGAGAGTATTTCACCCTTCCTTTTGGAGACAAGTTCTACAGAGCCACCCAATGTGTGTTTAATTCACTTATGATAGAGAAAGAATGAAATATCCTTCAAAAGCTTCAAATCAACTTGCCATTTAATCCCCATGTTTCCAATAGTCTCTAACATTAAGCAAGAGAAGGAGCTCTTGGATTCCTACCATAAGCTCCCATCTGTCTAAAAAGTTGTCTGCCTCAGCATTGCAGGTCCCATCATCCAGTTCAATTCTTTGGGCCATGCCACTGTTGCTGAAGGCATCCATCTCAAAGCACTGTGTGTGTGTCGGGGCCGGGGTGGGGGGGGGGGGGGAGTAGTTGCAAGAGAGAAAATAGAAAAGAATAAATGTCCCATTAACAAAGTTATAGAACTGATTTTCAGATTCCTTAGCTATCACTTCAGAAATAAGGGAGGGGGGCATGGAGAATCTTATAGAAAAACAAATAGGTAATTATGTTGAAAATAATAACACCGAATGGTTGATTCTTCTGATCCTCTAGATACGAACAGCATCCCCACTCTATAGATAAGGAAACAGGCTCACAGGGATTGAGGAACTTATTCAAGCCTGTGCTTGAAATCACAGCACTGCATTATGGTAACACAAACGTTTTGTTCAATTACATTTTAGAAGCACATTTACTGCATAAATCTAGTTCTTTTGTGCATATAATCACACTATCTTTTTTTCCACTAGCTAAAATACAATTGAAGCATTTTACATTTCCTTAAATGACAGTAGGTGTCTAAAGATTTAGTTTTCCATTTTTGGTGTTAGAACTCAGTGAGCTCCAATTACTGATTCCCCATAAACCTGAAACAAATAAACAGGAATGTTTTTTTAAAGTTAATAAATAAAAGTTCTTTATTTCCTTGACCAGTAAATTAAGAAAAAACAGGAGGAAAAGTCCAGAATAGCTCTACTCTTCCCCTAAAATGAAGAGGAGACTAATGAAGGACTCTTTCAGATACCAATGGGAGAAATAGCTTTGCCTGCCTTCCTTCTTTTTCGCTGGTGCTCTTGTCGTATTTTCAGTTAACACTTATCAAGCACATACTATGTGCCAGACACTCTGACAAGAACCTACATTGATATATTCAACAACCCCATGAGGTTTTCAGGAACTACATCACAGTGAAATTTTCAAACAAAGCTCTCACTTATACAGAAGACCAGGATTCCCATTCTAAAAGGTCATCTCTAATTCACACTTTTGACTCTGCCCTAAGCACAGCCAGAAGTCTATTGCCTTTCAAATGATGTGGCCTGCCTTAGGGAAGAATTCCCCAGCACAGATATGATGTAATGGGAATAGCATAGACACCCAGCGTTTGAATACACCCTGCAACTTTCTTGTTTTATGATCTTGGAGACAATACACAACCCCTCAGAACTTCCATTCCCTCATCTGAAAAAAAAGGGTACCAAACCCAAGAAATTATCATGAGGAAGAATTTAAATAAGCCATAGATAACCTGGAAGTAACAGCCCAATGAAATAATTTTTTTCATCATCATCATCTTTATTAGATGGTACTTTCTCAGATTCTTTGACCAGAAAATAAGAAGGACTTGAATAGACAATAAGACTTCTCCATGGAGTAATTGTATACATTGTATATATAAAACTATATATTATTGTCATTTCATACTTGGTGACTACACAATGATACCCCTATTCTTTTTTTCTAGATTATCAATCAAATGTCCAGCATATAAAGATTTGAAAAGTTAAGTATGGAGTAGTCTGAGTAAAATTAAAAGTATTAATTCACTTCAAGTGAAGCTGAGGGAAAAAAGTATTTGAGGTTACTCTAGGAAAGAAAGGAGGGAGAAGAAGAGATAATTGAGAGAGAGGAATAAAGAAAATACGCTCATTATTTCTTCCTTATTTTCTGCCATTGTGTGATTTCTTTACAGGGATTAGAGCATTGACATATGCAACCTTGATTCTTGTTATCTCTGATGAAGAGTAATCCATCCCTTCTACGGTGTGTGTCTTAGGGCTTAGCAGATCGCTTAATTTCAGAAAGTTATAACACAGAACCCTCAAGAAAAAACTAGAAACTATTAAAAACTGTGTAAGCAAAAAATAACATATCGTTTTTTCTTCTTCTTCCCAGTTGAGGACTCCATTCTTTGGCAGACATTGTAAAGTAACAAAAATGTTTAGTCAGAGTCCTCAGCTTATATATGAAAAAATCATTTTCTCTCAACTGCTCCAATATCATTATCACTTTGTTAATAGGCATGCCGCATTCCTAAGTTGGGAACATTCACTCTTCCTGGAACAGGCAGGCCCCAGATTCCTCCTGGTTTCTGCTCAGTCTACCTTATCAAAGACGCCTTTCCTATCTTCTTCCTAGGCAGCAGTTCCCTCACCCCATCACTTGCTACCCTCTAATCCAACCTTTTCTTTATTTTCTTCAGAGCACTTATCACCACGTGACATCTATCTGTTTAGTGTTGTTCTCACCTCATGAGGATGTAAGCACCATGAGAACAGAGATTTTCTTTGGTTCACTACTGTATGGCGTGAAGGAGGAATTCAGTGGTTATTTGTTAAATTAGTGAATGTAAAGAACTATTGAAGGGTCAAAGGCCTGATTAGGTCTCAGAGACTGGAAAAAATTAATATCAGCACATTTAAAATAAAGAGCTTATATCTTTATTATGTAGTCCTTGTGAGTGTGTGTATATGTGTACATATACATATATACAGAGAGAATGTGTGTGTGTATATATACACACATATTGAGAGAGAGAGAGAATGGCACTACTAAAAGTATAACATGCTGGCATCGTCACTCAGGTAACTCCAGTGACAAAGTCACTTTGGAGGCTCTATGCAGTGTCAAATGACCTCATTTAGGGTGTCTATCTGGACAACTTCAAGATGGTGTTGGTAAAAATATATTTAGACTCAGAATAAGATAGGGCCCCAGATGTCCTGAATTACTGGGTGAACTGGTATGGAGCGGTACTAGAGTGAGAAATACAGGAATGTTGACTCTGACCATATCTTGGACTCAAGATTGTAGTTAAGGTAGGGCCTACCAATTACATGATTCTGTTTGTCAACCTTGTGGTGTTAGTACTGAATTCACTAAAACTTGGACTTGCAACTTGAGAATTATCACCTAAGCTATCTGATTACAATCTTGTGTCATTCAGATTCATGGGAGACCCCCATCTAGGACCACACCTCACCAGGAGGAGGCTGTTGAAATTCTGCTGGTGGCATCTCTCAGCATTGAATCTATTATCTCACACAGTTAAGATGTGGCTCCAAAGTTTTATATCCTGTTCAACAAAGACTTGAGAATGGTCCAGACCTACCTTCCATTAAAAGTAGTCAGACGACATTTGTTACTAAGCATGATCCCTTAGAGCCTCATACCCAGCACCCAAGCTGTTCAGAGTATTCTTCCCAGTGACAGAAGCAAATTTTTATAAGTACAATTTTCTCCATTTCTTACAATCCAAAGATATATTTTAGTGCCACTTACGCACTGGTTTTCTGGAAAATGCCTGACTAACCTACCCTTGATCTGACTTTGCCTTAACTTAGCACTGGTTGCAAGAAAGATATGAAAAAAATCAGAAGGACAGTTTCTATCATGAAATAAATCGAGGGTCAAGAGTTTAGCAATGTTTAAAAGCAAGAGCTTTGAAGCTAGCCGGGTGTGTCTTATATCTGAATCTGAGAATTACAGCCATATGAATATGAGCAAGCTACTTAATATTTTAAAGCTTAGATTTCTGAACCATAAAATTGGAATAATGACAGCACCTAGCTCAGAGAACTGATGTGAGGATACTGGGTAAGTACTGGGCAAAGCTGTCATGACGACTGGGAAGAATAATGGGCGTGAAATGACTATCGTGGAGCAGGTCAACATGCCTATTTCCTTCTCTTCTCCCTTCACTTGGGAAGGATCCAGTCCCTGGCACTCCCTTGTGCTACCAAAATCCTGCCTTGGTATGGCTGTTTCTGTTTCCAGCTGTCTTTAATCTGCCACATACAAGAATAAAAGCTGAGAGGAAACCTAGAAAATAATGATTACCTTGTCTTTATTTATTAAGAGCAATAGAAGAGGCCTTTTCTTAGGCATAAATGTTGAATCATGTTAGCAGAAGTGACTGCTATTATTTAATATTGTTTAAATTCAGCTATTTAGGAAATGAATTATCTAGCCAGGTAGAGAGACAGAAAGATGTAGATAGACACATAGGTAAATTAATGCTTGGATGGAAAGAGAGACGTAGGATCATACACGGGTGGATGGACGAACAGATAGACAAATAGGTAGATATATGCATGGATGGTTAGGTAACAAATAGATTCAGAAAGATGAAATCATATATGGTTGGATGGATGGATAGATAGATGGATGGATGGATGTTATGGTATGAATAAGGTATGAGAAACATCATGGTATGGAATTCAAGGTAAAGGGGAAATTCCTAGAACCCTATCTCTCTTTTGAATTACAGCCAAGCATACTTATGTTTCAAGCCTGTGATCTTCAGACTGCAGCATGGTGTACTCAAATTACAAGAAAAACCTGTTACATTTTCCTAGAAATTCTATAATCTTCAAGTATTCGGGAGGAATTTTTTGTTTTTGTTTCAAAAATCCAAATATATAATGAAATAAGGTACAAATACATAGGTATTTTTTTAGAAAAAAGCTCATGTGTTTTTATGTTAGAAAAGCGTGGCCTTAGGTTACAATCCCCTAGACTCTCCTGATGGTATCCCTTCTTTCTTGTCTTTATGGGCACTTCGGTTGAAAATTTTAGAAGTACATTGTCAATCAAAGGGTCACAACAGTTGGTGTGGTCTGAAACACGAACTGTTTACAATTTTTGTTTTCTTTTTATTTTAGCAATGTATATATTAATTTTTTGCTAAAACCAAACACACATGCTATTAAGGTCATGCTGATCCGATGAAACATTAAGCAGAACAGGCTGTGAGGTACAGTGGAGAACAGGACACAATCTGCTATGAGTAAGAGAGAAAAAGCACAGATGCATGTCAAGGCAAATACTCAATAGACCCGTAAAACTTCCCTTCATGGGTCTGTAAGAGAGCACAGTCAGGTCGATGAAAATTGTATGAAAATGAAGAGTCACTACTGAAGGAATTGAATAGTGCAGTGACATGGGTGCTTTCCTAAATCCACATAGGAACACTGATGTACTCTAGGAGGAATTATATTGTAAAATATACTGCCTCATTCACCATATTTGAGTATGAGTTTCTACAAATTTAGTATCTGAAAGTGTGCTAAAAATACAAAATGGTTGGGAATCTCTGGGTTAAACTTTGCAGTTTAGATCAGGAGATTTACTGACACCTGTTAGCAAAATACCATAACCAGATGGAGACAGTGGCTTTTAATAAGTGAATCTAACTATAAATGTGTAAAATTCCGTTTAAGTCACAGGGCTTTGGATGGAATGTAAAGCTATATCAAAGATGATTCAATATGTGTACATTATAAACATCTTCAGAGAGGTTTTATTTTGCAAATGGGTACAGACCTCTGCAAATGGACAGATGAAAAGAATTACATACAAACAAAACCCAAGTAACATTTTTGATGAAAAGTTTGCAGATCTTTCTCAGAAATCCATATATAAAGAAGTAAATTTTTCTTGGTACATAAAAATGTGGGAAATTTGCTAAGATTCATCAGGAATTCCTGTGTATATAGTCATAGCAATCAATGAAAATTTCTTATGATCTGGAAGGTATTCTTTTTCAAAAACTGAGTGCTTTCTCACCCATAGTGAACTATAGGTGACTATACAGTTTACATACTAAAGTAGGACACTGCTGAGAGTTAGAGGCGGTGCTAAACCAAATTAAAAGGAATTGCTTGATCTATACCTGGCTTTGCCGTATGCATACTGGAATGCATTCACTCTAGGAATAATTGCCATTACCTGGAAATCATTTGTCATCCCATGCATTATATTGTCCAGCCTCAAACCAGTGGAGACCCATCATTATTGCTCCAAGACAGTTCATGGGTGTCATGTTTCTGTACATCTGGAGAGCATAGGAACCAGCTGCCTTGGTTCTCAGTCTTTTCAAGAATGTTTGTGTGGCAAAAACTTTGGAAGCTAGAGATCCAGAGCAAAAGTTAGGCTGGTTAGCTTGCATATCATCACAAAAGATTCAGGTTTTCTAAGCTTAGGATTCCTCATCTGTGACACAAATCCCATATGTGCAGAACATCCGCATAATCCTCGTGGGACCTGGACTGTCAGGGAGAATTGACACAAATATGAAGCTCATGCTGCTTGCTGCGCCACAGATAAAAGTCCTTTATCTTTGGCCCTGGAGTTTCATGTCTTCTGCCAGTATCCATGGATATTTAGATGGCTAACTCGTTCACTTACAAGTAGGGCAAAATCTCAGCCACTTCATAGCTTTTAACACACATGGATAGGGCAAGAGCAAAACAAATAACCATTGTGATAATAATATTTAATCTGAGTCCTAGAAAGGGCATTGGACAGGGGTCCAGAGATAAATTGCTAATCCCACTAGACTACAGCCTTTTTGAGTGAAAGAACAAATTACTCCCTTTCTCTCTGGTCCTCAATTTTCTCATCCATAAAGTAGTCAGAGGAAGGAGGTGGCCTTTTAAAGTCCTTCTGATTCTAAATTATTTGCATTTGTGATTCTTTCAGTCTGCCCATAACTCTGTCCCTCATTCCCACCACATGATTTAAAGATGCATCCTATGTACATATGATATGTGCTATACGGTATATGTGTTAAAACTCACAGAATATTAGCATGCAGAAGCTCCTTAGAGACAGTGTACTCTAGATATTTCCATAACTATGCTCTGATAAATCCCAGGATCCTTCAAAGAAGATTTGGGAACTCCAAAATTCTTGATTGGTTTATTTTTCACGTAAGTGTAAACTAGTTTTTAAATTGAAACAAAACCACATGGATACTGCAATGTGTTGGAAGCTAAAGGCAACCACGTAGAAGACCAACAGTGAGGGAACATATCCTCATTGACCTTACAAAATGCAAGTGCCATACAGTCCAATTTCTAAAATAAACCTACACTGATAAAATTGTTTCTTTTGACTGCTATTTAAATGAGTTATAAATAACAACCACTTTGAAATGCTGACTTTATCAATCAGAGACATGAAACACTGATGCATTACAGTACTATTAGTCTGATGAAAGGGAGTATAACGAATTGGGGTAAAGAAGAGAAGTAGAGGCAGAAAAGCTAACTACATATACATATGGAACTATTATAACTATTTGAAGCTTATTTTCCTTTTGAGTTGAGGATCCTATTGTTTCTTTTAAGGTCATGTAGTTGAATACTGCAAGAATTTGGAGTATGGGTTTACTACAGTAGCTTTTGTCCCTACTAGCAAAATCATTATTAAAGGTTTCCTTGAACATAAATGTTTCCTTGAACAAAAAGTTTTCTTTTGCTCTGGCTTGGCATTGCTGTCCCCAAAGATGAAGGGATCGGTCTGAACTTTGGAGGAACAAGCCAGAATGGAAAAGAGATGTGTATAAAAGGCAATATGGAAAAAGAAACAATCCAATGGCTGATTCATGTGCAGAAACACTTAAACCAATGCATCTCCGTGACTGGGGAAATGATGGCAACTTGGATAGAAACAGGAAAGTTGAACAGAGTAACCAGTTTTGAAAGCAAGAATTATGAGCACAATTTGAGAAAGGTGGAATTTGAAGAGATAACAGGCCACGTGGTATAAATCCCTAACGAACAGGCCAGAATTGAGGAAAGAGGCCTAGCTAGAAATATGGATTTGGTAGTCATCTGTGTCCACAGACTGCAGGCTTCAGATATCAGAAATTAGCTTTTATTCTTGAATCTGGAAGTGCCAGTAATGCTGGCAATTTCCTGCCACTCTTTCCAATAAAAAAGTCCACATTCTGATTTCGCTGTGACTCAGTAAATTGCCTCAAATCTCATACACAATTTTCCTTGTTGCAGGGTGTCAAACCCAAATCTACCTTCACTTTAAGTGTAAAAGTTTTTAAAAAGAGTGTTGTGCGTTTGTAAATTGAATAATTACATTTTCCTTTCCCTGAGCAATATGGAAATGTGAAAAAATAATAATAAATCATCTTCACCAATCAATGCAAGGAATTCAGGTTTGCAAAGCCATGTTTGAATTACTATAAAAGGAAAGGAGACCTGACAATTTCTGTGTGATTGTGGGATGTATAGCATCATCAGAATGACAAGGTAAATGCTGAGGAATATTTTTCTAAATATTGGAAGAATTGACTGGGTATTCAGCAGAAGTTAAGTGAAAATGTCAGGGTAACGATTACGATTTTGCACTTTAGCACACACTGACGATTGGGACATAGCAAGATTTGATTGTGGCTTCATGAAAGTATGAAATCGAACTTTCAGAGACATCGCCTGTACTAGACTATACTTGAATGCTCCTTTATTTTGCATGCAAGATTTTTTTTTAATATATACTCTTTTTAATAGTATGTTATTTGGTTAATATATATGTCACACTCATTAAATTTCATACCTTGAATTTGAAGGTATTTTTTCTATCTTTGTTTCTTTGTAAGCATAAAATTATTCTGAGCTTTTCTCAGATACCAGTAAATAAGTAACAATTGTTCAGTGAGTATCTACCATGTGCCTACCGCAAGGCTGAGCATTATGGACTTTTAAGACGGAAGAAATTAACATCCACTGGGGAAGCAAGTGTAGATACTCATAAGTGTTCAACTTTCTATTCTGTGATAAGGAAGATTAAGAGTTGGGTGCAGATACCTCCTTGGTTGACATGAGCATCTTGCTTTTGATCGACAAAGACGCTTATGGGAATATCAGCTTATCCTACTCCATGGCTTTACTTTTAGGGCCACAGGACACGGGTTGGTGGTGGTCAGTGGATGATTATTCTCTTAGCAGAAGTCAAGGATTGCAGGATTCAGGTGTCTTTTGGAGTGGCTGAGTTTCTGAACAAATAAGATCCTAGCAAGAGCAATTAAAACAAGCTCTTAATTAAAAGCTTTTGGTATCTAAACTTGAGGAAAGCAAATCGATGTGGCAAGCTTTCACTCCAAGTCATATCATTGCTCTGAAGCCCAGAAGGGTAGCCTGAGACAACACTGTCTGGAAATTTCCTGAATGCCTAAAAGGACTTGGGTTGAGTTCAGTCTAGACTGGAAAATATGTCTATATTTAGAATAAATGGTGAAAGTTTAACATTTAGACAGAAAATCACTTAATTTTCCATTATTATAAAACTAAATGTATCATTCTCATGAGTAGACATCCTTTCAGCTGCTGTCTATTGAACTCTTATGAGCAGCCAGACATCTGCTGACAGCATTAGCTTGGTTAAACTCACACCATATTATAGATTGGTACTCTATCCCATTTTTACAAAGGAAAAAAAAATCCTGGAGAAGTCAAGTAACTCGTTCAAGATCCATCACCTCACAAGAGGTGGGGCTCAGATTAAAACCCAAATATGCTGACCCCAAAGTCATCGTGTTAACTACTACCTGGTACTACCAAACTTGACCAGCAGTGAACTTCAGGTATTACATATGAATGTGCTAGGTAAATTAGTTCCTGACTGCATACAAGACCTCTACTCTCCAAGCATTTTTTTTTAATACCACACATCGCTGATAAACTATTTTCCACTGCTTCTAATAATAACACTATAATAATGACAATTATTACTGAAGATGGCCAGTGTATCTCTGTAATTTTCATTTTTAACGTTATCTAATGCAGTTTTTGCATAAATAATTCTTCTTAGCCAATAATTTATTGCTTGTGTTAAAAGAAAAAAAATCTAAAAATGAGCTTATTACATGTAAATGGTAAATCTCTTCTATCTATAGAAAATCATGTTTCTTGTGTTTTTCATTAATTATAATGGCACTGATCAACTTTAAATATGGGCTCCCTCTACATATTAAAATTGATTTTTCTCTACGTTTTTAATTCTGCAGCTATTACGTATCTGGGAAACAAGAAAAATGTTCAATTATTTTCATTATTCCACCTATGTGAGGTATGGGTAGTCATTTCTGTAGGTCATATCAAATACTTGTTCCAAAGTATTATTACTTTGCATCCAAAAACGTCAATAACAACGAGTTAGATATATCATTTATTGAATGACTGATATGTTTTAGGTACCACACTTAGAACTTTTTTTGTACTTGGCACTTTATATCCATTGTATCATTAATATCCACGACCATCCCATAAAGTAGTTATCATTACCCACAATTATATAAGAGCAATCTGTGGATCAGAGTTGTTAAATAACTCTCCTAAGTCATAAATTAGAAGTGACAAAAGCTGTTTCCAAAACCTGCCTGCATCCTGGCACTAAATTTTTAGCCTATCACCATGCTCCCTCCAAGATACCTTTGAAAATACTGAAAATTAAACTATCTGTAAAAATAAGATCTTGAGCATGTTTCATTTTAGGTTTGCACTTCATAAACACTTTGACAGATATCCTTTGATCTTAGGGGAATAAAAATTAAAGTTAGCTGTAACTCTGTAATTTGTTTCTTTATATATTCAGTATCTTATCAACCCTTTGTTAGCATGGCTGACCTTTCCCAGCGCTGGTATTTATGTAGAGGATCATGCTTTTGTATTAACTATAGACATTTCTGTCTTTACCCCTGCACAAAATCTCTTTCCTGTCACGTTGTTAGCAGATATTTATTCCACTCTGCAAGCAGTAATGCATAAAAATATGACTGTAGATATGCATGTCCTTTCTCAAGCCCTAACACATACAGATTTAACCATCACGTCATTCATAGATACTTATTTCATCATGACAAGAAGAGCAACATATATAATTAATATTGATTTCCCTGATCTTGCCTGGACCCATACAGCTTTCACTGGTACAGACTGATAGGGAAACACTTTACCTCTGAAACTCTCCGGCATTTAAATATTTAACTTCCATTTCATACATCACTAAATATTACTGGGGTACACAAAAAAACTACCAAAAAAGCAGTAATTCAAACTAAGAACTTAAGAAATCAACTGAAGCCAAAAAATCTTTAAGATTTTAAAAAGATATCACTAGGAACTTACATTTCAACATCAAATTTATATTTCAATCTCAGTGAAAGAGACATAAACATCATTACTCTTTAATAAAACCATAAATAATATTTTGTGGTATTTCCTAAATGCAATAATACTAAGAACTAGTAGTCTGTTAGAATTTACAACCTACGTTCCAATTTACAAACAGATCACTGGCTCTGACTTTCATTCGCTTCTTCCTTTTGACCACAGATCTGCAACTTTGGGCAAGTTACTTAACTTCTCCAAGCTATCTTTTCCTCATCTTTAACACGTAAAATAAATCCATGGATTAAATGAAAATATGTGTGTGTGCATTATATATGTCACATTTGTTGAGATAAATATATTCATTAAATACTATCTATCAGGAAATAGATATTATATGATTATATATATATATATGTGTGTGTGTGTATACATATATATATCACACAAACAATGCCTGCCATACACGTAGTAGGGTCTCAATAAGTGTGAGTTCCCTCCCATTTTCTCCTTTTCATATACGTATTGTATACTAGGTACGTATCTGTTAAATATATTGTACTTTATCACGTACTATAAAGTATATGTATACTCTAAAGTATAATGTATAAATATACGTTATACTTTACCCTATACCTTATCACCTCTGTATCACACACTATTTATATAATTTGTTAAATACATTGTACTTTGCAAGGCTTTCACTCAGGGTGGGACCAGAATGAGGCACTTGCTTCATGTACAAAACTTAAGATGATGCAAAAAAAAAAAAACATAATCAAGTAAATAATATTTTAACGCAATTTTTAAAAATAAGAATTTATCGAAATTCCATGATGAACAAAATATCAAAACATTAAGTAAGGGCAAAATCAATATTACTGGTCTTTCCTTTGCCTTGGGCTTTTATATGGCTCAGCCCAGCACTGCTTTCACCAGAATTACCTAAGCATGTTTCCGAGCTCTCAGCCTCTCCGTAGAAAGAATATTCAGCATGTCTGTGTTCTTATTCCAGGGCCTCTTGCATGAGGTAGCTCATCACAGCCTCATTTTTTTCCCCAGTTTGAAGCTGAAAGGTTTAAGGCTTGAAACTGGAGATAGGAATACAGGCTGAAGTATGAGCTGAGAACTTGAGGAATCAAGAATGCGAGAGGGCAGGGCATCGCAGAGATCTAGTGATGAGAGAGCTTCTGTTCTAGAACTTGCCAACCTTGAAAAGCCTACAGACTACTGTCTCTCTGCTCATTCTGCTTCAACTTCCTCATCCAAGAATGATTTCTGACTGTGACATGTTTCTATAATGATTTGGGGAGGCACTAAATACATTTCTGGTTCTTAGGCCTATGAATATAACAGAGTACTCCATAGTTATTTTCCTTTCTGTTGGACTTGGTGGCGGGGGCGGGGGGAATGCCTTGATGAATTACACTTAATCTAAGTACTCAGCATATGTAGGCATAGAGTTGATTTTAATAGTGCTTTTGAAAAATGAGAATGGGTACATCCTCTTTCTACAATGTGTTCTTATTTCATATTGTACCTATTCCTAAATATTCAAATCAGCCTCTACTAAAGCCAAATTGTAGACCAAGTTAGTGCTGGATATGACTTGGTTTAGACTGATTCTCTCACTGAGACAAGACACATCGCTCTCTTCGGTTTACCCCAAGGGAAAGAATTGTATCACCAGTAGGCAACCCAGGAAACAGATTAACCAAGCCATGGAGTAGAATGAGTAGGTGACGGTGCTTCTATCCCTCAGTTACCAAACTATGCACAAAACATATCTGCAGTTAGTGTGGCCATGTGTGCAGCATTTCAGGTGAGCTATGGATGGCAGGAAAAGACCACATGAGCCTACAGAAAGTCCCTGGTTTATTTAACAAGAATTCTGAAATTAATGGAAACGCAGTGGCTCCCCACAGCGGGGGCAGATAGGCAGCATATGGCTTTCCTCTTGCCCCTGGCTTCCCTGAGGGGCGCACATCTGCCAGAGACTCACTTCATCTGGAGAAGGCCCTGCTAGCTCTGAAAATACAGCCAAGTTCTTCTATGCCACAGTCTTTCAAGACATGGAGTCTACGACACCAGGGAGACATAGGCTAATAACCTATGTGCTTCCATTAAGGGAATATTTACAGACTTTATAGACTCCTCAGGTTCTTCTGCAAACTCTCCCCAGGAAGCTCACATTTGCTTCTGGTATAGAAAGCAGAGTCAGGTTTCCTTCACAGTATATCTGCCTCTAGAATTCTGGTATCTCCAAAAGCCATTTTCTAGGACACTCCTTGATACAGACTTAGTACATTTTAACTAGGTGGTTTCCACATACAGTTTGGTCTGAAGATAACAACAGATTAACTTTTCTGAAATATATTTAGTTCTTACCACATGCAAAGTTAAGTGCCTATTGAGTTCTCAGAGCAAATGAATGAGTTTGGACCCAGGCATACCTAATTTATAAAAGACTGTGTATTTCATTACCATGCATTAGAGTCAATTGGAATGCTTATCAAATGCAGAATTACTGGGCATCTCCCTAGATTTACTCCTGAATTATAATGTTTGGGGGTGGGGCTAAAGAATTGTTATTTTTCTGAGCCCCCACTTGACTCATGCACCCTAAAGTTTGAGCATCACTGATTTGCATGCTCGTTGCATTGACTCCTTTAGGATTTGAAGTTCTGGTTATCTTAGGAGAAGTCCGTAGGTTTACATGTTACCAGTACCATTGTGACAACTGTCTTTGCGTCCCTCAAAAAAACCATATACTCTCTCTCTATATATATAGATAGATAGATATAGATATAGATATAGATATATACACACACACACACACACATATACTCTAGTCACTACCCCAAGCTGTGCTCAGCTTGCCTATATCATAATGAACTGACAGTCAGGGTCAAGGGAGTCAACTTCCTAAGTGTTCATCTTGAAAAAAGTAGGCCAGCTTTTTCGCCTTGCCTTCTCTCTTGAGTTTTGTTAAAATAAAGCCTATTCTTATCTGTGGAAACCAGCATGTTTTGCCATCTGTCTCCTTGCAGATATCAAAGTTCTATATTTTTCATTCAGCACCAAATATTTATTTCACCCCTCCTTATGATGTTTTTTTCATCCTCATCTCCCCTTCCATATACCAGTTTTCTGTGACCAGATTCAATCTGTGCATTGGCACATTAATCTATTCTTTACGCTTCATTTTATTCCTAATTTAGGCCTAAGGAATTTTATATTTTAATATCTTGCGACACCCTATAGATTCCTTATTTCTTTAAAAAAATGTACTCCTTTGAAAGTGTACAAATAACATATTTGTATCTTTGCTGCTTCTTAAGTTTATTATTTAGATGCATGAAATATTACATGTGACATTAGACAGACATGCTAGAATGGATGGCTTAAGTAAAATAAGCTATTTTGTTTACTTCCATTAATACTACTGTGGTTATATAGGTTAACACATTTGAAAAACATGAGGAATATATGCTAAATTATTTTGCATTTCCTTTTTTTTTGAATTTTTGAATTTTATTTTATTTTTTTATACAACAGGTTCTTATTAGTTATCTATTTTATACATATTAGTGTATATATGTCAATCTCCCAATTTATTCCAATTATTTTGCATTTCATAGCACAAGTAAAACCAATGTTCTAGTATTGTTGATGAAAAAGAAATCATTGAGTAATTGGGGCAAAGACTGAAAATATTTAGGTTAGTAATGATTATTTGAATGTGGAAGACCAGGTATCTATTTAAAGAACAATACATGTGAACCTAAAACTGCTCTTTAAAAAAAGTTTTTAAAAATATAAGTCTATTTAGAAATATTTCATTTAACATAATTAAGGTGGGCTCAGGAGGTTATTTTCATTGCTTCTACTACTTTCATGATTTTTTGTAGTTTATGGATCCCATACTTTCTAAGGAGTATCACGGGGCTGTAGGAACACATGGCATTGGTCTACATAATTCATCAGGTTAAACAGTCTATGTCATTGGCTTGGATTTCTTTCTTCAGGGTGTTCCCAAAGTACATCAGGACCCAGCTCAGCTAGCAGCAGTTTGAGATAGAGAATTAGCATATAGTTTCTTAGGGAATGGTGCTTGAGTAGCTGCCTTGTGTGAGGC
This sequence comes from Aethalodelphis obliquidens, assembly GCF_003676395.1. NCBI lineage: Eukaryota > Metazoa > Chordata > Mammalia > Artiodactyla > Delphinidae > Aethalodelphis > Aethalodelphis obliquidens. The sequence goes on from NW_020837952.1 coordinate 25,757,345, forward strand.
CTGAGCAGAATTGCTGAGAGCCAGAGAGGAAACAGGGTCCAGGCAGTAATCCTGCGTGACTCTGTCTAGTTTGGTATCTCGGGAAAGGAAATGTCAGGATCATTGTTGAGTGACGAACACACAGACAGTGCAGATCAGTGTTGCATCTGGGGCCCGCAGCTCGCTCACGTTACAGCACACTTATGCAGAATTCCAAAGCAGCCCCTGTGGTACCAGGTAAGCATCTCACCTTCATTTCTACTAGTGTGAAGTACTGAAAAATCATTGAGAAGTTAAGACCCTTCTTTGCCTACCACTTGATGATTTACATTATTCACCTTTTTATGAGAGGGCTTAAAAATGTCCATTTTCTAGAGGGTACTAAAGATGGAAATAAATACATGGCTGGCTGGGTTAAGTATACTGAAAATGTGGCCAGAATAAAGAAAAACAAATCAACCTACAAGGTAGACCAACCATGAGAGACTGAACAATATGATTTTTTATTAATCTCCCATGCCAGGGAAACAGACACTTACTAAGACAGATGAAATAGAATGTTTCCATTTGGCAAAATGCTTGGAGGTGGAGACAAATTTAAACAGTCAAATGTGAACATTAGCAACATGAGAAGAAATGACACTATAAGCAGATCACAATTTCATATGGACTTTCATTTGTCTTTTGAGAAGCAGAATAAAATGACTGTCACTGTTTTAATCACTTGAGAACCAGAATTCTTTTCAGAGTTTTATCACTTATTGTTGCATGTACCTGTGTTATGAGTCCAAGGTCCAGGTTCTGAATCAAAGAATCATTTATTTGATTTGTGTCAGCCACAGATTGCTTGAGGAATGTCACTTTTGCTTACAGAAAACTGAAATAAGCATGGTAGGATGTATTCCTATACTTCAAGTGCATTTTAAGACAAGAGGTCAAACTCAAGTTGTTCTTAGATAAGGAAGAAGCAGAAATAACAATACTTCAAGCACTAGATTTTTTGTGTGTAACCTTATAGGTTTATGATTTTGAGAAAATCTTATGTGACAAAAAAGATGGATGATTAGATATAGAGAGTAACATACCGTTTTCTCTGATGATACTCCAAAAATGGATTCTTAAGAGCAGATCCTATTAAGATCTTTTCCTGTTGCTAGGAGAATTGTTACCATAGAAACAATGGTACTAGTAAGCATCACTTACACACACATAACCTCAAAAGTAACTTAATTAAAATACCTTTAGAATTTTATAGTGTTGTCTTTTGCAGCATTTGTGTGTGTGGTACAACTTATCAAGCCCTTTTTTAGGCAAGCATGAGTAAATTTGCCCACTGCCAGCTTTTATTAGTTTAAATTCTCACTCACTTTGTTACATTGAAGTTTTATCTTTCTTCAGCATATAAGGCAGAAAAAAAACTTTAATATTCTCAACTCAACTGTCATTTTTATTGGGAACATTGAATCACAGCAGTGGTGGGTGCTCAGCCCTGATGGGATGCCATAATCAAATAAGAAAATCAAAGAAAACTTTGGCACTGCTACAGATTTAAGTCACGCTTTACCCATAACCTCATAATCTTGAGTATTATTTTGAAAACGCCAAATCAGAACAAGTAGCCATCCTCAAATTCCTTAAAATATGCTTCTGGATTTTTCATTAAAAATCACAAATTCTGATCAAATGGAAGAGAGTTCAGCTCAAGCAACTTTGAGAAATACTCTTCTACTTTTTCCCTTAAAAGTATAGTTAATAAGACTCCATTACACAGGTACTGATTACAGGCCCATAGTTTACTGTTCAGAGAGTATGCTAGCTCACGTTACAGATTTCTCTAAAATCAAAAGCTTGAAGTCTGAATTCAGGATGTAAAGTGTTAACATATTGCCAGGAAACAAATTGGGAGAAGAGTTCCCATGTCTTGGTTGGGAAATTTTGCATTGCTTGTGGATACCCTGAAATACTGTAAGTTGGGAGTTTTGGAGGGGTATTGTGGAAGATACAGCACACCACACTTGACCACTGTAGGCTTCTGCTAATGTCGCACCCATCATCACCTCTTTGACATACCATTTCCTCCAAAATTACCTCATTTCGCTTACTATAGATCAAATTCCTTTTCAATTTTTGTCAATAAAGTTTGTTACTGCAACCATACAATAGACAGGGCACCAGAGTTATTTCCCCTGAATTCCAAAAGCCAACAGCAAAGCAGAGTCAATAACACCTGTTGACAAGGCTGATACATCCAACAGCTGACATAAAATACTGCCTCAATGACATAGAGAACAGAGATATGGGCCCCCAGACACGAATCTCTTCCGTGACATTCCTTAGTGAGACACTCCCTCATTTTCCCACCAGCCAGGAGGGTACGGCTTAACAATCTTGTCAGGCCAAACTGGGATGAGGGAAGGGGGCTTCTAACTGTCTCTCTTTCCAAGAATACCGACCCCAGGCATCCATGGCCCACGTGGCACAATTCCACTTACAAATGACTGAGCTAGACAGCAACCAAGAAGTGATCCTTCCACCAGACCCCTCCACCTGCGTAGTCATGACAACTGCTAACCCAGCACTGAGAACACCAGAATACTCCTTAACCCTCTTCACAGCTTGGTTCATTTTGCATTGAGAGTCTTGTCTCCCAGGGAGTTATCCATGGGATAAGCCTCCAATAGGCTTTCATTTTAAACTAGCGAGAACTCTGTTTTACCTTTCCAGGGTGGAAATAGCCTCATATCTCCCTGCACCACCCAAATCAAAAAACTTCTCTATCCCATTTAGCTGTACCTTGAAGGCACTTTCTAAGTTTTCTATCATGTCAGTGTCCTCCATTGTATTCAGGGCTTGGTAGTCTTAATAATCAAGAGTATCAGAGTCTGACCTTGCCCTGGACAACTTGCTTTCCCTATCATCTTAGAAAGAGCAAGAGCCTTGATATCAGCAAATCTCTAAGCCTCCGTTTCCATATATAGAAAATTAAGAGCATAACCTTACTCTGTAGCATTGGAGTATTAATGAGGATTAAACTAAATAATGCATATTCCAGCACAGTATCTGGAATATCAAAGCTCTTAAAGAGAGGATAGCTTCTACATTATCTGCAGAACTGGTTGGAAGGAAATCGGACTAATATCTCTAATTGTAATCAGTTTTACTTGAGCTTATTTTACAATTCACTTCTCTTTGTGACTATCATTCATGAAACTTCACTTTGAAATCTAAAATTAATTCAAGTTCCAGGTGGGTGTTTTCCAAACTTGATAAAAGGAAATACCCATGGGACAACAAATATATTGGTAAAAAAAAAAAAATTACTGCTACAAGAGGCAACGAGAACACTGTTGGTCATAATTTAAGTAGTGCAATGTAGAAAAATCATAAAGTCAGAGAAACCAAAAATTTTTAAAGCATAACAAGTCATCAGTTCTGCTTGCCCACCCCTTAGGGTTTTGTCCAGTGTTCATCTCTAATGTCGTAATGATGAAGCAGCTTCTGCTTCCCTTGAAAAACTCTCATAATCAATAACTCTTACTGTCAAAGACCTTTCCTGATAGACCAAATTTTATATTTTCATTCATTCTGTTCTATTATTTTTAGTTATGAGCCTGAGTACTTCCAAACTTTGTAATTCTGCCCCTCAGACTTCCATACACTGGATGGCCAACCTAGTCATTTTTTTTTTTAATCTTCATGATTTCCTAAAGATATTCTCTCACTTACTGTTCTCCTTTGATCAAATCACCAGTGCTTATCTACATCTTTTGTAATACAATGCTTGCAGTCCCTACTGTTTATTAGTGTAAGGTTTTGCAATTTCTACTTTTAATTAAATTGCCTCAGAAGACAATTTAACTTTATCCGTTTCATTGCATTGGCAAGTCCTTATTTTACTTATCTTCTATAATTCTCAGTCTTACTTATGTCTTTTAGATCCTCATAGCTGTGTACAAAAGAAGGACTCCTGAACACAAATGTAACACACATTGCACACTGTGTCAAAGCTCCTTTGGAGGGCTTCCCTGGTGGTGCAGTGGTTGAGAGTCAGCCTGCCGATGCTAGGGGATGCGGGTTCGTGCCCCGGTCTGGGAAGATCCCACATGCCGCGGAGCGGCTAGGCCCGTGAGCCATGGCGTCTGAGCCTGCGCGTCCGGAGCCTGTGCTCCACAATGGAAGAGGCCACAACAGTATCACATAGCTGAGTGTTTTGCATAGTAGTTGCTCAATAAATGTTATATTGCATTCTCTTCTCACACAGCAAGTTGAAATAAAAGCAATAACTCTCTTGAACTTCAAAGGTAAACTAGTAAATTTTACTAAATTAGAAAAAAAATAATAAGACTTTTAGAAAAACTTCTTAAATCAAAACTTATCTGTGCAAAAATTAACAATGGAGATTCATTTAAACTCAACTTTTACATTGCTGCATAAAAGCTAGCCACAAAATGATAAGCAATAAAACTACCTAAGTTCCCAAAGAATCACCAGAGGTTCTATTAACAGCATCTGAAAGAAATATTTCTACAAGCCGCGCCACGTTATGCTTTTATTGGTGTTTATTTCTTCATTTCAATTACTCTTTCTTTTTCTCACTCTGTTTCTTACCGTCTTGGAACCATTTGTCATAACTACTCTTGCAAGTGCCCTAGCATTGCACTGCGGTATCAATTTCATATTTCTTTAGCAAACTTCCCATGTCAACTTCCAGATGAGTACTTTAGACTTTTAAATAAGCCTACTTAATGAGCACTCCTATAAATTACGTTGCATGGATTTCATCCCTGTTAATGCTCTGATAAGACCTTATGCTTTTCCTTCATATAATCCATCACAAAGGTAATTATGTAATTATTTGTTTGTGTATTTCCTGAGTCTTCAGCTAAATTGTAGGCTCCATGAAGGGAGTAGCTATATGCCTTACTTACTACCCTGTCTCTATCTCAGCTCACTACTATGTGTCTAGCACTGTGTCTGGCATTTAATAGTTATACAATAAATACTTATTGAACAAGTGAAGAAATGAATGAGAAGATGGATATAATTTTATTCTGATAAAATGTGCATTAGTTTAAGCAGTTGATAAATTAATCTATGTACATCTTCACTTTTTAGTATTCCTTGCATGGTTATGAATGGCCTAAAAATATAAATATGAGCTTACCTTTCGTTCATCTATGTCTAAAGAACAGCTAGTGATTTTCCCAAACTGCTCTTAACAAAGATATTGGTGGACAAAACGTATTGGCTTTCCTGGTGAGTCATTTCTTACAACTCCATTCCCTTAATGGAGCACCCAGCAGGGAAACAGGTGCTGCGGGAATGAGTTAAATTATACCTCAAGAAGGGAAAATGGCTTGGCATTGAGGAAATAATAGCCAGACTCTTTCTTTAATAATAATTAAACAACAGGTCAATTAAGTCAAGTATCCATCATTTAGGTTAAATATCATTACAGCTGTTGATGTCTGGAGACTGAATGACTGATATAATTCCTTATATTTAAGTTTCATAGGAGATATCTTTATTAAATAGGAAAATTCTAGTCATAGTCAATAAACTAGTCAATAACTAGTCAATAAACATGTGTAGTGTTTACTATGCAACTTACGACATGTCTTTGTTTTAATGGTAATATCTATACTGTATTTAACAAGTTCAATACTAAAAGCAACTATGCTGTTTTTTCTGCATATTTTCCAGTGCCCAAGTTGCTTGTGGCTTCTGCACTGTGGATTTTTGGAAGTTCTTTTCTCAATATTTATTTCATCAATCTATTAATTGACTTTACAGAACAGTCTCCACTCTAAAAAAATATCAAGACCTTATCTGCTCATTACCTCAAATTGCTTTAGACAGTAACAAATTAACAAATTCTATAATTTGTACTATACATGCCTAATAGTACATTATCCAGTGTTCTAAATCTATGTGGCTTTGGTTCATCTTCATTAAAAACCTGTTTTTCTAACTTTATTTAGAGTGTTAACTTTTTTAAAAATATGATTTAGTATACCTTATCATTTTGTTTTACATAAATTTTAAAGATGTTTATCTCACAGAACTTAGGAAAAATACTTAAATTAATGCTTTATTTTTTAAAAGATTCATTTAAATCATTTTGTTTATGGCAAGAACTATTTAGCCATACTGAACATAAGTCATTTAAGAATTAGTAATAAGTAACAGGTATATGTGCCAGCAATGTACAAGATGCCATCATCATTTTTATTTTTTTTAACATCTTTATTGGAGTATAATTGCTTTATAATAGTGTATTAGTTTCTGCTTTATAACAAAGTGAATCAGCTCTACATATACATATATCCCCATATCTCCTCCCTCTTGTGTCTCCCTCCCACCCTCCCTATCCCACCCCTCTAGGTGGTCTCAAAGCACCGAGCTGATCTCCGTGTGCTATGCGGCTGCTTCCCACTAGCTATCTATTTTACGTTTGGTAGTGTATATATGTCCATGTCACTCTCTCACTTAGTCCCAGCTTACCCTTCCCCGTGTTCTCAAGTCCATTCTCTACGTCTGTGTCTTTATTCCTGTCCTGCCCCTAGGTTCTTCAGAACCTTTTTTTTTTTTTTTAGATTCCATATATATGTGTTAGCATATGGTATTTGTTTTTCTCTTTCTGAGTTACTTCATTCTGTATGACAGACTCTAGGTCCATCCACCTCACTACAAATAACTCAATTTTGTTTCTTTTTATGGCTGAGTAATATTCCATTGTATATATGTGCCACATCTTCTTTATCCATTCATCTGTTGGCCATCATTATTCTTAATTCTTTTATGTATTAAAATGTTCTCCTCTTGGCAAAAACCCAATGAGATTGGCATCATTATAAACAGATCTACTTTGCAGATAAGTAAAGAGCGGCAGAAAAGGTTTAAGTAACTTTCCCAACATCACAAAGCCAATGATTCAAACTCAAACAATTGGACTCCAGAGCCCAAGATTTAAATAATTATGCTATCTACATTGCTTCTCTTTACACATATAGTATTTTAGGTCCTGGAAAAAAGGGAAAAACAAATAGCAAAAGAAACAACCAACCACAACAAATGAAAAACACTTCAGACCTCAAAGAACTTTTAATTGTGAGAGAATTTACAGCCCAATACGTCAACCACCCTTCTAGCCCTACACATATTCCCACAAAGAGACTGAACACACTCACAGCAAAAACACTTTATACATGTACCCATATACACACTTAAAAGTACAAAGCAAGTTACAGGCGGATGTAAGTTAACCTATGTGTAGGAAACAGTTCATTAGAACCAGCAGAACTAACATGTAGAGATTATAAACTATATGCCAGGCCTTTTCCATATACCATCTCCTGTAATCTTCATCACTTTATAGAAGATAAATCTGAGGCTTAAAGAAGTTCAGTAGTTTGCTGAGGACCACACAGATGACTGTGAAAGAGCTGGAATTTAAACCGGGTTCTGAGTCCAAGCCCATGACATCACCACACCACAGTACAGAAAAGACTAATATACTCCAGAGACGGACCACAAAAGCCAGTAGGAGATGCCCATAACGAAAATCAGTGTCTCCACTTCAGCAATTCTGGCAAATAATAAACTTCAAAATATGGCCTTACGGAGTATAAGGTAGAAGAATGGTCAGAGCCTGTCGAAATTCACCAGAAAATATTTTCTGAACGTTATTAGATCTGACCTGGGGTTTTTGAAAAATTTAATTGTGATTTATGTCCACAAGGTAAAGGAGAGAGGAAGACTAAATAGCATATTATCTTTTTAAAAATGCATAAATCTCCAGAATGTAAATATAGTTTATAAGATGAACCTTTACAATCATCACCAAAAATAACTAATTAAGTTGCCTATTTGTTCTCCTCTTGCACATCTAAGCGAATTTCACACTTATTCTTAACAATTACCTCTTTTATTTTCCAAGCATTTGAAAACACAGGCCTTTAGCAAATATACTTTTAGTGTTCCCCTAATTGTAGATTTCCATGAAAATTAAAAGACAAGGAAAGGAGCTGAAGTGTGTATACTTTAAAGTCTACACCTGTTTTACTCTAAACTTAAACTGATTTTTCTTCTATCTTTGTGAGTGCTGAAAGTGGGGAAAAGAGTTTATTATTATAACGTTCATTGTAATGAGTATAACCTAGGTTTGAACAATTTTAGGTAGGCTTTGTAAAGTTAAAGCACATTAAAAGGCCTTAAATTCAAAAGTTTGTCAACTAATAACTATGTTTCTTAGAATATGTGGCTCAGTGCCATATACTGGTAGCTACAATATTTAACTTGAATGTTCCCATCACAAAAATGCAAAAATGTCAACCGATAGAAAGGAACAGTTACATCTAATGAGTTCATGAAAATCTGTGAGATCCACATGAAATATTAATCCTAGGGATTTTAAAGTTTTAGTATTTGTAAGTCAGGATGACTCAAACTTACAGTCTTTCAGAGATGTATAAGGGAATCTTTATTTGGTGAAATTGCGATGAATTCCCGCACTACCATATCATAAGTTGCGATGAATTCCCGCACTACCATATCATAAGTTGCGATGAATTCCCGCACTACCATACCATAAGTTGCGATGAATTCCCGCACTACCATATCATAAGTTGCGATGAATTCCCGCACTACCATATCATAAGTTGCGATGAATTCCCGCACTACTATATCATTGGTTTGAAATAGGAGCTTTTGATGCCACATCTGGAGAATAGAATAATATAAGCCACTCCAGGTAGTAATTACTGCAGGTAATTGTAATGCAGCTTGAATGGTAAACATTAATGGGGAAAAGAAAAAAGATTTCTAAGCAAATAAAAATCTCAAGCATCAAAAAGACAAAAAGTTTGTGATAAATGGTTCATTTAGGCATGCAGTGCTGTGTGGGCAAAATTGGATTGCAATCATAGCCATTTCAAAAATGAAAACATTGGGAGAAAAGAAAATTGGACAGAAATGGCATGGAAATTACAGCCTTTGAACCATTCTGAACCTGTTTTTGAAGCATCATCATGAGTGGGCAGCAAATTCCTTCCAATCTCCTGTTAAAACCTTTATGAAAGCCTAGAGACCCTGAGAGAGAGAGAATCAATTCGGGGCAGACAATGGAAATATTTTTTAGTGATAATCTTCTTTTCCATAAAACTGTGCAAAATTAATTCTACGGTTAAATTGCTACTTGATTTTTCAATTGATACTTTTAATTTCAGGAGAAAATCCTAATTATCCTTGACCTGTCCAACTAAAGATCAGTTAATAAGCACATACTTCATGGTAACTATTGGGTTGGCCCAAAAGTTCATTCAGGGTTTTGGTAAGATGTTACGGAAAAACCTGAACGAACTTTTTGGCCAACCCAGTAATAAAGAGATGACACAATTTCACATAAATAAAGAGTATGTTAATGTTCCTGGTGTTATATTGTTGGGAATCTCACGGGTCCAAGAATTCTGTGATTAACAATGCACACCTAGGAATGTAAGTGGGCATTATTCTATGGAAACAGATCTTTGGCCCTTATAAATGATGCATTATAGTTTCCAAAGACATGTTGTGCTGGGTCTGTATTTGCAAAAAGTTAAATTAATTCTTACAGCTTTGAAACAATAATGATCATAGACTTGTTCAATCATTGCTGAAATGTCTGTAATTTGATTCTAAGACATTAATATTGAAATTACCCATTGGCTTTCTTTATTAAATACTTGTAATTAGTCATTTCATAAGGTTTTTTAACCTATTTGTTAAATCCATGTTTTTAAATTAGCTTCCCAGTAATCATTTAAATTATTTCTTACAAATAAAATAATTTTAGATTATTATCTGGAAGTGTTACATCCTGATGTTAAAAAGGAGAACTATTTGTAAATAAGTATAAGAACGTTACTTTACCTTTCAGTAAATAGCAGCTTTAATCTTCTGAGAAGATTGTTTAAATCAGATTTGCAATGCCTGAAGCAAAATCTTGGTTTATTTTATTTGACTTGACTACATTCTGTTTTCATTAACATTTTCTATTTGACCTTTTGAGTTATAGACCCCTTCTAACCTAAAAAGATGTTATTATGAAAGAAGAATGTGTCTGTTTGTTTTTTATCTTTGAAAGTGAGTACTGTTTTATTGCTATTTGAAAGTATTACTTAAAAGATGGTGTGAAATTTCAAATGAAATGACAAAAACACAGATTTTTTTTTCTGTCAATGATTTTTAACTCAACTTTGGGTGAAGTAGTTTCTTCCTAAGACTCGTTAGCTATGTATAAAGTCTGTAAGCAAAATGACCCATTTTTATAACATTTTAAGGCTTTCATGATATTTTTTCTAAATTATATCTATGAAGTTTAAGAAGCATAAAATAATTTTCTAAATAGACTTTCTCTTGAATACTGGCAACATACAACACATTTTTTTTAATCTGAAAGAGATGAAAAATCTTGCCTTGGTCCTTGAAGAACCCATGATCTAATGGAAAAGATGGACAAGGGGCAAATTGAAAAATTGTATGATGACTGCTCTAAGGGTGGCACTTAAACATCACTGCCTCAGGGACTGCTAAACTAGGTTTATCCCCTTATAATATACTACCTGAGCACACTAAATTGTCCCTATTAAAAAGTACTCCACATTCTGTATGGCAATTACAAATCCAGATAGACCGTAAACTCTATAGGGACCCATATCTTTTTTCTTGTTTACCATAGTATCTTCAATGCCCAGTACCATTTCTGACATGTAATAGCTGCTATATGCATTCATGTTGAATAAATGAATGAGAGTGAATGAATGAATGAATGGTATAAATAGGATGTTATATTATTTAACCCAGAGCAGACCTTTTTTTTTTTTTTTTTTTTTTTTTTTTTTTGCGGTACACGGGCCTCTCACTGTTGTGGCCTTTCCCGTTGCGGAGCACAGGCTCCGACACGCAGGCTCAGCGGCCATGGCTCACGGTCCTAGCCGCTCCGCGGCATGTGGGATCTTCCCGGATTGGGGCACGAACCCATGTCCCCTGCATCAGCAGGCGGACTCTCAACCACTGAGCCACCAGGGAAGCCCCAGACCATTTTTAACTGAGAACTCAACTAAGCCGTAAAGGAAAGTCCAGATGAATATGGAGAGGGAGGACATAACACATATAAATGTACAGAGGTGACAAGGAGCACAGAGCAGTCATCTGGAATGGCTAGAATATGCACAGAAATGCGAAATTACAGTGATGCAGTATATTTTTTATTTTCATCTTAACATTTTTCTCCACATCAAGCAAGTAACCCACTCCTTGCCTAGAGGGTTTCTTTCCAGGGAAGAAAAGAAAAACAGCCAGAAGTCAATAGCACTTATTGCTTTTGGTCAGAATATAAATACATCGAAGAAATACTCTTAGTTCCAGAAAAAGGAGCATAAGGGGAGCATGCTTTGGAAGACAAGGAGAGAGTAAGAAGAGAGACTCCTTGAGATAAATAAGGAAAGCTGGTTTGTCAGTACCTTAGGATGACGGTAATGATTGTACCACAGACCCAGAAGCTGCCAGCTTCACCAAAAATTCCTGTGCCTGAAGCATGGGATGGAGAACAGAGAGCTACTGGGGTAAGAAACCCACTGAGAGACCATACTGGCTGAAACACTGGGCATCGCAGGGGTGACTAGGATGAGTAGATGAATCACGAGCAGAGGAACTTCCATGATTTGGGCGTTCTGCAATTCCCCAGGACTTCGGAATAACCTTGAGGCAATACAGTTACTAAATTTGACATCCCCACCTGCCAGGAAGGATGGAAGCCTAGAGCCAGGTTTAAAGTACATTTAAGAAAATTAAGGGGCTTCCCTGGTGGCGCAGTGGTTGAGAGTCCGCCTGCCAATGCAGGGGACACGGGTTCGTGCCCCGGTCCGGGAGGATCCCACATGCCGCGGAGCGGCTGGGCCCATGAGCCATGGCCGCTGAGCCTGCGCGTCCGGAGCCTGTGCTCCACAACGGGAGAGGCCACAACAGCGAGAGGCCCGCATACCGCAAAAAAAAAAAAAAAAATTTAAGAAATGCAATATTTCTTGTCATTTGAATTTGTAACTTTAGATTTCTTATGTGCTACTTAACCAAGAGAGTTAGGTTGAAAGGCATCATATAACAAGCTAATAAGTTTCAACTTGATTCTGAGAAGAGTTAGCCATTCATGGTTTTCAATTAGGGAAATTACAGGTTTAGATTAAAATTTTATAAACATCACCCTAATGGTAATAGAAGTTTGGATTGGATAGCAACAAACTAGTGGGAAGTCGCCCAGGTATGAGCAATATTGCAGTCAAGAGATAATAAGTTGAACTTAAGATAATAAGAATAGAAAGAAACTGTTGACATGAGAGCTATTTAGAATATAGAACCATCATGCTTGGATGTGCATGGTGAAAGAAAACGAAATCTCAGGTAACTCCCAGGTTTCTGGTTGGCCTGGAGGGTTGAGAGGGGAGGAGGAGGTATCACGTTATCATTTGTACGACAAGAATCTGAGGAGTGTGCTCCTGAAAGAAGGGAGAAAATTATCTAGAACACAAGAGAGAGGAATTTGGGGCTCCTCAGTAAAGTTGAAGTTTGAGGCATGTATATGAGACCTAGCCCAGGAAATGCACAGAGAGTAAAAGGGCTGAGAAAGGAACTCTGTGCATTCAGAGAGAGAAGTTCTGTAGATGACTGAGAAGGAGTGAGCAGAATGCTAGAAGAACAGTAAAGAATGCTATCCCAGAAAAAACGAGAGGAAAAATTTTCAGGAAGGAGGAAAACAAACGTCAACTGTGTCAGATGTGATAAAAAAAAAAAAATAAGCAAGTAAAACAGATTTTGGAAAATTTGAACAAAAATAAATACCTGGCAAGGAAACTAGATTTTGGAAAATCTTGAATATGAGATCTTAGATGACCTGTGAGAAAAGAATTGTTATGATAGAAGGAGGTGTGGAACCAGGTTTCAATGAGTCAAGAAGAGAATTCTAGGTGATGAAATAGATACTTTATATATAAAGTTGAATCAGAAGGGGAGATAGACACTCAGGCCTCTAAACGGGTTTTAGGATCAAGGAAGCCAAGTGATCTTGTTTTCATTGCTGCTTCACGGGGGGAGATTGGAACAGTTAATATTGTGGAGTGTGGGAAGGGAAAGTAGAGGACAAGAGGTTAAAGAGAAAATAAAGGATAAAGGAATGGTAGCCTGCGGCAGCAAAAAAAAGCAGAAAGAGACAAAATGCAGAAAGACACAGAAGAGAAGGAAGTTAGAATCCTTTTGAAATCAGAATCACTTCACGTCTGTATAGAGCAGGAAGAAGTGAATAAAAAGTGCAAAATGTCAAGGAAATTATTGCTTGTTTGCCTCTATTTTTCTGAGAGAAAATAGGTAAGAGAGTAATTGTCTATTTTGTGAGGAATATTTTATAAGGACTTACCTATTTTCATATTATCTAAATCTCTATGATGTCTATTCTATGAGAAATTATATAGCGGAATCTCTGTTCCATGAGAGGAATTGTCTGGTGGGAGTGAGGACACAGTTTGGAAGACTGAGTTCAGAAGTGAACATAGTTAATATTGGAAGGACAGAGGGGGAGGGGGAGTTGACAGGGTAAGTGGAACACTTACACGGTAAGTTTTGCAAAGAGCTTTCCTATTGGGCCTCAACTATGGATGTTAATTTACTAAAGACCGTTTACAAAAAGCAGGAAAAAATGTAAAAAGAAGAGAAGTTGAGACCTAGGAGGAGCCTTAGGTTTCATCCAGCCATATTACTCTGCTCATTTATATGTAAGGTAACTTGAGACCTGATGGGTCAAGTAACTTCCCCAAAGCTCAGCAGTGACACCGTACTCCAGTCCCCTCCCTGCTGTAACAGAAGTCTTTCACTCCTGCAGCTGCCTCTTGATAAATGGCCTTCATCTACACATAAGTAAAATTTACCAGGAGGCTAATTTTGCAAGATCAGCAGAGCCCACAGAACCTGGAAGCCACGTATACAACCTTTTAAATTCATCGTTTTCTCTGAATCCTTACCTCCTGTTCAGTTTTCAGGAATTGCAAATTGTTTGTGGCTAAACACCCTAGTTAGTAAGTATACATACACTTAATTTCACTGGTGAAACCTCATAACTTAGTCCTTTAAAAAGGACATACCTCAATAAACATATTCTTGGGGATTTTTTACTCCAAAGATTGTTTTGTTCTTAGCAAGGACAGGAATAATTTCACGAACAGCTTATGTAACTTCTGGAGGATATGCCATTACCTACCTTTTGAATACTCTTAGGCTATATTTTCTCAGGGACAGTTTTGCCTGAAATTGTTGAACAACTGCTTCCTTACTGAATTTCTGGCATGAAATGGATGTCCCAAATTGAGTTACAGGTTGTTTTTTGGTTTTAATTTTTTCAGTGATTATAAAATGCCTTTCCCCCATCCCCAGCCTTTCCTATAAGTATTCCTGGTGTTCCCTATTTTTTAAACCTCCTAAAGGGGGGGAAAAAAAGAATTTTCCAAACTTTAGGCAAGTAAAAATATCACATTTTATAAATACGAAGTTTAAAAGAGTATCAGTGTGTTTCTGGTTTGCACTTCACTTTGATCCAAAGAAAAAACGTAGGAGTTTAGAAAAACTAAGCAAGCTCCAATGATCAAAGCAGGGGAGCCCACAGAAATTTTCCATGTAGGAAAGAGAAGAATTTGGGTGGATCGATATCATGTAATATTGTTAACTTACAAAGGAAAATCTACTTTTTTTTGTGATTGAAGAAATACTCAGTATCATCCAGCCTTAACACTCTCCTCAACAATTATATACATGAAAATTCAAGAAAGGTAATTGTAGTTTACCTTACAAGGTAAACTACATTTATCTGGACATTTATCTGGACAATGAACCACGAGCACCTATGTCCGAAGTCTTGATCAATGGCCCAACACAAAACATAAATTATAGTGCAGACTTAAAAGGAAGCCTCACTGGTGGAGGTTGGGAGAGGTGGGGCTGGGTTCCAGCCCAGGGTCTGGGGATTAGACAAATTACTTAATTTCCCAGGTTCCTCAGTTTTTGTCATCTGGAAAATGGAAGCTTTAAACTAGATAGTCTTTATGACCCCTTCCATCAATAGGATGCCAATCAACCCAAATTCTCCTGGATTCAAACTTTTAACAATAAATTTATGCCTCTGGCTAACTTTCATCAAAATTACGGTTGGGGGAAAGATCCATTGAACATACAGGAAAATTCTGTTCTGTTTACTATCTAAAAGAAAAATTGAGCTACACTTTTTAGTGGTTTATACACTACCCTAATACATCTATGTCACAGTATGGCTATGATTAAAAACTCAATTTATGAACAATAGGGACACATTAATTATGACTGGAACAATAAACCTAAGCATAGAAGAGATAATACGATATGTTTCTGTATAAATTATCCCGCCATAGGAGAATGCTGATTCAAACTTTGTAGCACTGGTAATCCTTCTTTCTCTGAAATGGTGTGACTTTCAAATAGTTTTACTTTATTGGGTGGACTTCACAGATGATAAGTTTGTTTTCTGGCATTAAAAAATCATTCAGGGGCTTCCCTGGTGGCTCAGTGGTTGGGGGTCCGCCTGCCGATGCAGGGGACGCGGGTTCGTGCCCCGGTCCGGGAGGATCCCACATGCCGCGGAGCAGCTGGGCCCGTGAGCCATGGCCGCTGGGCCTGCGCGTCCAGAGCCTGTGCTCCGCGGCGGGAGAGGCCACAGCAGTGAGAGGCCTGCATACCGCAAAAAAAAAAAAAAAAAAAAAAAAATCATTCAGTTGTCACCACAGTTTCTTAGGGAATTTGCAAATTCAGAGGTCTTTATTTAAAATGAGTCATCATGATGGTGCTATTTTTCTCCCAGAGGTCTACCCATGTATTCAGTTAGATATCTGAGGTTCAGACATGAAGTCAAGTTGCATGTTTATCAACTGAATGAAAAAGATGTACCACCTGTAAATCAATGTGGCTAATGATATTGTCTCTATTTTACAGTAAGGGAAATTGATGTTCAAAAAGGTTAAAGAACTTATAAGGCCAAGCAGATTTTAAGTGGCAAATCTGAGAATTGAGCCTCTGACTTTAAGAATTTCACGTCCAATATGTGTTCACTGTATTATACAGTCTTCAACTACCTTCTCCTAATCATTAGTATGACTGGGATTTACAGGCTTGTATTAACACTAACCTGATTCATGATTAAATTTCTCTGGTATAAGTCAGAGTTAAAATACTCAAAGGGACATTACGGAGCCACTGAAAGGTTACGATTTGAGAAACTACCCCCAAAAAAACTATTATTTTAGGTTATTTCAGTGTTACCTTGAAATAATAACACTTCTTGAGTGCTTGCCACATTGCTCTGAGAACTTTACAGATAGGAATTTATCTAATCCTCAGAATAACTCTATGTCATAGGTACATTTTTTTCCTTCCTCTTTAATAAATGAGGAATCTGAAGGACAGAATAGTAAAATATAAGCTAAGAGGTCTGACCCCTGAGTCCACGCTCTATAGCTAAGAGGTCTGACCCCTGAGTCTACGCTCTATACCACTCTCTGGTCGGGATAAGAGGGAAAAAGATCCTAACATTTCGCCCAGTTAGGTACTTATATAGTACACTTTGGTGGAAAACAGGAAAAACTGTAGAATGAAGCATTGAGAAGATATTACTGTCGGAGCATGTGATATCAAAATAGTGGCCACAGAGTGACAATGGGGAGACAATTTGAAATGCCTAGAAAAAGAAGGGTCCCTGAAGACAGATTGCTTCATAGCTTCATTTGGGAATTTGTGATGATAAATTCAGAAGAAAAGGCATATGGATCTGGGCCCTTGGAATCAACATGACAACCAAGGTGTGGGGAGAAAATTGCTGCTTCTGTGCCACTGAAGGTACCCTGTAAGCTTGGACGTACTCATTACTGAATCCATTTACCAGTAAACTTACAAAAGAGCCAGGAAGTTCTCTCTACTCCCACATAAAACAGCCATACGGCCATGGCACCTCCATTCCACTCCTCCAAGCTCTTATGCTCAGGATCTGATAAGCCAGGAAAAGTAAAGATAAATATTTGACTAAATGGAAAAATGAGATTGCTCTACTTAAAATATGTAACGTCTTGTTAGAGGACATACTAAAGAACGTACTTATTGCCACGGAGGGCCAAACAAATGCAAGAGATGAAAATAAAGCAAGATTGTAATTTTTCAAAGGAAGAACTGTTTAATCAAGAAGATAATAAAGTATTAGAATGGGCCGCCAAGAGGAATTGTTTAGCCTCTGTTTCTGAATATCAGAAGTGATGCTGTTTATCCTTATTGATTAAAAATTGAGATGTCTAAAGGTAAAGGCTCCCTAGAATCCCACTATTTAATTTAAAAATCCATATTTAGCTATAAACATTGTCTTGAGGCATCAACAATACAAACACGCTTGAATTTCTCTGTTGACACTGTATTCTTTTAAAACAGAATAAAACTTTCTTTTCATCTAAGGCATTTGATGCCTTTATCTAGGCACCAAATCAACTGTACATATTTTGTTTAAAATCTGTGAATAATTTAGTAGTGTCCTCGATTCACCAGGTGATGTCTCTAAAGGATACAAATCATGTTTTAAATGCAATTTACATATCAGGAAATAGCCTATCAGAGTTAACGATTCCGTTAATGCACTCTTTTGAAAAATTAGAAATATTTAGTTCAGCTTTAAAAATAGGTATTAAAATGGAATCATTTTCTCTGGCAAACTTTTAGTGGTAATTTCAGAAGAAAAAAAAAAACCAAAATGGAATTCTTCTGTTGCCTTCCGGCCCCTTTTGAGAACTCCCTATTTACAGAGTAGGATTTAATGAGCATTTTTAACTAACACTTGATGAGAATTTGCTAACAATTATGTAACTTGAGTATTTGATTCGGTTGCTGAATCATCAACTGTTATATGTATGGAGCAGATTACCCAGTCATATGTTCAGTTTCTAACCAACATTTCCAGAGGAACCACATATTAAAATTCATGTGAGTCCAACCTTGGTCATTATACACCTACATCAAGTACTGTGTGCCAATTGTGTCACACATATGACCTCATACTAAGAACAAGCTTGGGCAAGGTGGGTACCATTATTACTCTTTTTACAAATGACGAAATCAAGACTCGATAGGGTCTTACAAAATGAAATTCTTTTTGAGGCTAATTCAGTAGGTCTAACTATAAAGCCCATGATCCGTGCACAAGGCCACATGGCCTCATTTTCATCAGGGAAAATCACTAGGTACTCATTTGATACACAGTTTGCTTTCATAGGGTCATTATTTGTGGGTGTGTTCATTGCTTTGAGGTAGTTTGTCTTCAGAGGCCATACTCACCCCAAACTGCATGAAAAATACAGGCTGTTCCGTTTCTTTAATTCATTTGTTTATTTATTTAATTAAAAATAGTAAAAAAATTAACACATCTTAAAGTCCTGATAGGATGCAATCACTCAGAAAAGGGTCCTCCTTGGCAAGCGTTACAGCCAATTGCCACGAACAAACACTTCCAGGTCACATTTCCCCTCACCAAGACAAGCACGAGGTGTCCAAAGCATCACCTCCAAGACTGGCTCAGACAGGAGAGAGAGAGATTGATGGAGAGGAAGCAAAGGGAGTGGCGTCAGAGGAAGGTGCTGAGAAGAAGATGAAGGGTTCGAGTAGGACCACTAGCATGATCATGGAGCACAGCCATCATTCCTTCTCCTGCCACGTCTGCACCCCACTGTGCTTAGGACCCCGTCCTTTCCACTGTCAGGCAAGCTTGTTCCACAAGACAAAGTGACCTACTTACAGTTTATTGCAAGGGAAACTTTTGGCTGTGACCTTTAATAGCACAATGTTCTATAGGCATGACTATCATTCACCCTTTGCATTGACGTGTCTGGTTGGAGTTATGATACCAGGTACACTCCTTGGGCAATTAAAAACCGCAAAAGACAGACGGGCATGAAGTGAGAGAACCAAAATAGCTACCTCAGGCACAGCCTCAGTCCCACCACTATTTTAAGATTTCCTGTTCAAAGCAGTAGGTGACAAGAAATCCCCCACTTAAATGAAACTCTAAGCATGCTTAACTCTCTCTGTACTTGAAATACGACCAAAAAAATAACTTCCCCAATTGACCACATATGATAAACTTGTTCTTCTAGTCAATGTTTATCTGATGGCACTATTCATTCAGCAAGTACTTGTAGAGTGCAGACGCATGTCATGAACTAGATTGGGGGTTGTTGAAGATGCAAAGAATAAAAGGATATTGTTCCTGTCAGGGCAAGACTTACCCTTTAACTGGGAAGACAAACAATTATAGGGCATTATACTAAAAACTGTACCTTTGTTATAACCCTGAAACTCTCCTAAGTGATTTAAATGTATTAACTCATATAATTCCCCACACAACCTTTTAGGTATTTGCTGTTAACATCCCCATTTTACTAATGGAGAAAATGAGGCCCAGACAGGTTAATTTATCGAGCTAGTAAGGGCTGAAGCTGGGACTCAAACTCAGGCAACCTGGCTCCAGAGTCCACAATTTCAGTCACCTTGTTGTAGAACTCTAAAAATAGAGAGCGACCCTCTCCAGGGGATCCAGGAAATACTTCTGAGAGATGATGTTAGAACTGAACTCTTAAAGACATGTTGAATTTAGTCAAAGAACGGTCTTTCAAGGCAAAACATACAGCATGTACTGAAGCATGACAGTTTGTTCAGGGAACATTGATACAGTTTGTAAAGATGGCATTTAAAGTGCGTGGGAGAAATTAAGAAAGGCAGGGAAATTCCATTAGGACAAATGGGGAAGGGCCCTTTATGTTATGCTGAAGAAGTTTGAATTTTCATTCTACGAACAATACAGAGACAGCAGAGATTTCCAAAGTAGGTAAGGAGAAGTAAACTTTAAGTTGAAGTACAGGCTTGTGGATTCTGATCAAATAATAGAAAAAGTCCAATGTGGCAATTAGGTGGGCTTAGGGATTATGCAAAGATGTCATAGTCAGCATTTTGTTTTTAAGACACTGTTCTGGCTACTTACAAAAAAATCACTGGAGAGGGAGGAAACAGAGAGGCTGGGAAGGTATTCAGAAAACCATTAGCATGTTTCATCAAATCCAAGGCACCACTGATTTTAAAGTGCATGATTTTAAGAAATACTAAGAAATAAAAATGCCTACAATTAAACACCATCTATCATAAAATGCATTCCAAGTTCACAGATGTTAAAATGTAGGAGTGAGTGCATCTTAGAATCTATGAAAGGTGGTATAATGACTCAGGCAAAAGTAGGCTTAATTACTGATCCCAGTCACTGAGTTAATTGGAACCTAAATTCATTGAACAAATAAATATTTATTGAATACTGGTATGTAGAAATATAATGGAGATGTTGAGAGTAAACGGCAGTAGTGACTAAGGGAAAGAAATGATATTGGATATAAGATCTCTTAAAAATAGACTTGTTGAGCTTTGTTGTACTACTGAATGCAGAAAGGGAGGGAAGGAGCTTTAAGGATAACCATTGGAAGGCTGACAAGGTAATGTCTTTAAGACAAGTATAAAAAGATGAAAATCTTAGTCTGTGACACCATGAGTTTGGCTCTGAACATGCTGAGGTTGAAATAAAGATAGGACTTGCATGTGGGGATGTCAGCAGGTAGTTAGAATCACTGCCTGGCTCCTGCTTAGGAAAGAGGACAGGCTTGGACAAATTGATTTAGGAAGCATCCAAGTGATGTGGTGACACCATGGTAGTAGATGGAGTCACCTACAGCAAGTCTCACCAAGAGGTGATGTTGGCTTGAACTAGGGCAAAGCCTTAGGAATAAATGAAAGGAGATGGATTCAAGAAATACTATGAAGATAAAGTTCCTCAGTCTTGATACTGATAATCCTTAAGGGTTGGGAGAAAGATGATTCCATTGGGTGATATGGGAAGTTAAGAAGTATAGCAGTTTGGTTGAAGAGGAATAAAAATTGCAATTCTAGATGTGCTGTGTTGGAAGTGCTATCAGGATATGCAAGTGAAAATGACCTAAGAGTAGTTTAAAATGTATAGTCTGGGGCTTCCCTGGTGGT
The DNA here is from genome assembly GCF_003676395.1 of Aethalodelphis obliquidens. NCBI lineage: Eukaryota > Metazoa > Chordata > Mammalia > Artiodactyla > Delphinidae > Aethalodelphis > Aethalodelphis obliquidens. The sequence goes on from NW_020837952.1 coordinate 25,778,477, forward strand.
GCAGTAGTTGGGAGTCCGCCTGCCGATGCAGGGGACACGGGTTCGTGCCCCGGTCTGGGAAGATCCCACATCCCGCGGAGCGGCTGGGCCCGTGAGCCATGGCCGCTGAGCCTGCGCGTCCAGAGCCTGTGCTCCACAGCGGGAGAGGCCACAGCAGTGAGAGGCCCGCGTACCACAAAAAAAAAAAAAAAAAAAAAATGTATAGTCTGTATTTCTGGAGATGGGTCAGATCTAGAGATATAAATTTGAGAGTCATCTCTTCATAGTGAAAGTTGCTGCTGTGGTATAAAAGACTGCCGAGAGAAAAATAGGGATGGTAGAAACAATTCAACCATAGAACTTTAAAAAAGTTACATTTAGGTGGAAGAAATAGTTCTATCTTATCCTAAATAATATTATTTAATAAGAAATGACATTATTTAATAATAAAATGCCTATGATTTATTGAATGCTTATATGTATGAGCCATTTCACATTTGATATTTATAATACTTCTAAATAACTGCATGGTAGATACTCAAATCTCCATTTCAAAAATGAGGAAAATCTGAGGTTTAGCATCTTTCCCAGGGTTACACATCTAGGAAGTGGCTGAGTGGGGATTTGAATCTAAGGCTCTTGCTTGCAAGCTCTCCTGCTTCCTAATGCGCTCCCAGCCTACACAAAGCCCATCTTCATGTCACTGTCAAACATTGCTCCTCTTCTTTACAGAGCACATGTAACAAATCCAAATGCCCAGAGAGGACACAAGTAAGTCATGTGTTTCAGAGACTTGAGCTGGATCTACCCCTAATGGTATCTGGAATTGTCTGCTTTTGACACTGCATCCTTGTTTTGACTATGAAGATATATTCTTCACTTCTACAAAAAAAAGTTTTCCTTAAAAAATGTGGTCCTCTTACTCTATTTTCATTTTTCCCCCTTTTGATTGAAACATGGAAACAAATATTTCTCTACCATAAGAAAACAATGATGTAATGAGATGAGAGCAAAAGATGCTTGAATTCAGTGCTGAGGACAATAGAGAATGGCGGCGACTATGGCAAAATGGAGAGTAAAAGCCCATCTAAAAAGGTGGCAACCCCTCAAAGTCTTGTGTTGCCAAATCTCCAAATTTTTTTCAGGGAAGGTGGGAACTTAAAACGCTAGGCAAGGGCTTCCCTGGTGGCGCAGTGGTTGAGAATCCACCTGACGATGCAGGGGACGCGGGTTCGTGCCCCGGTCCGGGAGGATCCCACGTGCCGCGGTCCGGGAGAATTCCACGTGCCGCGGTCCGGGAGAATTCCACGTGCCGCGGAGCGGCGGGGCCCGTGAGCCGTGGCCTCTGGGCCTGCGCGTCCGGAGCCTGTGCTCCGCAACGGGAGAGGCCACAGCAGTGAGAGGCCCGCGTACCGCAAAAAAAAAAAAAAAAAATGCTAGGCGAAACCGTCCACTTTTGATAGGATGCATCATTTTAAACACCATGCAGGCTAAAGAAAAACTGCCTATGAGTAGAATTAACACTGGTGCCTGTTTATGAACATAATCACATAATCAAACCAGTTATATTTTGTAGAGTGGATAATTAAGAAATGTTGGTACTTTACTATCAGTGGTGAATTACTAGTATGGCAAGACACTGCAGTGGAGAACCACTGAACTTGGAAGCGTTCACAGAGAATTTACAGCGTGCTTTCCTTTTTCCTTCTTTTTTGGCTTTCTGTTGTTCCCCCAACTATTGGTTCATCTAAACTAGACTGTCCTTCCAGCCCTCATGTTTCCATTCGTTTTGCAAAAACATCGCAAGAAGCTATGTCAAATGCATCAGTAAATTAAAGTGTATGTATGAATAGATATTCACAAATTTCCCCACATCGTGGTTAGCTGTCATAAGCTATGCGAAAAGTACGGAAAGGAACCGGGTCTCTTTACCTTTGGAGCGTGCCCAGAGGAACACAATGTAAAGAGAAATCCTTAGGAATGACTGTTCTCAGTATCTGCAATCTCCACTGAGCCCCTTGCTTTATCTTTGGGAATTTAGTGTTTAACCATATTTTAATATGTCAAACTATTTGTTTCTCATGAGAGGGGGCATGTGGTAACAATCATTGTCTGAGTCACAAACTGGATGAACTAGATTTAAATGTCATTTCTAAGTGGATTAAGAAATATTCCGTTTTTACATTTAACAAATGAGAAATGGCACAGAGGGAAATGGTGATCTAGACAGAATCCTGGTAGATACCTAAATTTATGTTGATAGAGATTTACCTTACCCCTTTACTTTCTAAGACGTTGATATGAAGCAAAAGGCATATGTCTAGAGGAGTGACCTGATGACTACCATTAGCCTTCGGTAAAGGAGTTGGCCACAAATTTTGGTATGAGGCAGGGACTGAGGAATCTTGTGTCTGGATCCTTGTGGAAGTGGGAGAACGGCAATAATAGGTTTTCTATCACATTCAAAAATTTTGTTCAGGGATATCCCATTTGTGTAGAGACATGTAATTTTCCTCAGACATCATCTAAGCTCATTTCATGGAAATGGGGCGGCCTGAAATTTTTGCTGCATTTCTCTTTAGAAACAATTTTTAACTCTTTCTTTATATCATGGTTAAAAATTGTAAATGAACAGTTAGAAAAAAAAACACCTCTGTTGATTTAATTATATAGCTTACATGGTATTTAAATAGCCACATTTACTACATATTTGTAGCTTGAGAGGATTCTTCACACATAAAAGCTTTTCTATGGGCTGGGCACCATCCCAACTCAGATTTAGAATAATGTGGGAAAGGTTTTGTTCACTGAACTTATTCCAAATTTTCTAAAGTTCTATATTGTTGAAGGAGGCTATGGTTGCTGATTTTATATGGTGGTGAAGACTCTTCTATTAAAATGTGTTTCACTGAAAATCTATCCTTTGAACAGACGCATAAGAAATTTATCTTGATTGCACTGGAAGATGGCAATTTGGAGCAATTATTTATCCTTATAATAACCCAAGAGCTTTTATCATCAAGCACTTACCATTTGAAGACCTGACTCCCGTTCCTAAATAAGTGAATAATAATCTGCGTGTTTAATCCTTGCAATACAACTTAATCTTTTGCTAGCCTATTCTGTGAGCTAATGAGTTTATATTAAGTGGAAACTGAATTGTCCACCTTCTCCATTGTTTATACAGATATATATTATACATATGGAATAGGATGAGCACCAAAGAACATTTTCTTTTAAACAACTATATTATAGGAAAGTTTCTTTGGCTGCTTCAGGCTAAAATCTAATTATTTACTAAAAGTTCACCCACTGAACTCATCAAGTTTTCCTTACCTTTCATCATTTTGACTACCTGACTTCTTACACAAAAACATTTTACTGAAAAAAAGTTACACTTTTACATTTTCTGGAACTTAAGAGCCATGAGACCTGTCTTCGCAAAACACCATTTTGGTACAGATAATTTTTCAGAAGGCAACTTGGGATTTTGAAATATATACCAGTTGTCAGAATCTATAAATCTGCTGGTAATTAGGTTTTTTTAATTCAATTCTGGTCAATTCTACCATAATAATTGCAATAGAATGCATTAATAATGAGCATAAAAGTTTAATGCAATGCATAGAATAGAATTCAATAGCTGATTTTAATAGTGGTCACTTCTTATTCTATGTAGGGAAGACCAAGCTCTATATTGATGTACAAACCATGGAGGCTATCTGGGAGACAGAGATGCTATACTAAAAACGAATATTTTAGGGAGAAAAATCAGGGTGTCGCATGGTCATCTAGGTCATATGGTTAGACCAAAATTTCATTTAATTTTATTTTTGCAATGCCCTACTAATGGTTCAATAGCATCACAAGCAGGCCTAAATCCTGGGTGATAACATGTTCTTCTTCCAGTTTTAGAAATCCAATTGAATAAAAATACCTATAAAAATACCTATACCTCCCTTGGTCTTGTGAGGATCAAATGAGATAATGTACATGAAAGCACTACAGATGCTATACAAATGCTAGTTGGATTCTTAGGGAAGGCTTTTTAGAGACAGCTTTGGCACAGTAGAAGGATACTGGGATTCAGTGTTGGAAAAATCTTAGTTTTACTAGCTCTGTTCCCTTGAGCAAATCATTTAAAATTGAGTCTCACTTCTGTATACGTAAAACAAGTAAACTAATTTCTACCACAGTGCTGTTTCGTAAATCACCTTCAAACAAAATGAGACCTATGATGAAAGTGTTTGTAAACGATGAAGCACGATACTGGTATATTGTTATTAGAGTGGTTATTTATTAACTATAGAGAAGGCAAAGTAATGGTTATAACAAAGTAAATTGTTTAATTAGAATATCTGTTTAGAAAGGCTAGGCAATTGAAGTGAGTTCTTTGTTAAGTACTTATCAAATGACTATCTCAGTGTCCCTATGCAGAGGGCAGAGAAACGGTGGACAAGTCCTGGACTTGAACATCTTACCATTTCAAGAAAGTAAGGCATACTTTGAGTCTCTACAAGAGGTAAAGGAAAATTTTTTAAATGTATCCACATTATTGGCCACTTGAATGATTAAATCTGTCACCTAGCTTCAATAATACTTGTTTGAGAATTAATTGTGTACAAAATATTGTCCTATGCCCTGATCTGTGGGAGTGTTTGAGTGTATGTGTGGAGTAGTTGGGGAGGGTGGGAATGAAGTTGACATGTATACTACAAAAGAGTAAACATATCGTTCCTCCCTTCCTTCGACAACCTTATTCATTTGTGAAACTTCAAGATTTTATGCTATGAAGAAGCATAAAATGAATGTCAAAAGACTTGTACCAGGATGTATTATTGAAACATATTGCACCTGCTACATAGAAACAGGTCTTTATTTTTACGAAATATAAACATTAAAAGACTAAATTGTCAGGTACCAAATATTTGTAGCTATACATTCCCCAAAGCCCAATATATTAGAATTAAAACAAAGGATTAAAACATTATGTTAAGGTCTAACACATATGTATACACTTAACTTCTTAGTCTTCTAGTGATTTGTTTAGACAGGGAGCTTAGAAGAGTCAGTAAGATCTGGTGGAAAGCCTTATTCGAGTGACAGTGTCAAGTTTTCTCACTGAGCCTCAGCTTCCTCATCTGTAAATGAGGAAAGCTCTAACTTGTTAGGTTGTGATAAGATTCAGCATTCTAGTGAACAAAAGTGACCCAAACTGTGCCAGACAAGTGCTTGGAGTTTAAGAAGTAAGCAATAATGTTCAGCAAGTAGGAATCTCCTTTTTGTTTTTTAAACCTCTTAATCCCATACCCCTGTCTTGCCCTTCCCCCCTTTCCTCTCCTCACTGACAATCCCTAGTTTGTTCTCTATACCTGTGTCTGTTTTTTTTATATTCATCCACTTGTTGTATTGTTTAGATTCCACATATTGTGGTATCATACAATATTTGTCTTTCTCTGACTTATTTCATTTAGCATAATACCATTCAAGTCCATTCATGTTATTGCAAATGGAAAAATTCCATGCTTTTTTATGGCTGAGTAGTATTCCATTGTGTATATATGTATCCACTACATCTTTATCCATTCGTCTGTTGGTGTACACTTAAGTTGCTTCCATATCTTGGCTATTATAAATAATGCTGCTACGAACATTGGGGAGCATGTATCTTTTCAAATTAATATTTTTTTCCTTCAGATACATTCCCAGGAGTGAAACTGCTGGATCATATGGTAGTTCTACTTTTGGTTTTTTGAAAAGGAATCTTCAATTTTAATAAACACAACAAATGATGTTTCAATCTGGCAAAGATGGGACACCTTGCTCTAAATTTAATTATTCTTTCTCTTTCCCACAGAATACTACTAGTTCTTACTGGTGAACCATTAGTATTTACAGAATAAAGACAGCTCTTTTTCACATTTTAAATGCTTTCAATATAGTCACTAGGAAGACAAAGTAACGGTATTTGTTATGGTTAGAAAATAGCACACAGTTTTCTAAATTCTTTTTCACTGAAAGAAATGTTTCAGACTAGTGCTTTATCCTCAGAAATATGTGAGTTTGGGTATATTATCATGTTATTTGAGGTTAGCAAGTATGTGATGCTTGAGGTCATAACTAGCTATTGTTTACTAAACATGTATAAGATAAAGGGAGATGAGAGGCTAATTATCAATAGACTTGCCTTACATAGCAAATACCATTTTCTACTTTAACTTGGCCTCAGTGATAATAATCAGAAGTCAAGTTTCTAAACAGCTTTCCCATACCCTTTTGGGCCATTAGTCCCTCATCTTTAAAGTTTTCAATATTCTTTTCAAGACATCTTGAATACTTGAGCAGCAATTTTCCATGTCTGCAGCAATCACCAGTTGAATGCTTTTGTGAATGGGAAAATAAATGGATTTTCAACAATGTAGATACTTTTAAATGAGAGTCCCGATGAAATTATGGATGAATCAAGGGACAGCAGGAAGTCTGTGATTTTCTGCATTTGCAAGTGTCTTTCTAAAACACGGCATCCTTAGCTCTCAACAGATATGACCCATTAATGCCAGTGCCTCAATATTTTTTTAAATAATTCTTATTTAAAAAAAATTTTTTTATTGAAGTATCATTGGTTCACAGCATTATATTAGTTTCAGATATATAACACAGTGATTCAATATTTTTATAGATATACTCCATTTAAAGTTACTATAAAATATTGGCTTTATCCCCTGTGCTGTACACTATAGCCTTGTAGCTTAGTTATTTTATACACAGTAGTTTGCATCTCTTAATCCCCTACCCCTCTTATGCCCTTCCCCCCTCCCTCTCCTGGCTGGTAACCACGAGTTTGTTCTCTATATCTGTGAGTCTGTCTCTGTTTTGTTAAATTCATTCCTTTATTTTTTTAGAGTGAGAACGTTTAGTAAACAATAGCTAGTTATGACCTCAAGCATCACATGAGTGAGAACGTTTATGGCTTCAGAATTTCACACAAGAACAGTCAGTAAAGTAGCCAACTTTATACATAAACTCTCAAATTGTATAAAGGGCATTAAATATGCTACTGGTTATTGGAGGACTCCTACAAAATATTTATGTCCTGACTTCTAGAAGTCTAAATAAAAATGGTATAAAAAAAGGTTTTAAAATCTAAAGAGAAAAAAAAAATCTAAAGAGAATATAAGAACTCATACAGGGAAAAACAGAAATGTATACGATGTTATTTAGCTACCTGCTTGTTTTTGTCACTCGCATCTGTGAGCAGAACAATTTAGAGGCCCCTCAGATGCAGTGAGGCAAACAGAAGTCTAAAGGCCTTTCTGGAAGAGGATAGCATCAGCGAGGGCTCAGGGGGGATTCGTCTGCCAGGGCTGCAAGCAGATCTGACCTATTGGTGGTGTGAGATGAAGCAGCTGTCTTTGAAAGCTACTCTGGCATTTGCCATCTATGTTTCTCAGAAGGAGCGTGGCAGAAGAAGATCGATAATTAGTGAAGATGATTCCTGCTGTTACTAAATAACCACAGAAGAGGAAGAATCGTTTGACCTTCATATTAGTCACATTGCTGTTTATAAAACAGGTCTTTCAAATTAATTCCCACTCACTAATTTCATATACTTCCTCCAGAATTTAACTATTCATTCAATAGAGGGTTAATCTGACAAAACCATTGCATGATTTTCCAGAAGAGGGGTAAGATAGCAGAGTGATGAGAAACACGGGGTCTGGAGCTGGACCCGGTGGGTTTAGATCTCGGCTATACTCCTTAGCAGCTGTGTGACTTCAATAAACTATTTAGTCTCTCCTAATCTCAGTCCCCTCATCTGTAAGATCAGGGTAATGTAATGTCTCCCCTCTTATTTTAATGAGAAGATTAAATGATAGAGTTGTCAAGAAAGCACTGACAATATTTGGTATTACAAACACTCAGTAAATGCTAATTATTAAGGTTTCTAGGCTTGAAAGAGGTCATTTATTTTTAAGGTATATTTTATTACTACACCATGCAAATCTGTATCTCTTTTCTTGATTTCTGTAATAGAGGAAAATACTGTCAAAACTGAAAGATTCAGAATGAATTACCCAGGTACCTAATTCAATGAATACGTATCAATATGCTACTACGTATAACACAAGTCAGTGAGAGTTCTTGCCCTCAGGAAAGGAGTTGTGCAACTAGAGATGCCCAAGGAAGTGATGTGGCATAAAAGGCATACCAACTCTTAAGATTTAAGGGGACTGGTTAATGGCGTACGTATCTTTTTCCTCCAGAATTCAGAACCATATGAGACACTTCGTTACAAAGCAGAAACTAACACACCATTGTAAAGCAATTATACTCCATAAAGATGCTAAAAAAAAAAAAACAAAAAAAACATAGGCGAGGTAGGCTGAGGAATCAAGCTACTACTGTAGCTTTACGGAGCACGTTAACTGCATTACGAGGCTTAAATGTGCGGCCTCAGTGTGGTTCCTTGAACTGAGCTTGCAATTCAAATCTGCAATGCTCCCTGAAAGTGCAGACTGTACCCCTGTAAGTTCACTGCACATCCAAGAGCATGCACCTCTCTGTGGGAAAGCAGATGTACAGTAAGAACCTCAGACACCCTGGGCCAAGCGCGCTCAATTCCTTCTCTCACATTTATCAGTAGGGCCAGGCATTCCTCCCCTGGGGAAGACGGATGGAGAGAGGAAGCCAAAAAGACAGAAACATCACTCCTTTATTTTTTCCTTGAAAGAGTGCTATGGAAATTCCCCCTTCGCTTGGTGGGGTATTAGAAGTGAAAATAAGTGTTCTTGTCCCAAAGGAGACAACATGCATAGGGGTTCAAAGAAGAAAGAGTCCGGAGGGTTGGAATGATTAGGAAACAATTCAGAGAGTAGATAGTACTGGGGATATGCATTTTAAAGGAGTATCAATTGGATAGGCAAGATGAAAGAACGGGGCTACCATGAGGAGCTGGTAGTAAGTCCTAAAGAAAAAGCTAGAAGAATTTTCAAGCATCAGAGAAGAAGACCCATCACAGTTGACACTGAAGTGCCTTTTTAATGAACTTCGAACACCTGAGACTTTGTTAATATTTAAGAGGCAAGAAATAGGCAGTCATCGTAAGGTGTTTAAGATTAGCAAGCACATGCGGTATATATTTAAGATGATGTAACATTCTATGGAAATAGTATATTATTAAATAGATATTGTGAGGGTCAGGCTCGATTGCTGGATGAATGAAACCAGCACCTATATCACACACTAGAATGGGTAGTAAATGACGAAAATAATGAACAGGTTTATAGGGGAAAGAAGACAGAAGGCTATCCGGAAAGAAAGGAATTTGGGAATGTATAATATGGAAAGTGGATCACTGCCCAGAGGTGAAGCCCAAACCATAATTACAAAAATCATTAGAATCAAAAAATAAAGGAATTTCGAGAGCCAAATGGCAGAGAATCATCAATGGACGTTGAAATCACTAAGAATGCCTCTAAGGATGTTAGTGAAATGCAGTACAAGCCAGTGGAGGAAGATGGACGCCCATCCCAGAAGTCCTGGTGACAATGATGAAGCATTAAATAGCATAAGTACAGAAAATATAAGTGGCTTAAGAAACTGCTGGGAGTTAATTGTCTGGAATTAGTATTGAAATAAATTCTCCTGGGCTTATGGAAAATCAGAGACTAAGAGGCATCAGGGGGAAGCTGGGTTTCAGTTAATAAAAGATGGAAAGAGTTTAGAAGAAAGATTTGAGGATTCATTACAAGGTGCAATCAAAGGCAGGCACTCAACTGACACACTATGCCTGACACAGTAATAAGGGGATGGGCCAGAGTGTAAGTGACCTGGGGAAGAGGGGCAATCTAGATAGGAAAAAGGATGCGGGCATCATCAATAGCCAGGATTAAGGAAACGATGGTTTGAGAAAGAAGCTCCAGGGACCTGTTGACGGTACAGGCGGTAGCATAATTTTATCATTTTCAGTCCTCTGGAATGGCATTGCCGGGTCACTTAGGGACGTTGAAAAATTATATTCTTTCAACACCTTACAATTAGGAATGGGAATTGGCATCATCCTATTGGCGCTTGCTGCTAACAACCAATGTGGGAATTTTTAGAGACAGACACGTGGTCTCACCAACACATTCTAATGTAGTCACGATGCCATCCAGTGGTTAGTTTGGTTACTTTCACAGATACTGTCCGTCTCTCTTTAAGAATATATTTTATTTTAAAAAAAAAAAGAATATATTTTATTTTATAGTGAATATTCATCTAAGTTTCAGCAGGCTTTTATGAAAAGCATTTTATTGTATCTTCAAAAATCACAGAGGAGGGATTTGATTTGTTATTTACTTCTAAGATAATGGAGTTACACCCAGCTTGTTTTCTATATGTGTTATGCTCTAGGAAACATGATTTAGCCTCTCTTCTATTGAAATTAATGCAATAAAGAACCATGAAATAATGGCCCTTACACTGTATTCAATTTTAGTCCTAATAGAAACACAATGGAAAATAACAACTGCGACATAGGCCTGGTTGAACACAGGAAAGTAATGGATATTTTCTGCTATGATTTTATGGGTGTTCTGGGTTATATCCTTCACAGAATGCTCATCGGTACGGTAATAATATGGTACATACTTTGACTTGACTTATAGGTAGTCTCAGTTTGTCTATACGTTTACTTGGGCAAATTTAGCGGGGAGACTTTCATTTGGTTGCTAACAAAGTAGGATAAATCGAGCTGCCATTAGCAGGAACCCTTCTCAAAATTTTTGTAAAAGCACAGCTTTCACATTCATTGCACATCCCTTTAAACATATATTTTAAAGTAATTTTTAGCGACATCCTATTTGGGATATGCAAACATTTGGCAATAAAATTCTCCTTTGCCACAAAAATTCATTATTTGAATCTCCATGGTAAATTAGCTTTATGAGGTAGCTACTTTATTTTTCTATGAAGCAAAGGCAAGAATAGAGACAGTTTCATCATCTTTATCACTGTTTGTATGAGGAATCACTAAACAGTTCACTGGTGGGAAGCTATGAAAAGGCCCTTTGGTTTACGCCTTTATCGGTAGGCATAAACATAACTAAACCACCCTAGAAAAATGTACATTAATATCTAATATTGTTTCTAAAGACCTAGAGGGGTAGCGTCACCACAGTCCACTATGCTGTACTGATGCAATATTTTAAATCATTTCAATTTGAAAGTGATTGGAGCCATTTGTCATTTGATAATTTTCACACTATTTGTCCTTAGACTGCTTAAATTCAGTTCAGAAAATACAGAATTGATTTGGAGAAGAAGGCGGTATTGACATAAACGATGGCAACGTCTGCAGATTTTCAGGGCTGGGGGAGCAAGAGATCAAATGCTACCCAGACTGAGAGGCAAAACTGATGACAACAATCAAAAGAGAAAACTTTATGGTTCATACGAGTTATTGCATTTGATCTTAACTCATGCAGTTACATACTCCATACTACTTATCAATATTAAATTAATGCTAAATAATTTTTCTACTAAATTCTACCACTCTACAATCTTCTTCATGCAATGAACTTTTGGTTGTTTGGTTGTTGTTACTATTTTTTAAACTTTACATTTGGAAAAATTTTAAACTTACCAAAACAATTGAAAGAATAGTACAGTGAACACACATATACTCTTTGCTTATGCCAAATGATAACTTTTTGCCACACTTGCTTTGTGTATGTGTGTGTGTTCACTTTTTTTGGCTGAACTATGTGAAAATAAGCTCTAGGCACTTCATCCCTAAGTTACTTCACTGTGTATCTTAAAAACAAGAATACTCTCCTACATAACCACAATACCAGTATCACACGCCAAAAACTTGAACATGGGTGCAATAATATTATCAAATATAATACCTAAATTTAAATTTCCCCAATTGTCCAAAAATGCACTCAATAGCTCTCTTGTAAAGGTACACTTCAACTTTTACAATGAATATCCCCAGATACCTTTTACGCAATTTTGTTTTTTGGCTGTGTTGGGTCTTCATTTCTGTACGAGGGCTTTCTCTAGTTGTGGCAAGCGGGGGCGCGCGGGCCTCTCACTATTTTGGCCTCTCTTGTTGCAGAGCACAGGCTCCAGACCCGCAGGCTCCGTAGTTGTGGCTCACGAGCCCAGTTGCTCTGCGGCATGTGGGATCTTCCCAGACCAGGGCTCGAACCCGTGTCCCCTGCATTAGCAGGCAGATTCTCAACCACTGCGCCACTAGGGAAGCCCTACGCAATGTTTTTAACATCTACGAATTCTTGCCTGAATAACTTATTATGCTGGGTATTGCAAAACACGGTGATTTTCTAATTTTGCCATTTCTTCTACATTTTGAGACAGCATTCTACTGTAAAGAAGAAAGTTCTTTTCCTTTTAATTAATAGTATCACCCTGGGTTCATGGACTTTTTTAATAATTTTTTACAATCATTTTACTTTTTCACATCACATTGTGCCAGTTGTGGCCAGTAAGGGCCCCAAAGACCAGCTCCGTGTCTTTCTGACACATGCCAACCAATATGGGGCGTATCCTTACATTCTTACACAATGAGGAGCTCTAGGCCCACCCAGTACCTTCCTTGCCCCAGACTTAAACACAAGAAATCGTTCTGCCTTCCCTCCCCAATGGGTAAAGGTATTGAGAAACCAAAATATACTAATTTTTACTGGAATATCATCTTCTAGGCTCTTTTGGTGGACAGAGCTAGGTTTTTTTTTTAAAAAAGAATGCATTCAAACTTACACCTCTAAGTCAAGTTCAACAACACAGGATTCTTCTGCACTTTTTTCCATTCCATATGCATATCGCCACACCTCAATGTGAGAATACCAATTTCTAACATCATCCATGTATTTCTCATTTGCTCTATCCTGCAATACACAAAAGCTTCAGAATTACTACACCAATAGCAGTAGTAACAAACCTGCTATGTCAGATTCAAGATTTTTAAACTATTCTTTTATGTCCTTAGGTTATGTACCACTAAGGTGTTTCACTTAACAATGCATCTTGAAGCACTCCATATCAGTTCATAGAGATGTCTTTTATTCTTTTTGATGGTGTTATAGTACTCCATGTTATGGATACATCAGAATTTACTCAACCAATCTCCTATAACTTGGCATTTAAGGGTTTTCCCCCAATATTATGCCACAATGACTAACTTTGTCTACTTTGTTTTGTACTTTCGAAGGTGTACCTTCAGGATAAATTCCTAGAAGTGGGATTACAGAAGCAAGGGTTACCAAGGATACCTTTGTCAAATAGTGCCAAATTCCCCTCCATAGATATCGTGCCATTTTTCACTTGCATCATTGTACTTCTTAAAATAACCAAATCATTATTTCTCCCTGAAAACGCTAATTATTTAAATAATAAACAATTAATTTTATAGAACTATAAGAATTCCTTACACACCCACTTCCTGATTCCAAACTCAAAGTTAAATTATATAGGTGGCAGATGTATATATCCACAGAAACAGAGGACTATAATACTAGACAAACCTGGACAGCTGGTATGTTTTGAAATTGTAGTATTTATGATTATTTTTCTCTTAGCCTAATTAAAAATACAAAATAAAACTAAATAATTCATATAATGGAAATTTAGAGTGAAAAGAAATCTCAGAGATTGATCTTTATGAATTATATTAGAAGAAAGTGAAGTACTTACAACATAAACATGATTGAATGTACATTACAGTTATTTCTGGAAGTATGACTATCTATATAGTATATCTGCTACTCTCACTGAAAATATAATCTTCTCTGTCTTAATTTTTCTTCTAGGGTTCTCAGTCTCTGTATCAACTTTATACCTTACTAGATTTCTAATATTTCTATTTAAACAGTTCCTAAGATCTCACAATCTGATTTCTTAGTTCCCATTCCCAGGCCACAAAGTGTGGAAGACCAGCTCACGTGACTAAACCACTATAGATGTTCCTCATGTGACACCAATGGGCTTTCACTGCCACTCAGCAGTACTTCCTTCTCCAGGCTCCAGACATCTGAAATTCACCTTTCTACACCTTTTCTTTTAGCTGATGACCTTAGTTTTTACTTTACTTGAAAACCAAGGGCATTCAATTTGTATTCATACCAATTCTATCCTCCCTTCCTTGTAACATCTTTATTTTCACTCTTCCTGCAGGCTAACTCTCCCCTTCTCACCTCCACACACCTGCACTCTTCCTCTGGAGCTGTGCTCCATAAATCGTCTCCTTTTCAGCTTACAATTTGTTAAATCCTTCTGTCTTCTGGCAACTTCTCTTTGTCTCCACACATGCTTAGGACTCACACATTCTAACAACAGCTTTCTTCACCTTCTCAACTTGGAATTGTTACTTTTTCTTGTCCTTTCAATGGCAAAATTCTTAAAGACACTGTATTAAAAATCACAGCTTCTGTTTACTCTCTTGTCAAGCCCTTGTAATCTGGCTTCCACTTCACAGAATATGTTCTTTTAAAAGTTTCTAGTGACCTCTAAACTCTAATTCCAGTAGTCTCTTACTGTTCTCCATCCTTCTTAAGCTCACTTCAGTGTTTGGTGCTATTGATTGATTTCCTCTTCAAACTCCCTTTCTGAGATCATCTGGACTCTTTGTTACCACAGTTTTCCTCCTCAACATTCCCTCTCCCTCTTGTTCACTAGTTCGTCCCAACTCCTAACATTAGGGATTTCCTAAAAGTCTTCCATAAGGTTTATTTGAATAGTTCATCAGGTAAACAACGTGTTGGAAGACCACACATGAGGATGTTTCCTGGATTGTGAAAATGGTAGAATGCATATTGGGGAGCTCATTGCACAAAGCCTGAGAGTTATAGGTATATAGATAGGTTCAGATGAACTATATGGCAGCAGATAATAGATAGGCAACAGGTATATATAGGTTCAGATAATGGGCCATGTAGTTCTAAGACTATTGATTGGGCCAGTATGTATCACCATATTTGTGGGCCAGTATTTCTCAGGTAATTATATATCCAACAACAGTTTTTAACTGACTGAAAGCAGAGGTCCGAACTATAATTTTAAAACATTGATAAAATGTTAACCCTTCTTTTTAGCCTTTCTGCTGAAAAGATTTTCTTTTAATCTAATATCCAAAAGCAAACTGCATCATATTACTATGTCTAAACTGCCCTTAGTTAAATCATTAATAATCATCCATTACTTTTTAGAAATCAGCTCTATTTCTCCATTTTTAAAGACCTAAAAAATTTGAATAGGTTTTTTTCTACAATAAAAATACTGTTACAGCTTCAGTTGACATAGGCCAATGTCTGATGTAACCTGGTCTTTATAGTAATCACTCAGAATAAAAACCAAAAATGTCACATTCCTTCAGTCAGGAACTTAGGCAATATTTAATCACACATCCATTGCCTAAATTACAGTAAATATTTGTTGTGCACCAATCATATGCAAGTCTCTATTAGGACATTAGGGATTCAATCTAGACAAAAATCTTTGCCATGAGAGCATATACATTTCATCTGAATGAATCAGAATGGCTTAGATGTAATGGTATTTGTAGCTTATACCTGTCCTTCCTGTAGTGGGTGGTGCTGTATAGGGTGTACCAGCTTTAGTGAACCCACTAAATTGGGCAGCTAGGAAGATATTTATCTTCTGTAAAGGGGAACTGTTCATGTGTCCATGTTCAAAACTAAGGGTGGTCTTGCCCCAGGGGACTTTTGGCAACCATTTTGGTTGCCCAAGCTGATGGGAAAGGGTTCCTACGATGCACTGGACAACCTCCCAAAGAATTATCCCATCTACAATGTCAACAGTGCCAAGGCTGAGAAACCGTGCTCTGGGCAAAAGGGCTCATGTGGCTTGGGTTCTCTCTTAGGAGAGGGACATAAACCACATTCTTCCACAGCCTTTCTCCTACTTCTGACCATACAGATCTCCCTTCAAGTTTATTTCTCTGATCTTTTTTGTTCCATGGGAAAACATATAATGTTCAACTGAGATCTGTACATTCTGTTTTTCTGGGCTGTTCTCAAGGGCCAATCAATGCTTGCTAAAGTTTTCGAGCAAGCACTAAGGTAAGTTCTGTGCCTGCTGGGCATAATTATAGAAAACAACTTCAGTTTAAAAATCTCCTAATGGAAAGCACAGGCACAATCTACAAATTACAATCTTTTTCTGGTGTGTTTGTGCCCTCAGCAGCTCACAGCAGGGCCAAATCAGTCTCCATCAGCCACCATTTTTCTAGCTACCTTCCTAAAATATCAGAAGCAAGAAACCTCCCAGGGTGAGGAAACATTCTGCAGTTTTGCCTACGTGGATCACTATTTTTCGCCTACAGTGGTTATGCTGCTATAAAATAACTAAGAAGTTATTATTTAATTCATGAATAGAAGGGCAAGTTAATCATGTTATTCTTTAGAAGTGTTATATTTCACATGGTAGAAAACTCACAGGGGCCTTGGTTGTTAGTCCAAAATTCACTTGTGTTTTTCCTTTCCTTTAGATACTGCCTAAACGTTATAGATGATAATGTCATCATTTTACCTGTATAACTCTATGGCAAGGTATAAACTAAGTCACGTAACTGTTGAACTCCGGATGGAATTTATACTTTTACTACTTATATAATATTAGATAACCCATTTAACCTTTCAAGGGCTGGATTTAGTAATGCATTAAATAAATAAGTTGAGCTAGTATCTGGCATGAGAATCCTGGGTTTGAATTGGGTCACACAGCCATCAGCTGGTGATGCCATCAGCAAGTCATCCCACCATTTAGACTCTAGAGATTATAATATGATTACTTCGAGTATTACAAAGCTATTTGCCATTGCTTCTGTCATCACTAGATGGTTATCTTGAATGTGTCTTCTGGTTCTACAGACACAACTCAATATCACCCTAAACTGTATCTAAGAGATGATATCCAATATTCAGGATGTCTGAATTGGCCAAAATTAAGTAGGGTTTTAAATTCTGTGTTTCAGCTTTTTTTTCCCCTAGTAAAATAATTACACTTTGTAGGCATAGAAGTATAGGAGTGGAGATGTAATTTTTACCCCAGTGGTTCCAAATTTCTTAACATGCACATCTATTTTAGATTCACTAGGAACTAATACATTATAAACAAAACACTTCTTTTTAGTAAAGGTCGAATATTTTCTCTGAAAAGTCTCCCATCTCAGAATGTGTCTTCTTTTCTGTCCTAAAACTGTATGAGCTCTGTTATTACAGCAAGAACACCTTCACTAGCAAACGGAAATGTCACCCAGCCAAAGAGAGGTATGGAGAGCCAGGTCCCATCCACTGTGACCTGGCATTTTGGTCTGTAGTTACTGACCATCAAGAGTGATGTCGTTCATTTTTAGAAAACCCCATGATTTATTAGTCCAGAGCAAGAAGAGAGACACGTTTGTGGGTGGGTGGCTGGAGT
Source organism: Aethalodelphis obliquidens (assembly GCF_003676395.1). Classification (NCBI taxonomy): domain Eukaryota; kingdom Metazoa; phylum Chordata; class Mammalia; order Artiodactyla; family Delphinidae; genus Aethalodelphis; species Aethalodelphis obliquidens. Next base: position 25,795,898 of record NW_020837952.1, read on the forward strand.
AGATCTTGGACGACATTTCTGAATTCTGTGATTTTTCCAATTACCTCTGCTCCCAAGAAGTCAATCACCACTGCTTGTAAAGAGTAACCCATTTGACTGATAAATAACTAGGTTCTGAGGGAATATTAAAATGAAATTAAACACTACTTCATTTACACTTCACCTATCCACTTGCATTTCAATGTATCCAGACCATTTTTCTAGGCACTCTTGTTGAGTATGGTAAAATCTCCACCTCCATCAGGTACTTTTTATTTTTATTTATTTATTTTTTTTGGCGGTACGCAGGCGTCTCACGGTTGTGGCCTCTCCCGTTGCGGAGCACAGGCTCCAGACGCGCAGGCACAGCGGCCATGGCTCACGGGCCCAGCCGCTCCGCGGCATGTGGGATCTTCCCGGACCGGGGCACAAACCCGTGTCCCCTGCATCGGCAGGCAGACTCTCAACCACTGCGCCACCAGGGAAGCCCTCCATCAGGTACTTTTGAGGTTGGATGCACGTTGGAGTGATTCTCCATGTGATATTTCACAGAATCACCAGCCCACCTTTCCAGTATCCCTTCTGGGTTAGATTTCTTCACAATACCCAGATAACAAGTAGGCAGGCTACATCTTATTATCCAGGTTTGCACTGTGGAAGGAATGGTCTGATTCTCAAGAAGCTGACACCTTTCTTGGATATAAAAGATATGTAAAAGAATAAATAACCCACTCCAAAAAATACTATGATGGTTTACAGCAGATCAATTTGCTATAAATGTGATTTACTACAAATCATCATAGTACTAGCTATCTTCAAGCAGTATGAACTAGAGATGTAGAAAAGTAGTATATAGAAGAAACGGTGTGAAAATACCCATGATTATGAACCAGTTCCACCTAACCAAGTAATTTATCATTTAATAGTTAGGTATTTTATAGCAAAGTTAACTATACATGCTTTTTCTATAAAGTACATCCTTTATTTCCATTCTTGGCCAATGAAAATTTAAGTGCAATCCTGCAGTATGTCAGGAATTGAAGTGTTTTATGTTCTAACATTTCAGTCCCCAAGAAGAGTTCATTTTGCTTCTGTAGCATTTTCCATATCATCTTTCTTTGTTCAACAAGCTCCTTCCAATCCTCTTTTCCATGAAACTACAAGATTTTCTTGAGGCTCAAGGATCCCCACATATTCACATCTTCTCAAACGTTACTCTTGTCTTTCTTTGCCTGTAATTTTCTAGTATCTCCTGGATTTTACACATCAAGTATAAGATTCATGAAATTCAGTTACTCACTTTATCAGTTCTGCACATTCAAACTTCCTGGTATTGATTTCACCTTACATGCATCATACCTATAGTTGGTTTGCATTTTACTTATACCGCACATAAACTCTTTCTTTGTAAAGAGTATTTTTACAGTACAGTGGAGAGTGCGTAGGAGACTTTGGTTTTAATTCTGCAGAGCACTTTCTTTCCTCAAGCATAGAATAGAAATGTTGAAATTGTGTTCATTTTCCCAGAACTTATTATGATGTGTATGTTTTTTATTCACATACCCTCTAATTTCTTACTCTCCCCAGGTCTAGAAAAGAAATTGAACTTTTAGAATTCTTTCTTTGAGAGAAAGGAAGTAATTTTATTCATGAAGTCCATTTCATTTAGTAAAAATGTCTCTGAGTGGCTGATTCCCCAGAGATTAAATGTCCAATAGGCAGTCAAGTAGAAAGTGGACTCCCATCCCCCTGGTTTCTCACACCATACATAAGTGATGGTATACACTTCCTCCTACCAGCTTTCTCCTGAAATTGTAATTTGTCATTTTCTAAGGACTAAACAATTAAGGTCTGAGATTCATTTTCATTGCAAATGAATAATTAGTGAATGTCAATTTCATGTTCTCTTAGTCCATGCAAAAGACAAAAGCAGTTATGTTACAATGCTTAACAGGCTCTCTAGCTACGATGACGTACCAATTCTTGGAGATGATAAACATAAATATTATTATTGTTTTCCTCCTTAAAAGATCATCTAATCTGGTCTCATTTAAAAGTTTACTTAACATTTGTCTTCTCTATGTATAACTTTAGGAGTGTTTTGCTAATTAGATACAAGAAATATAGTCACCTCTTCTAAACATTATTTTATTTACACCTGGTTTTAGATTTTTTATTGTTTCTTTGTTTCTCCACCCCCTTACAGCACAAGGTATCTCAAACCCCAAGCAGCTGCCGTCTGGCTTGTTTTACATAACTCTCTGAGGCCATTCAAGTGGCAATATACCAGTGAAGAATAAAAATATATATATTGGATAGAGCCCAGGAACTGCACCCAAAATAGCTTTTGAAAAGTCATTGAGCATAACAGTGGAAATAATAAGGAGGTCATAGCAGCAGCTGCTCTGGGAGCACTGGAATAATTCTCCCATCATCATGCCGCAGGTACAGGCGGAGAGCAATTCTTTTGGAACCTCCACTTTCCCCTTTAGTTTTTATGCCTATCGCTCAATCTCAACAGCTGACAAGCACCTGGGGATCAATTCCTTCAGGATTTCATAAATTCACACTAATTTTGGCAATTTCCCAATTGTAACAGTAAGAACCTTCCCCCAAGTTGGGCAAACAGCTTTAATATTTCATTGCATATTCATGTATCACCCCATGTTATTTTTAGTCTCTAAAGGAGACAGCAGACGAGGCTTCATAAAAGATTAGTAGAAGCCCTACAAATAGTTTTCTCACTGTTCTCATAGATTTGGGGGTTCTTTTCTTTTCCTGAGAGGGCAGACAAGAATTCCCTTCAAAGACAATGTATTTGGTAGTGAACAAAAGGAAAACTTCAAACCACCAAGAATCTCCTTGATATGTGAGAATATCTAATTTTGATTCCCCCGAGACAGCCAGCCACAATGTTCACCAGTTGTAAGGCACCAGCTAATCTTTACTTTCTCTTTCCCCCCAGTTCTTCCCATTTGTATTATTTAAAGGGTATGTCATGTTTCATTATTTCCACATTTCTTTCTGTGAGATATCAAAATCACATTGGGAAAGAGCTATATCTTAAAAAAAAACAAAAACAGACAATTGGAGATAATTTTTTTCATACCGTATAGGTGTCTTGTAACTTTTATATTTACTGTGCTGTTTTTTACAAGAATTTTCTATTCCATTTCCCTTATTCATCCAGAGAGTTTTATAAGATTGTATAGTGTGCAATATAGTGAAAAGCCCAAAATGATAGAAAACATTTTTAGAATGGAGACATTCTACAAATGACAGATTTTTCCATTTTAGGCCTTATGAAAAATGGATTTGAAACTTATAAAATATGTATCTGGAACATCTGAGTGCAAGATTTTTTATTTTATTTTAGAATTCAGATCCATGATTTAAAAGCCCTTTCCTTTTTCTGAAAATAGCCATGCTGAATTGATTTTTAAGGAGAAAGAAAGGGTGTAATTTGGATTGTAACCCTTTTCTAAGGACTTACACTGTTTTCACTTATGCTGACTTCCTTTATTCCCATTGCATCCTCATGGAGCAGGGAATGCATGTGTTATCATCACTCTTTTACAAGGATGAACTTTAGGCAGAGCTATAAATAAGGCTTCATTTTCCTTTGTTCCATTTCACCTTTTCAGTTCTACATCTCCTGTTATAGACGCAGTGTGGCTTTCTAGCTAACACTCCTTTTTCTATCTTGAAAGAAGGGTCTTATTATCTTATAACATCACTCAAAGAGAACTTGCTTTCCCCGCATCCCCCAGAGAGTTAAAGAAAGGAAATAATCAACCCAAATGAATGAATCACTAATGGTAGAACTTCAATAATGAATGTGAGATAGATATCTAGGAGATATCGCTGGGTATTTTCCAAGTCTTTGAAAACTGCATGGAGGAGTAGGGAAAGTCCCATTTTGTTATTCTTATGAAAACCAAAAATCTGAGTATTCAATCTCTAACCCGAATTTTATAATCTTGATTCTCCAACTTTGAAAGTAGTTCTTTCTCAGTCAGACTTCTTCCTTCTATAATGGCTGCATCAACTTCCACTAATTTTTAGTACAGTTGACGGAGTAAAAAAAGAAGGTAACTGAATATAAAGATGACTAGGTTGGAAACCAAAAATCCAAGTCTAGTCTGATTTGCCACTAACTAGCATTCTGACTTTTGGAAGCAGCTGTGCCTTTCTGAATGTATTTTCCTCCTCTAAAATTAGGAAGCTCAACAATATCTTTTTTAATGGTTCTGCCACAGTCTTCTTGGATTTAAGCTTGAACTCTACTAGGTGTGTGATCTTCCACAAGCTATTTAATCTGTGTATGGTTTACTTCTCTCATCTCTAAAATGGAGATGATTGCAGTACCTACCTTGGAAGGAATTACATCAAATGGAGTAAGTACTTAGTTAGATTCTAATAATTTTTAGCTATTACTTGATTTTTAAGAGCTAAATTCAAGTTACCACAGATACATTAAACAGTTAGCATAACTGAAAAATGTAAATATGATTTTAGATATTTGTATAATAGCTGATGTTTATCAAGTGTTTATTATGTGCCAAACATTGATTAAGTCCTTCATTTGTAAATCTCATTTAATCCTCTCAATAACACATTGTAGAAGATACAATTATCTTTGGTTTACCAATGATAAAACAAAGGCTTAGATGATCACACAATCACACAAGTAAAAAAAAAAAAGGTGCCGGAGGTGGTGGCGAACAGTTTTTTCCCCAGAGTTCACTCTTTTAATCACGGTGCTATCCTGCCTTCCATTCTAGGTCTTCTGCCTTCCATCTAGATGACTAAACCCTAATTAAATGCAGCACTAGATCCTAATAAAAATAAACCTTCTCATCTCTTCAATCATTTTATAATCCCTATTTGATTTACATTAATTCTCTTCCAAACTTGCCAGTGGACTTTTATGAGGCTATGAACCCATAAAGTCAAAAAGTGTTTTCAAATCACGACTCATTATTCGCCTCCTTCATTATCCTTCCCCTTCAGAATCACATACGAAGGACCAAGTTTCTTGGGAATCTCAGAGACTTATTTAGATCTAGCCTGGAATTCACCTAAAGCTAGATAAAACTGGTGTTGATAGGCCTGTAAGAGCCCCACAGAAAACATTGCATCAACACACACAAACACACACACACACCCCTTCATTTCAAATATAAGAAGTCAGAGGTCAGAGTTTTAACACCATTGTTTTCCATAGATGGTGGCAATTAAGACATTTGAAACTGCTACATTTCAATCTCCAGATCCTCATGGTGCAACACTTCACTGCACTGGGAAACAACATCTGTTTCATTCTCCAGATTAATTCCCTTCTTTCAGAGAAATGACTTTCAGCTATTTTAGATATATGCGCTTCGCTTCATTTGAGAAGCAATTTATATTCATTCAGTCACAGCCATCATTCACTAATATCATGGATTGATGGACTTAAAAAGCCTAGCTTTTCATTAGTTCTGTTTGCAAGGCTAATTTTTTTTTTTTTTTTTTTTTTTGCGGTGCGCGGGGCTCTCACTGTTGTGGCCTCTCCCGTTGCGGAGCACAGGCTCCGGACGCGCAGGCTCAGCGGCCATGGCTCACGGGCCCAGCCGCTCTGTGGCATGTGGGAGCTTCCCAGACCGGGGCACGAACCCGCGTCCCCTGCATCGGCAGGCGGACTGTCAACCGCTGTGCCACCAGGGAAGCCCTGCAAGGCTAATTTTTATAGCACTGGATTATTTTACTTCCAGTTGCTCCTTTTTCCAGGACTTTGTGTCCCACAATCATTCTTTTGATAGAATAATCTATTACATGTTTCTATCTAAAAGGATGTGTTGATTCCCTTTGTAGTGAGAGCAGGTATTTACAAAAGCCAAAAGGTTTATGTTCCTCGTGCTAATTTGCACAGAAAGTTCTGTGAACCCTTTCACTTAGCAATGAGACTATTAAAATATAAGTCTTGGAACAGAGAGGATCAGGAATTTAGTTACTTGTGTAACACGTATTATTGGCTCCTAATTTGCACTGAATATATGTAAACTCATTGCTCCATTTCTTAAGTATCCTATTATTTGTTTACTCTTGCAGCTGTTACTGCTAACTTCAAATTAGTCACAGGATCTCTCAATATATTACTATTCCTTTAGCAAAAGCAATGATGATAGGGAGGGAGGGAGGGAGGGAGGAAGGGATGGATGGATGGAAGGAAGGAAGGAAGGAAGGAAGGATAGACAGGGATCAGTAATACCTACATTTATCTAAGTCCACATACATAAAGGATTTTTCACTTGTTAAATTGTACTTATCAAGAACATGTGTAAAACAATCTAATTGTTTTGCTGTTTATAGGCACACCATGAAATTTTCTTCTGAAGCAGTCGATTCTAGTACGTGAGGACCCTTGGGAATAAAGAAGAGATGATTCCTTGTACTGATGATTCCTAGAAATGTTTCTAATTACAGTATGACATCCTGTATCTTAGTTGCAATGCAATTACCATTTTCTCTTTTCTTCTTCCTCCCGATACACTTATACATGAGGATCTGTGGGTTTCATTACACCAGGTGATTAGGTAAAGATATTTGGTTGAGATTTTAAGGTGAATTTTGACTTCAAAAACGAGTGATAAGTTATTTCCTTCTTCCTGGGCATTGCTATGTCCCAGGAACTTCACCTATACATACGATCTCCTCATTTAATCCTCCCAGCAACCTGTGAGGGACCTGTTGATCTAGTAAGGAAACTGGGACATATGCCCTGCATGACTACAACTAAGACATAAAATGATGACTGCTGCAAGCCAAGTACAGAGACGTATAACAATAGCTGTGCAGAAGAAAGTTTCCCTCTATCTGAAGAAATTTTTAAAAGCTCCTTGAAAAGGTAACATTACCATCAGACCTGAGAGGAAGAAAGGTATTTCTAATGTTACTTTAAATCCTAGGACTCCCTCTTCCCTTTAGACGTGTACCACTAATGTTATTCTTGTGGTAAACAAACATAAACGAGGTAAGAATGATACCTTGGCAAAATGTGAAATGAAGACGAGGGAGCAAGGAAAAAAGGGAGAGAAGGTAGGAGAACATGGGAAGGACCTAACAAGGACTATGTGTTTTCATGAAAGAGAGATTGTGAAAGATAGAAATAAGAAAGACCTTATTCCTAATCAGTTACAAATAAGAAGGTGGGGGAGAAGGAAAGTTATGGTTTAATGTTCCCTTGATACAACCACCAGTTGACACCACCAAGGCAGTCTAGTTTATTTGTTGCCTGAGTTGACCTTACTAGTGTCAGGGGAGAATCTGTCTTCTGATCTCATGTGTAAGACATTCCAAGCTCAGAAGCTCATTTCTCAAGAGAAGAAGATGAAGTAAGAAATGCTTCAGTTATTGATGGTCTTAAAGTTTCCTAATATTAATACCTAGTATACGGAGAAAAGGGATGCGAAAGAGGACAAGGCACCTGTTTTAATGGTGGCAAAGGTGGCCTTTCTCCCACAGCTAAGCTGAGTGATCTTGCTTATGGGTGAAGTATTTTGCGAAATCATTCTGGCTTGCTCAGGGGCCAGCCTTGTTGAGTGTCTCTCACCATTCCTAGAAGGACAAAGTAACTGCCCCCAACATCACCCACAGGGTGTAAGAACTGATTCATGTGAATGCATTTACCATTTATCATTTATTCAAATATTAAGACTCACTGACCTCTAAGAGAATCAAAGTAAGCATTTTTTTTTTGCCCTTCCTTCCTTTCAAATAAGTTGATATCAGTAGCTGTGCTTCTCATACATGGATTCTCTAGAGCCAATTCCTTTCAAAACTGTGGGCTCTCAAACTAGCAAATCATATCTGAACTAAAGTTAGTTCTATTCAGGTGGCTTTACATTCCATTCCATTCTACACAATGTCATAGTCAGTGTACTACCCTAAGGACCCCAAACAATTTCTTAGTAGCCTGAAAGAGTCTCTATAACTTTCCAAGGAATTTCAGAAAAAACATAGGATAATGAAATAAGCCCGAGAAAAGATTTTTTTAAACATCCTCTTTATGCCAGGGGTTGTTCTAGACCTAAGAAGATGCAATGATGCCACTACTGGACTCTCAAGGAGTTTACAATCTAGTATAAGAAGAATATGTGTAAACCAATATGTACTAAGCAGTAGAACATATGAGACACACTAGGGAAATAAATGAATTCTGACTGGGTGGGCTCAGAGAAGAAGGAAACAATTGACTTAAAACTTGAAGCATTAAAAAGATTCAGATAGTAAAGAATTAGATGGGGGCAGAGTTTAGGTAGAAAATTTGCTGCAACGGAGGTAAATTACTTAACAGAGCAGAAATTCAGGGGTGTTTCACACCAAGAATTTACTTTAAATTCTCTCTAAAGTATTTACTTTAAATTACTTATTTCTATATTTTCATTTTTTACTGTTATTAAGATCCATCATGACCAAAATATATCTTATTTTGTATAATACTTGAAAAATTGATGATGCTAACTTTAAATATGTTTCTTATTTCATTACTTCATCAAATTTCAGAACGTTTTTGCTCTTTGTGGATTCAATTTGTTCTTGTTTTCTTTTTCTCTATTTCTTGGGTATTTTAAAATCCCTATGTGCTGATAAATCATACAGCACGTTGGAATTACTGGATGCCCAGATTAATTTAAAAACTGGAATCTAAGTAGAAATGTAATTGGCTATAAAACATATAGAGTCTTATTATGGTAATCTTCTAACTTCTTTTGAACCCTGGATTTCAAGTCTCTGCTGACCAGTGAAACTTGTCGTTTAAATTCATTCAGAAGGGTAGTGTCTTATGCAGAGTGAGCCTATGAAGCAAAAATTATCTATAGTCTAAGTGACCTTTGAAAATAAGCCTACCATAAAATTCAGTAGGCTGCTTTTTCCTGTTTTTCAGTAAATCTAACACAACGTTGAAAGAGATCACTGTTCTTGGTGAGAGACTGAGGTGAAATAATCACCTGAGCTAGAAGCCGTACTGGATGAAAAACCTGAATTGTTGCTTTTTTTTTTTTCCCTGAGTGGGTATGGTTGATGTCACCTAAGTTTAATTAGAACACTACTGCAGTGGTTCTCACGGATAACCATGCATCAGTATCCCCTGGGGAGTCGTCTGTTGAACTAGCTTGCAGAATTCTACCCTCAGTAGGTATAGAGTAAGGCTTGAGAATTCACATTTCCAACAAGTTACCAGTCATGGTGATGCTGCTGGTCCAGGGATCTCACATCTGTGTCCGTGTGTGGGTGTGTGGGGGGGTGTGTTTTAAAGATACCCGTGTATGCAGCCATTTTCACAAAAAAATAAAATCTGCTAGCAGCTACCAGCTGCAACCTTATGGTCTCAAGGTCTCCCCCATGTAACTATGCAAGCATTTTGGACCCCAGTCAATCCTTGCTAAGCAAGCATCCTTACTTCTTGCCAGCTCCAATCCTGATTCTTAACAACTTATGCAACTTTTTGGGTTTTGCCTATGTAAGCCTTCCCCATTTTGTAGCCCAGCAGAACACAATTCAAGTGCTTCTTGAATCTGTTGTCTCCCGGGCTATAGTCCTCTATTTGGCTCAGATAAAACTCTTTTCTATTCCAAAAAATTAAAAGATGCCCTGTATGTGTGCGTCATTCAGCCAACTACATTCTTTCATCTATCAATCCTTTCTTTGTTTTTCAGTAGTGAATATAACCACTTCTGCCCTGTAGAGCTGCTTTGATGTGCAAAGTTGGCAAAACCAGTTCTCAGCTGCTGGGAATGCCTTAAATGCTGAGGTCAAATTGTCAATAGAATCCTGCCTGGGTTGATTTAATGTCAGGAAGATAGATATAAAAGTGGCATTTCAATAAGCTACTTTGCTAAACTTTAATAACACAAATTCTGTTAACCTTGGAGCCCTGATTTAAACACAAGTAAGTGAGGAAATCCCTATTGTTAACTAAGCCCATTTTGCGTATTTATTGCTATCCCTTTTAATTTGTAAGGGCATATCAGACTAATGAAATCTATTCTCTACGTACTAGGTCTTTGACTTTGCCTTTTCCACTCGTTACATTAGATGTAGATGCCTGATGTGACTTTACTAGCAGCTTACCTACATTTGGAGAAACTATGAAAACATTTGAAAAAGTGCTTGCTGTCATCCTGTCATTCCTTTCTTAACTTTCTCATTTTTTCCTATACTTGTCTATAATCTGTTTTCAAAGTCCAAAATTTTTAACTTGCTTTTTCACTCCACCAAAATGAAAATCATATCTATACTGATTTCACTATTTAAAAAATAAATGCTGTATTTTGTTGAGTTCAGTATTACATTCAGTCTTCCAGTTGTTTTAATTCAAAATTATCCTTTGTGCAATCATATACCTAAAAAAGAGAGATAACCCTGAAATAAGAGAATACAATGCAAATAAGCTGGGATAGGGGAGTGTGAGAATATAAAAATTTGGAAACGGGGCGACTACTTGACAACCAAGAAGATTATCACACTGTCATCATCAGGCTTTGGGGTTGATTAAGGGGAAGGAAGAGGATGCCTTAAGTAGCATGGGGAAAGACTCAGAGTAAAGATTTAGATATAACAGATTAAAATGACAAATTCACAACTTCATCAAGTGACCTACCTTGTTTTGTAGTCTAACTTGGAAGGAACTAAGGTAGAAAATATATAAATATGATATAAAAAATTTAAATATAAAAAATCAAATTACCTGCTTTTTCCCCTTTTATAAGTCTATGTAAAGTTATAGAATACAAAGTTAAAACATATCTTACTTATAGAATACAAAGTTAAAACATATCTTACTTACTTACTTTAATAGCTCTGCCTATGGACTTCTTATAGGGAACTGCCTTCAGTGGCATGAAAAATCTAAAATTGCTTGCAATGTTTATATTTGAAGTCAATAAATTCTACTTATGCATTCATTCACACATATTTATTTAGCAACTTCTATGTGACTCGTGTTGGGTGACTCGTGCAAGAAATAGAGTTGTGAACACACATCCCTTGCTTGGCCTGGTTGTTAAAGTATACCAAGGAACTGCTCATAGCAATAACATGCATTGACTGTGGAAACAGAAGTTCATGGACCTATCATGCAGTGTATCAAGGTGTCCTGGTACTAATCATGGTGTCTGGGTGCTCCTGGCCAACTTAAGGAACCCTAATTAAGAATTAAAATTACATGTGGAAAAACAATCAGTCTAATCTATATATTTTTTTCCTTCAGCAACAACTACAGAGAAGAAATGTGTCCCTTTAACCTCTGAGGAGGTTATTTTCCCTTTCAACCGAGGGGGGAAATCTTCACATCAGAACTAACTGTTCTATGATTGATTAATAGCTTCCCTCCTGTTGCTGTGTGCAGCCGGGATGACATGCATTGTACACACAACAGGAGGTAAGAGAGTCAATCAATTAGGGGAACAATTAGTTCCAGTTTCTACAATTTATTTGAGGCTGTAGATGAAATTGCCTGAAAATATTCAGAACATTAAAGATCAGTGATGAAACCTAAAGAAATAAATTTATATTCAAATTTCAGAGGCAGATGCTTAGCTGACGCTGCTCTTCTGCAGATAGGCTACGTTAATGCAATAACAATTATAACTTGGCAGCAATTAATAAATAGACTGTCAAAACCAGTCAAGTTGTGTTCATGGTTTTGGAAGGCTGCTGGTTTTAGCTTTGACATGATGTGCCTGAAGTGTTCCTGAAAAGCTCAGCGTTATTAATTAATTTAAGAATGCAATTCTGTGACTCCCTTTCAATGGGTCTTAGGTTGGAAATTTCAGGAACCAATCATTCAGTGCATCCTGCTGTGTCTTCTTTGGGGTCCATATTTAATTCATATTTGTATTTAGAAAACTGCAATATGTAGGAGTATTCTAAAATTTATGAGATTGATGCAAATACAACCAAGAAAACATGAGACGACTTGAAGTAATGTAATTTGATGGGATCCTCACATAGAATTCTAGATTTAGCCCTCGTTGCAATATCATGGTATAAAATTCAAGTTAGGGGTAGAAATCAGGTGGGCCAAGGGTGATGGTCTAGCTCCAAGTGAACTTAAAGTTACATCGCATGCAGTATAATCTGCAAGTCTGAGCCTAGGGTCCCTCTGGTCCAGGGAATGAGACAACAGAAAGGAATAAAAATGGTCAAGAACATTTCACTGAGAACAGTGGAATAAGCAAAATGTTCAATAAATGTAACACAAATTCTTTTTCTTTTAAAGCAAGATATAAGAAGGAGTTTAAAGCCATAATTCTACCAAGTTTTAAGCTTGGAGATTTTCTTATCCTTACTTAATAATCATCAAAGCTACCTCAGGCCAGAATGTAAATCCCTGATCAGTTTCACATATCTACTAGTTTGTTCAGACTTCAGTAATGAGTAAATAAATTATTGATGTTAACATGTGTGTATGTAATAATATTTAAAACCCAAACACATTCTGAGAGTAATGCTCTAGAGTTACTCAAATTTAATCCCTCAGAGAAAATGTACATTTTTTAAAAGGTAGCACTGTTACTTTGATGAATGCATAATCTCTTGCCGAAAACTCTGATGGAAACAAATAGGACAGCTAAGAAATAAGGCAGGCAAATAATATCACTATCACCCAGAAAACAAGATAATACCAACAGAGAAAATTAACTCTAAATATTAAATCTATCTCTAGACCGAAACAGGAAAGAATTCATCTCATCTCACACAAGTTTTCCTAACCTTTAAATAAAAATCTGGTAGAAATGTGTTAGAAAATTCCATTTTGTAATTCAATTCTAGAAATTAACTAAGAAGAAAAGCAAATTGATATTCCCAGCTCCTTGTCTGTGGTGTTTTAGTACTCACATCAACTTTCGTGCTCTAACTAATTTTATTAATCCCTCTAGTTAATGAATAAGTAAATCAAGAGCAGGGAGAAAAAGAATCCATCGATTGCAAGAACAGTAGTAGAACATTTTTAGAAGTGGCCCCCAGCTACAAAAGTGATCTTGTCAGCATTGCTTTGCTATCTAGTTAATATTCTAATTTCTGTTTTATTGTTCTTCATAGAGCAAAATGTTTCACAGTTAATCTTCCACGGTAGTTTTGTTTCTAAGCTCTCTTTAAAAAATGGATTTGGCAGTAGCCAAATATTTGAAGATAAATTGATTTCATGCAATACACAGAAAACAAGTATGTTATTGATATAAATGGTTTATTTGTAGAATTACATTAAAGATTATTTTGAAACAGCATGATCCCTCTCTGGACGGTATTAGAATTTCATGCCTAAATCAAGTTGAACATTAATTTATGTGAGTTTCTTTGTCATTTGCAGTAGTAATGAATGTCTCTGAGTGGAATGTCAGGGGAGGGACTGTGTAGATAACAGGTTCGAGAAAAAAGATGTACGTGTGAAGTTCACATGGGAAGAAATTGCTACAGATTTCTCTCTTTTATTCCTATTCTTAAAGGAAAATACTTAAATTTAAGGACATCAGTCCTTTTCTTTCAATCTGATTGATAAAAGCAGAAGATTCAGGCCTAAATTGTAAATTACATATGCAGTCGAGCAAATGCCCAGACATGATGGAGACAGACCACAGTAAGAAAGAGGAAGGCTGCATGAGTTTGGGGAACCACAAACCTTGGACACTGACATTCTGAAATCAAATGACATTCTGATACCGATTTCCAGGCTTTTTCACTAGGGCAGTGTTTATAATCTTAACCAGCATGGCCAAGGGAAAAGTCTCAAGGGCAGTATAGACTCCAGTCATTGCCTAAGTTTTTTTTTTTTAATTGAAGTATAGTTGATTTACAGTGCTGTATTAGTTTTAGTTGTACAGCAAAGTGATTCAGTTATATATTTTTTTCAATATATTCTTTTTCAGATTCTTTTCCCATATAGGTTATTACAAAATACTGAGTATAGTTCCCTGTGCTATACAGTAGGTCCATGTTGGTTATCTGTTTTATGTATAATACCGTGTACATGTTAATCCCAAACTCCTAATTTATCCCCTTCAATGCCACACCTTTCTTACTTCATCTGGAATGCTGTTTTCTCATTCAGAAAGCTATTCAGTCTCTGATGATGGATTTCTACAAAGTACCATCTGAATCTGCTGATTTCTACAGAGACTTTTCTTCTAACACCCTCTGCAAAATGCTGTCTGGCTTCTTTACTTGTTATCATGAATAACAGCATGATTTTGTAGATACGTGTTCTCTCTTTCAACACTGAATGCTCCCTATCCTTTTTCTGTCTACCAGCTGCCTTCTCTCTTCACTGTCAGCATTTTGTGATGAAAAAGATTCAATGACAAAGTGTGCCTATTATTGTGTAGGGTTTACATTCGCTCAGGATTTGAAGCAGGCCCCTGTTCGTATTGTTCAAATGCCGTGTCACCTCTGCTAATCCCAATTCTCTCCAAAATGGAACTTAATCTGATCTAACATGCAAAACTCAGAAATGCACCCAGAGCCTGCTTGTGACACCAGAGAAAAATGAAGAATGGTGGGTAAATTCACCTAACTTCACCTAAGTTGATGTGGTTCACTCCCTCATACCAGGAAAATGAAGTATCTATTTATAAAAATGTTATAAGTATATATCCTAAAAACAATCAAATTTCTACCATACTGGGGTAGGGATTGAGACTTTGTGCTGAATAGTGCAAACACATACATGAATAAGACCCTATCCCAAAACTCAAGGGTCTCAGAGGCTGGTAGGAAAAATACATACATAAGCAGACAATCATGACATAATTCTAGAAATGCAATAAAAATGCACTAAAGTCCTCATTTTTTCCCTTTTCCAACATAAAGTAGAGGAGTCTTTTTACATATTGAAGAAAAGGGGGGGTGTTTTCATCAGAAGTATAGACAGGATTTCTGTTCCTGGTGGCTTATTAACCACAGAGATTATTTATGCTTACTTCCAAAAGCTATTGAAATGGTAGAAAAGATATGAAAAGAAAGGGGTGAAGTATATAAAACTCTGGGCAACATGAGAGTACGTTAATAAATCAGAAGTTGAGACACTTCCAAAGGATAGAAGGCATTTCATAGTAATCGATCAAGACAGCAGATCTGAGAAAACTGTAATCCAGAAGTACTTGATGAAAATACGGTCCAGAGAGAGGAACCATTTTCCCCAGCCGGCCCTAGATATTTTAACAAATTGATCCAGCACTTTTGCCTAGAGAGTAATTGCAATGGAGTAATTTATTAGTGGAGAATTGCCGGCTCACAGCTGGGCAACCGACTCTAGTTTATACAGAGGTAAATAAGGCCACTTGGAATGCACGCTGAGTAATGTGGGGAGAAGTCTGGGAACGGTTTAGGACCAAAACAGAAGCAGAGCCAGGTATTCTGAATCTCAAAAGGATATTAAGAAGAACAGGAATAGCCCCTCTGTCAGAAATAAAACATGGTCCACTCCCAGAGAAATGCCTTCGTCACCTTGATAACGAGGTCACTCCTAGTCTACCTGCTGCCCAGGCATCTGTAAGAGAAGCCTGATCATCAGTACACTCCAACCAGGTGCACTGAGCTCCCGGTCAACCCCTCCATTCAGAGGAGAGGCTAACAGGAAGAGACTTGCCCAGTTTAGGAGAAATCCATAGCAGTCCCTAATACTAATCAACACAAGGTTCAAACACAGACATTCTGGCTTCAGAGCCTATGCTCTCATCTAGCACATAACTGGTCTAGATATGCATTGGCCCAGTATACCTAACTTAGTAACAGAACCTGCCCCCCACACCTATGTCATATTTCCAATTATTGAAGGGAATTTTTTTAGTGTCAGGCAAATATCCAATTGGTGAAACAGCTGCCTATACAGATATTGAAAAGGTAAAAAAATCAAGGAAATGTATCTTGGAACCAGAGCATTACCACATGGACCAGCCATTATTCCATGAAGTCATCCTTAGATCCGATCCTGGCTCTTTCTGATTCTCAAAACTTTTCATTTCTGAAGCAGCAGGGCCTCTAGAAGCCGCATGGTATTCGGGCTAATGTTCTTACAGCTGTATTGGAATTGCTAGTGCTAGGAAAGGGTGATTCCCATATATGTACGACTTGGAAATTGGGGCTTCTAAATGGGTGCCTAACTCTCAGTGTCCTATAACACCTTGCCAGGGCCACAGAGCTTCAGAAATTTTAACCAGTTTGACACAGAATCCTGAAAAATTCCTTTGGTAGCAGCTGCCCTTTTATTGAAAATTTGATAAATCTGAACTATATATTTAGATCCTACTCCATAGAGAAAGGGGAACAACCTCCATCGAGAAACAGAACAAAATTTTTTCATTTCTTTCTGAGTCTAATTGATATTACTATGGGAGCAGAGGGTGGAGAGGTAAACAGAAAAATGTGGCCATATTCCAGGATCTGGCCTTCAAAGTGATAGACTTAGAAAATGATTTTGAAAGTTATCTTTCAGTGTGACTCACACTAACCAATTCACAAGAGACTAATGTATAAACTAGAATGCCAATATTTGTTCAGGGACTAGATATCTAGGCATGTCTTACCTGTACATTCTTTCCTAGCAGAGAAATCTGCATGCAAATAATACTATGTTAACTTCATGAATCAGAGCAGGAGAAGCTCCTTGCATCTAGCTCTGTAATAGGGATATATCAATATTTGCTACAGGAACAAGATGATGATGCTGACCATCATCATCATCATCAACACTGCATTAAAACAATTGTTATCAACTACCACTGAGTGCCTGCAATGTGCTTATTCACATTTTATCTAATTTCATAATAAATATATAAGTTGTATACTATTATCCTTTTTAACAGGTGAGGAAACACTGGCTCAGAATGCAAGTAATGTGCTCTTGTTTTCACAGCTAAAAAAGGCAAGAGACAGAACTGAGATCCCTCTCAAACTGGCCATCCTAGAGCTCATGTGTGCTCACAAGGTCCTTAACAGTACCACTTACCTTGTAAAAGTCTCCTCTTCCCTGGATGGATTTTATCTCTTTTTTTTTTAACACCCTAATTCCTACATTTCATTATGAATTATTTTTCCTTTAGGTATGTTGTTATTACTTTCACCTGTGTAGCTTTAAAGTTTCTCGTAGAGCTGTATTTTGCCTGTTCTTTCTGCCTCTAGCCCTGATAATTCTGTGATTTGAAGTTGCTGTTGTAGAAATCCTTCTCATATTTCAGTTTGATTTTATAATTTTACTCCGTTAATTTTAGTGGTGCTCTGCTGGCATTCCTACCTTTTCTTTCTTCGTTAGGCACAAAACTTTCACACGGTCCTTTTGGTTTGGGGGTTTTTTGGTTGCGTTCTTTCTCCCTGATTTTGTCTTTGATGCCAAAGCCCCTGAGTGATTTCTACAATCAAAATCTTCAGTAAACAAGTGGAATGATATTAAGTCATATCTCCTATTTGATTCTATATTTCACCTTCTAGAATACAAGGTGACTTTTAGTTGATTGAAATCAACACTCATATTTTATTCATGCTATCAGTATACTTTTATCTTAGTAAAAGTGTTGGTTTATCTGTAATATGATATTCAGTGATGAATCAGTAAGACTGTGCCCTCACTCTGAAATGTCTCCTTAGTCAGTTGGATATTAATTGCGATTCAGCTATTGCTATTACCTGTTTTAAGGAAAAGCAGTTGCATATTAATGGCGTGGAAGAAAAAAAGTTTGGCTAAATATAAACATTTTCTCCCAGTAAATGCATCATCGTTTATAACCAGATTGATGAAATGAAACATGTAGTTCTAACCATCAATGATCTTGAGCTACACAATGGGGCAAGTTGCAAATCTTCCCTGTACCTGTTGTTTCACAGTAAGGTAGAGATGCTTTCTACTTAAGAATATTAAAAAATTTTGGTAATATGGCATTCTGAGAGTAAAGGTCATCCAACAACTTTCAAAGAGGAAGATGGGCCATTCAGGTCAAGTACTTTAGATTACTTTTCAGTTTTCTTTCAATATGTCATAATATCAAATTATTCCTATGTTTGGAAAAAAGCCTAAAGAGATAAGACTCCCTACAGAATGACTTTTTTTTTTTTTTTTTTTTTTGCGGTACGCGGGCCTCTCACTGTTGTGGCCTCTCCCGTTGCGGAGCACAGGCTCCGGTCGCGCAGGCTCCGGACGCACAGGCTCCGGACGCACAGGCTCAGCGGCCATGGCTCACGGGCCCAGCCGCTCCGTGGCACGTGGGATCTTCCCGGACCGGGGCACGAACCCGCGTCCCCTGCATCAGCAGGCGGATTCTCAACCACTGCGCCACCAGGGAGGCCCCAGAATGACTTTATTTTGATGCAATTATACTGTCTGTAATTACTAAATCTACAATGTAAAGGCAGTTTGACTCCATATATTGCTGTCATTAAGCCAGAATGCCTGTTTATTATGCAAATGAGAGGGTATTTACAGATTGTGCTTTTGCTGAACTCTTTCTTTGAAGACCTAAAATGTAAACTGCTATATATTCATCTGTCTTATCATTGAGCCACTCAAATGGAAATGGCATGAAGTCCAATTGTTGGCCAAATGTAAGTTTAAAAAAAATAAAGCCTACAGATACTGATTTTTATCAAAGTCATATTTTTCACAGTGATGCTTAAATGTGAGATGAGGAGAAGCCAAAGAAAAGGAATCCACTAAGAAATGCTTGGAGAGTGTGCCATGTAAACGACATAATAGGGTACCTGCCTCTCAAATATCCTTTCCAAGTGTTTGGCTCCCCCGATTTACTTCCAAAGTGCTCCAAGTGGATGAAGGCACAGTTGTACAATGTCCAGTCACTCACACGTTTTGATTAATTATGGACACATTAAAAGGTAGAGCATTTAATTTGAATACAATGTACAAAATTAGAACCTTACCTAAACCTTTTAAATCTTCTAAATTAGATAGAACCAATCATGAAGCCAATTTTCTGGTATTCTGAATAAATTCAATTTGTATTAATCTAGCACTTTAGGATGCTGGGCAATGATCTTCACCATAATTCATAGGGTGTAGGGAAGATACAGCTCTGTTCTGAACAGGAGAAAATGTAATGAGTGTCTCATAGACTTATTGAGCATCAAAAATTAGGGGTCATGGGCTTCCCTGGCGGCGCAGCAGTTGAGAGTCCGCCTGCCGATGCAGGGAACACGGGTTCGTGCCCCAGTCCGGGAAGATCCTACATGCCACGGAGCGGCTGGGCCCGTGAGCCATGGCCACTGAGCCTGCGCGTCCGGAGCCTGTGCTCCGCAACGGGAGAGGCCACAACAGTGAGAGGCCCGCGTACCGCGGAAAAAAACAAAAAAAACTAGGGGTCAAATGCACACACAGGTAAAGGGTATTAGCAAGCAGCCAATAAATACCCTTTTCTACTACTATGCTAGGCATAGCATAATAGAAAATAAGCCAATAGAAACAATTTTATTTTTGTTATTGTGGAGATCATATTATAAAGTATTTGTGTATGCTAGCTTTTGACTGCAGGCAACACCAAATGCAACACAAAATGGATTAAACCATAAGAAACACTTATCTCCCATTGCAAGAAGTTCCCAGGCATGGTGGTTGTACGGCTAAACAGTACAGCAACTCAAACCATCTTCAGGGTCATGATTACTCCCAACTTTCAGCTCCTTTATCCGTAAAACACCAGCCTCTCCTTCACTGAACAGTTCTCTCATGATCACAACACAGTTACAGGCAGTTCTAGCTGCCACACACAAATATAACACCAACCAGCAGAAGAGAAATCACTTCCTGTGTATGTATTTTCAAGAGTTAGAAAAACTTGCCCAGACATCAGCCAGCAGACTTCCTCTTATACACAACAGGCCCAAACTGGATCACATGGCATTGCTCAAACCAACCATTGGGAAGAAGTATGGGATTACCAGGACTGACATATAGACTAATAAAATTTACCATGAGTGGGGGATAAGGAGTAGTAGTTGCTTATCTAAAAATGCATATCTAAAAATATGGCTTATCTGAAATCAGAAGGAAGGAATAGCTGTTAGGTAAGCAACTGACCTACGATCTTGCTTATTATTTTTTTGTAAATTGTATATATTGTTCATTCAAGTCTCCTGTCACCAAATTAGTTCATTAGCACACAACAGAAGGTCGAGTTCAGGAAGAATAAGCCAAATCACTTTTTATACTTCATATCTGATACATTTAGCGTGTAAACTTAGACTTCAGGCCCAACTATACTCAGATATTTAAATCCTGGTGGTTTTCTACCTGGTGTGTTCTCTCAGTTCAGTCTTTCATAATCATTTCTACTAGAGCATATAACACATTGGATTTTAACCATCTGTATGCATCTGTATGTATTCATTTATTAACGAGGCAGAATTCCACGGGCCCTGGAGCCAGCTTGTTTCAATTCAAATCCTCTCTTCAGCACTTACTAGCTGTGCAACCTTTGGTAAGTTTCCTTATCTATGAAAGACAGATAGTACTGCCTGACTCATGGGTTTATTTTGTGAGCATTAAATGAGCTTCTACGTTTCAAGCTCTTATTTTATTCATTTACTGTTTTTAACTGGAAATTGCAGAAATTTCCATCATATTTAACAATCTGAACTGTGTATAGACTGATTTTAAAGTTTTGCTTCCCTGTGTGACAAAACAATGACAGTTTGCACACCGTTTGATAAAAGAGGGCTTTGAGTCGCAAGCTTACATTTTCTCTCAAGTGCCTGTAGCTCAGAAACAGCAAGAGTTCAGAGCTGGGTTTCAGCAAAGCAATGGAGAATGGGAATTCCAAATGATTATTCTGTTGCTGCTATAGAAAACATTTTGACAGTCAATTTGCTTGATCCAGCTAACCTGTACCACTTCCAAAACTGCCAAAAGCATCTTTTTTTTATCTTACCGTACAAAAGAACAAAACTGTACAGAAGAGGTAACTTCAATTAATATCGTACACAATGACATTGTTGATGAAAACTATGCTAAACTGATCCATGTAAGATTTCCATTCCATCTCTAGGTTTTCATATC
The DNA here is from genome assembly GCF_003676395.1 of Aethalodelphis obliquidens. Taxonomy (NCBI): domain Eukaryota; kingdom Metazoa; phylum Chordata; class Mammalia; order Artiodactyla; family Delphinidae; genus Aethalodelphis; species Aethalodelphis obliquidens. Next base: position 25,816,917 of record NW_020837952.1, read on the forward strand.
TACCGGTTTTATCAAAAAATAAAAAAGGGAGACTTTGACACTGTATCATTTAAAAAATGCTACAAAATGCACTTGAAGTCTTTATAATGCATCTGAAAAAGCTCTTTTGCAATCTTTTCTTGATCATGACCCTGCCATTCTTACCAAAATCTTGGGAGGCCCTTTAAAGCTATAAAATTTCTCCAATATTGAGTGGTGCTTTGAAAATAAATTATAGTTTTTGAAACTGCATTAGTAGAGAAATGGGTGTACAATAAATGGATTACTAGAAAAACAATGTTAAATTTGTGAATTTATTATTAAATGCTTTTAGAAACATCTCTGATATCCCAGTTTCCAAGATTTCTTTCCCTATTATAGGTGGGAAATTTTCAATTTGTCTAAGAACTCTTGTTTTTCTGTATCATTATCACAGTATTTCAGTACTTGGGTCTTGACTTGGGTATGTTTTGTTTCCATTCTTTTATTCTCTATATTATAGGTCTAAGGGGGGAAATAATCTAGCAATGAATATAGTTTTCATTTGGCTCAGAGATTCATTTTTACTTTAGCTAGTTCTTGTGAAATTTATGTTGACTATAATTGCTGAATATAATTGCGGTGACTGATCTTCTGGGAATGAGAAACTCAGTTTGTTTAAAATTTTATACAGTCTATTACTTTATAATACATTATTTGTAAACAGTGCTCATGCTTTCTCTTCATTCTTTAGGAAATCTCTATTTCATGTACTCTAAGAAACCACTAATTACAGGATGCAGCATGATTTTATATACCACTAAGAAAAAAATGCTGCAAATTAAACTATGTCCAAAAATGGTTTCCTATCACTTGAATTTTTATTTGGTACTTATTGAAAGGTCATTGACTTACTTAGATTTTATTTTGTGTCATTTTTGTGCATACAAACGAGGAAAATAAAAGAGATGGGTTAATAACTTGCAAAGATTTCTAAATCTGTCCTCAATTCATAGTTGATGATGCCCATCTTTTCTTACAGACCATTTTCCTTTGGGCCATCAATAGTGTTCGATAAAGCATCTCTTTAAATATTGTTCCATTAGTGCTTCTAAAATCTTCCAAGCTGTTTGACTCCCATTCTGCTAGTTTTCAGTGTATAAGCTTACAGTAGAAAGCTTCAGACACAGCCAGGATTCTGATCCCTTCCTCAAATGGCCTTTAAACGATTTGTTACTGGGATATCAATAGGAATAAGAAGACAGTTGAGTGTGCACAGGCCTGGCTGACAGTGATAGTGAGATGCCATATATTCTAAGACAAATAAATCCTCATTTCAGAGGTGTAAAAACATGGGGGAAAATGTAATGTGGAAAAAAAAAATGTATTCAGAGTCGAATGTTTTAATCTCTCCACTATCATTGAGTCACCATGGCATTTTTCTAAACCTACACAATAGGGGTCCCACATCACTCTACATCATCAGTTCTTTCACTTCACACACATACCCAGTTATGAATGCAGAGCAGACTTAGTAACAGAATTCACCACCTCTGGCTATAAATTCAGATATTCCAGGAACAACTAAGTCTAGTGAACCCACACAGGTTTTACTTCTAATCGTGCTTTCTTGATTACAAGGTCCAGATACTCAGGTTACTATCAATATTAGTATTGCAAGATACTACCTACTGAAACTCAGAACTGAAAACCAAGCCAAAGGAAGCAGGACAGCCAGAGGGATGCGGCTGCCATGGTGGTCACAGATTTGAGCCCTGGGATCAGCTGCATTTGGGGCCCTGGTCCCCCCACTTATTAACTCTGTGACAATGAGCATGTTTCTTCTCTTCTCTATGCTTCAGTTTCTTTAGGGTATTTCATAGCTTCCATTCCTGAAAGAGAGAATCTTATTGGCCTCACTCACCTTTTCATGCTAAACAGTGTCATTGGCCTCAGGCCAGCATCTAAGTGAGGTGCCCTTCCATCAGGTATTCATACCTCCTTAAATCTGCTGTGCCCATGGCTCTTGGGGGGCGATCATGCAATCTACATGGACTCTTTTCCATCATTAGAGTCTGTAAGCAGGACAATTTCAGTGGAAAGGGGCTATGGATGGGCATTCACATCTTAAGTGCATCTCCCACCACCATCTACAGGATCCACAGTCAGATCTCGCCTCAGAAAAAAAGAAAAAACAGTTGAAAAAATTTTTTAATAGATACAAAGAATTTTGAACAAATTGGACCAGCTTGGAAATAAGCCCTAGTAATAATGACACTTTTGCCAAAGTACATTATTATTTTTTTAAACAATGAAAATTAGAGTAAGACAGGAAAATAGCTGAATTCTTATTATTGCCAGTGTCCTTCCACCTTTAAGGAAGAGAAATCTTGAGGAACTGCTTTTGCTTGTCTTGGGGAGACAGGAATGGAAGGGGGTAAACACTGGACAATCTGGAAAACTAAATTGTATAAGATAAAGATAGGAAATAATTCACACTGAAAATATGAAAACCAGAAGTTGGTAGTCAATTCCAAAGTCTAGTAGGAGTAGCTGACCATTTAAAAGTTTGACCTCTGGTTTTTAATACAAATGTTGCTATTCTGCTCTTTGGAGCCCCTAACATATGTACCCCTCTCTGCTTACTCCTTTTGGACCCAGATTTCCTAATTCCTGGTCCTACAGTTTACTTCTTATACATGCTTTGTCACCTGCTCCCTGGCGATCAGAGTAGTGTTTCCAGTTATCTAACTATGTCAGGAAGGTAACTGTGAGTTGTAATTTACCACTATTGGTGTCAAGAGATGCCATCCTGGGGTCTGTTTGAGTTTCCATAATGGCAGGAAAAGGCAGCCAGGAGAAACTCAAGGGCTGTCTCAATGGTGTGAATTGGCATCTTACTCTCCTTGTCACTGACTCCACCGAAGGCGCAGCACTCAGGAGACACACATAACAGGCATCAAGTACCCAGTACATGATAAGTAAGACACAGCAGTAAATAAGTATGGTTCTTCCCTTCGGAGGAAGAAAAGAAACTAAGAAAGAAAGAAAAGACAAAACTAAGGAGAGCAGGAGGATGTCGATTGGAGAGGAGAGACGGGGGCGGGGGTGGGGGCAGAAAGATAGGAGAAGGAAAACCAACGTAGCTGTAGGAGGCTGCAAAGAGACAGGCTTGGAAGAAGGGACAGAGAACACATAACAGCACCTTCTATGGGGCCAGGAATGGGAGACCATGGTGATGGTTTCCATGGGCGTTTACTAATTTCCAAGCTCATCAAGTTGTACACGTTAAATATGTACAGTTTTTGTATATCAACCATACCCCAGTCATTCAGTATCTCCTAAGGGATTCTTAGGAGATGCAGCTGGTGAGTGTTCAGTACTCCTCCCTCCTCACGTTTTTCCAAAGACACCTTCAGCATAATAACCTCTACACCTCTTCAGGGTTTGTACTGTAACATTTGTAGGACTGGGGAGGAATGTTGATTCTTTTTGCAAAGTAAAGCTAAGCAGGCCCATTTGTATTTGATTTGCAAAGGCATCTATGAGAGATACTGGCTGAGAACCATACTCTTAAGCAGAATTCTCGCTGCACCTCTTTAGGAGACTTTTGTGATGAGATAAAGGGGTAAAATCTGGAGGTACCTAGATCTATTTTGAATCAATAGATTGCAGATAAAGGGCTCAGGAGCCTGTATGTTTTATGGTTTCATAAAGGTAGGCTGCGTGCTATGCTTCCATTTGCTCCAAGGTCTGATAAACAACTTTTCATCTCTCTCCATTTTACTGGGACTAACACCAGAAGTCAGCTTTCTCCTGCCATGACAGGGACCATACAATCTCTGGCTGTCCTCCTACTTCCAGCAAGAGAAACTATCTAAACCGAAGAGACGCTACACCTCAAGCCTGACGTTGCAACATTTGCAAACTCATAGAGGATTTTGATCATGCTGCTAGAGTTCACTAACTGCCTAAGGATCCTTGGGTTTGGAAAGAATTTAAATGAAACTTTTGACAGTGTTTTTTTTTTTTTCCAAAAAAATCTTTCAGAGTGGGTATCATAGGTGGGATTCCCAGGGAAGCTGCTCTAAGTCAGAGGTAGCTTACTGGGGAATGCTTTTCATGTAAGGGAGTGGAGAAAGCAAGGTTTAGGCAAGATGCAGTTACCACAACCTTCAGCTGATCCTACAGGGGTCTTCAGAGATTAACCAAATTAAGGCAGGGGGACGTGCCTTTACACCAGCATCCTAGTCATTGCATGTGGGCTGTCCCTGGGGAAGTGGGTTTAACCTTGGACAAAGCAGTTCCCTTTAACCAAGGGTGATTCGTTAGGAGAGACTCCTCAGCTGTGAGCTGTCAGAGGGCCCTGAGGCTGAGGGCCTCATTCCTGAAAGGGAGGGAAGGATGCACAGGGCATCTTCTTAGGGTTTTCACCTACACTTACAGAAGGTCAAGGGAAATTCTGATGGAATAAAATGACTACATTCTGCCCTTCATCTCAAAAATACTTTATAACACATTCTGTGATATCTCCTGGACTCTGTAATAATTTCTGCAAGAATTACTTTCAGTTTGGGGCATTTCTGCATTCAAAGACTTTTTCTTAGTAATAATATATTCTTCAATATTTCTTTGACCTTCTTCTCCTGTTTGCTCTTTAATTTTGCATGCTATTATGATAAAGTACAATGCTTAAATAGAGATGGAAATAGTTCTTTCAACAAAAATCATTATGTGTATGCAGTATGATAGACTATCTCACTGTAAAATCCAAGAAATCCATATCAATTTATGGACCTAGAGATAGACATAATTAAAGTCCTCCTAAGTAGAATAAATGTAAGGGACAGAGGGAAGTTGTCATGGCAACAAAAAATCCTGATTTTCCTCATTTTATACCACAAATGTATTAACTTTTATGATACCTTAAAATTTCTTCTACATTCTATTTTAACCAGTGGCCATTTTGCATATTATATTTGCTAGATATGCAGCTGAATCCTTCTTTCTTGCAGTTTAGCTTTTTACATTACATCGTAAAGTTTGGTTTTTTTTTTTAATCTGGTATTAAGAAATCTCTTTCTGGAAGGTATAGTTTTCTCAAGAGCAAAACAGTTTTAAAGGCTTTTTCTTCTGTGTAATTTTAAATAATTCAGGTTTATAATATACTGACAATATAAACATATGGGGAAAAAAACAGAGTATCCTATCACAAGGTTGACATTTTTAAGTGTATCTTTCCAACCTCTTTTATACAAAAGATCTTATCTAGAGAAATTGGACATACTTTCTATAATGTCTCATAATTTGCATTTTCATCTAATTCTCTAATGTATTTCCAGGGTTGTAAATGTTTATCTTTAAAATAATTCTAATAACATTATTTTATGGATTACCACAATTTAAGTCTCTCTGTTAGGTAGTTTCTGGTCTTCTAATACTATAAATAAGTTACTACAAACATCCTTATATTAAATGAATTCTCTACTGTGAATTCCTAGAAAAAGAATGAGTGCTTCTACAGCTTTTAACATGTTCTCTTACTTCGGCCTCGATAAAGTATTTTTCAAAACTATGGTCTTTACCCATTGCCAAGTTTTTTGTATCCTCACCTTCACATCTATATTTATCCTCATTTACAATTAATATATATTAACTTTCAGTTTTTTGACTATTTGTTAAATTAAACACATTTTTTTCTTTTTGGTAGGAGGGATTTGCATTTCTTTCTTTTAGCATTGCTTGCTTGTGTCCTTTGTACCCAACCTTCTTCTAGGCGGGAATTTATTTTTCTATTCAATAATATTTCTCTTGGCACATTCAAGATGTTAAATTCCATTGTAACAAACTCAATGACTATACCTCAAAATTAAGCAGTCTCTTTCCTAGTAGTAAGATGACTTGTATTTTCTATTTACTGCTAAACCAATTCAAAAGAAAATCATAAATACCTTTCCAGTGCTGATTTAATTGTTTCATAATACTTAAATGTTATTACTGGAATAGACTAGTGGAAGGAACTATGGATCAGGCTAAATCTGTGTAGAACAAATCGCTTAACCTCTCCACAACCATTTTTTTTCCCTGTAAAATATGATAAGTTACTTTTCAGGGTTGTAATGAGAATTGAGGATATTATACTTGAATATCAATGCCAGCATTTTGGCACATAGTAGGTTCTTAATAAATGGCATCTTTAGTTTTTCTTAGCCTCATTTAGTGTTATTGTATCTTAACAGGTCCCTTAGCATAGTGATTTTCCAAACTGTAGGTCACAAACCAATAGTTGTTTGTGAAACTAATAAATATAACTAGACTTTTTTACTAAAACAGAATAGAATGGAATGTATCAGAATATCTCACACTTAGTAAGGGCAAGTTTCTTTATGTGAAATGTGTTCCATGTTTAACATATAGGGGGAGAGTGTGTATACTGGAGCACAATACAATGTACTTCTTACTAAGGGTCATAGTCCAAAACTTCTTCAAAAAACCCACTATTTTATTAGATTTTAGTCTCATAGCGTACAAGTTCCTTATACTAGTAGCTAGGACACCTAGGTTCAAATCTCAACTCCACTAATTACTGCTATCTATCTTTGAACCAATTGCATAACTTCTGTATGCCTTAGTCTCCTCACCTGTAAAATGGGTGCTAATTATACCTATCTCATGGGAATGGTGTGAGAACTCTATGATTTCATATATCTCAGCCACTTAGCAGATCCTCAATAACTGTTGGCTGTTTTTTATCAAGACTTGAGTAGAACATAAATTTTTTTACTAAATAAACAAACAATGCCACCTGCACTAAAGTACATAAGAGAGTATAAAGTCATCACATTAGTCAGGACTGAATAATAAGCTAGTTTTTCCACCTGCAAAATGATGCTTCTTGATAAGCATCTTATTTCCATAAATATGCATTTTCGAGAGCCATGTAACTGTTCTTAGTTTTGTTATTTACAAACACTATCTCTCAAAATATAAAGGAATGAAAATAAATTCAGCAATTGGTCTTTCTTTGTCAGTATATTAGATCCTTAATTGCCCATTATATCTTTATAATTTGTGAAAGACCTTTAATTTCACAGTGGTATACATTAAGTAAAAGAAGCACTGTCTGTATATTTCTTACATAATCTTTTCTTGATTTTTAAAACAATCAGAAATGGTAGGGATAATATCATTGGCTAGTAAGTTCCAAGTTTATAGATTTTACCTTTTTCTTTTTTTTTGCGGTATGCGGGCCTCTCACTGTTGCGGCCTCTCCCGTTGCGGAGCACAGGCTCCAGTACGCGTAGGCTCAGCGGCCATGGCTCACGGGCCCGGCCGCTCCACGGCATGTGGGATCTTCCCGGACCGGGGCACGAACCCATGTTCCCTGCATCAGCAGGCGGACTCTCAACCACTGCACCACCAGGGAAGCCCTAGATTTTACCGTCTTTGATAAAACACCTTGCAAGCTGTACCTTATGTCTGAAGAGGATTCTTTCTGGAAATTATAGAAACATTCTTTGCTTCCTTCACAACAACAACAAAAATACTGCTTAAGCTTCAAGCGCCTTTTCTAAATGTTGACTCTGTTTAATAAAAGCCTCATTTTTCCCAAAGCCTTTAGATCATTCAACTTATATATACAAATGTTTTATATATATTCCAAAATAAACTGGGGAAATATGAAAATATTTAACAATCCAAGAGAAAGGACCCAAACATCTCCGTGCACAAAAGCTATAAACCACTGTGTAGCCCGTTGGAGGGAGCAGCCGAACGTCAGGCTTATCCCAGCAATGATATCCCACTTCCAGAACGTGACAGAAATTGAGCTGAAACAGACAATATACCTTTAATTTAATGATGACACTGTTGCTTTAGCTATTCTACTTAGCACAATCATTTCCTTTAAATCCCACAGCAAACCATAATTCCTCAAATATCCTCAACTATCCTGTGGAGATAAGTAATGATAATCACATCTGGTGATTCTCATAGCAGAGGAACAAATTCATTTTTTAATACACGCGGATATTTTATGCATATGTATGTGTTTGTGAGTGTGTAATTGTAGTCTTGCTAAGTTACATGAAATACGAGTGAAGGCATCATCAATATCAATAGCTTCACCTAGGTAGTGCGAACAGTACTCCAGATTTTTGCAGGGAGACAAGAGCCAAAGCTAAACAGAATCAGAAAATCAGGGAAAGCTGCTGGAAAGTGACCCTGAGTTAGAAAAAATAAAATTTTTTCACAGTCTGGAAAAGTCTGAGCTGCCAAATGCTATTAGGGAGGGATAGATCAATCGATTGATCAATTAATCAACAGAAGGAACAAACTTGCATGCCAGACATTGTGCTAAATTCTTTGCATGGATTAAAACCTTACATACTTGGTATGATTACTCTCCTTTTACAAATGAAGAAACTCAAGAACAGAGAAGCCCTGAACCCCTATCTGTCTAATTCTACCCCTTAGGATTGTATTAGTGGCTACTATTGAAAAATTCAAAGCTTTGAAAAGAGAACTAATCTATTATAAAATTTGATTATCTATGTATCTCAGCCTCATCCTTGATCTCCTTTCAGGAGACCCAAAATCTCTAGATTTTGATTAAGATTTTAATAAATCCCATACATTTGAGATTATTCTACTTTCACTAAATATGTAAGTAGGCGTAATTAATGCACAGAAGGTTTGAATTCTATAAAAATCCTTTATCTGCTTGCTCGTTATTTCCATTTCTTTGCAACTCAGAAGGGCTTTATGGGTCCATCAACTTTCCTGCTGAGACTGTGAAGTTAGGCCCAGGCCTATTTGTATTTATCTATTTCTGCCCCAAATCATGTCCACTCTCACCAGCACAGTCTGAAAACTTACATCACACAGTAAAAGTATTTAAGTCCAGAATACGTTTAGATTGGAGAATATGACTTCATTTGTACCCCTTTAGAAGACCTCCCTTACATTTATACAGCACTTCACAGGTACTAAGAAAAATCTAGGCAGGGCAGGTTTTGATTCTTCATATTTCAAAAGATGTATTAATTAAGAAGTTTAATGCCTTGTCAAACTTCATTTAGCTAGTGAAGAAAACTAGAACTGTTTTCTGTATTCAAGGCTAAGATTTTTTCACTGACTACCTTAAGGATTCATTTTTTAAAATATTTTGAAGATAACATTTTAAATAATTGCATAAATTTAATAATTTATATTATTAATTATATAATTCAATAATATAATCAAACTAAATAAACTGAAATAATTAAAGTCATGTTTTATCATCAGCACCTTAGTCTATATAGTCAATCATGCCACATTTACAGTGGCTTCAAAAATTCAGCATAAGCTGGGACAAAGTGAGAGAGTGGCATGGACATACATACACTACCAAATGTAAAATAGCTAGCTAGTGGGAAGCAGCCGCGTAGCACAGGGAGATCAGCCCGGTGCTTTGTGACCACCTAGAGGGGTGGGATAGGGAGGGAGGCACAAGAGGGAAGAGATATAGGAACATATGTATATGTATAACTGATTCACTTTGTTATAAAGCAGAAACTAACACACCATTGTAAAGCAATTATGCTCCAATAAAGAATTAAAAAAAAAAATTCACCCAGCAAGACAAGTGAATTATTGATCATAGTATTATCTATAGTAAATGTCAAAAAAAAATAACTGGGCAGAAAGCATGCTATCAATAAATGAGATTCAAGAACTAATTTCTGTATAACATTCAGGAATCTTAGAGTATCAGTGTTACAATAGTATTCTTTACACCCATTTTAAAATTTACTAACATTTTGAATGTGCTATCTTTTATAATTTATCAACACTTCCAATATAAATATTTGGTCTCTCCTTTTCGGAAACGCAAAACATTTAGAGTATAGAGCATGTATGTTGTCAGCAATTGTTTCATGGACATTTCAGTAGGATATGGGTTAAAAAGTTAAATCTATATAGCAAGTAATTGCCTGTATAAGTAACTAATAGATTTGACAGTTTCATTTTATTGTTAGGAGAAAATGCTTTCAGTAACTATGTCTGGTCTTACCTTCTGGGGAAGAACCTTCTCTGTGGTTCCATAAATATTTCATGAACCAACATAAAGCAATATGCTAATGACAGGCTGTTTACCCAGTGAGCAGATGTGCCCTCGGATGTTTTTTCATCTCTAGAATAGATCTGATGTGGGGTCAGTTAAACCATTTTGAATTGTTCTTTTTTTTGCTTCCCTCCCCTCACAGTTTCACCTGAACCTAAAATGGTGAGCGAGAGTCATCATGAGGCCCTGGCAGCCCCGCCAATCACCACTGCTGCGACTGTTCTACCAACTAATGCCACAGAGCCAGCCAGTCCTGGGGAAGGAAAGGAGGATGGCTTTTCTAAGCTGAAGGAAAAGTTTATGAATGAGTTGCATAAAATTCCATGTGAGTATTGCATATTGTTACTTGAGTAAAAATAAATGGTTGAAAATCAACGTACCCATTGGGAGGAAAAGAATTCCTCTTAACCTAAGGGTACCTTTGATTTTTTTATTATTGGAATGGTAGTATTCCAAAAATAAAATGGAATATTCTTGGAAATGGAATATTCTTCTTAAGGATTTAAATATACTTAATAAATGAAAATCCAATTTATAAAAAAAACTATCTTGTGTTTAATGTAGGTGGGCTCTTTTTTTTAATCTTCTTCAATGTCTCTTTCTCCAGAGAATGTTAACGTTTTATGTGTTGTGTATTTTAGATTTGTATTTATGAAATCATTCCATTGTAAAGATTATTCCTAAGCAATAGCTAAAATGTACTTTCCCATTATTACAAGTTTGGTTTTCTTTCACTCATCTGTTAATATTTCAAAAGCTTTTGCACACTTTTTAACATTTTCTTTGTTGTCATTGGGAAAGAAACAATAACCTGGACCTAAGTTTATTTGTGTGGGTATAGCACTAAGTCCAACCAGCGCCATTTAATTTAAATCATAAACTACAGGTTGTTCTTTTTTCTTCAGAGATGAACATTTACTATGCACTAGACACTTCTCTAGGTTCTGGGAAAGTAAGTTTTGGCCCTCACAAAGCTTTTATTCTAGTGGGGGAAAAGAAATAATCAGTAAGGAGGCAAATGTTTATGGTACATCATGAAATGGTGAATAATATAAGGAAACAGAAGGAGAGTAAGTGGGAAAGGGAAGGGGGTAGAGGGTAAAAGGTTATTACTTTTTAGGATTATCTGAGCTGATTTCCTTTGTAAGGAAACCTGGAGGAAGTAGGGGAGAAAGCTCTAAAACCTGTGTTATACAAAGGCCCTTAGGCAAGAGTCTGTCTGGAATGGCAAGGAGCTCAGTGTGCCTTCCATAGAATAACACAAGGTAGAGAATGGCGGAAGACAAACCTGAGGCCGCTATATGGAGCCTAGTGAATTGTTCCAAGGAAGCTGGGTTTTACTCCGAGTGAAATGAAATGGCTTCGCAACATTCTGAGCAGAGGGATCCCATGATCTGACATTGGTTTTTCTTAAAAATCACTCTTGCTGTTGTGTTGAAAATGTGCTTGGAGGGGCAAGGACAGAAGATAAAGCAGGCTGTTGCAATCATCTAGATGAGAGATTTACCAAAGCTATAAGAGTTATTCTATAAGGACATTGAGAAACTAAATGAAAACTACAGGGAATCAATTTCTTATCCTCCCAGGAATTAACAACTTGTTCATCTGTTTGTCCACCTTTAACAAATCCAAGTGCATCTGAGAGACACTCTTAGCTCAGTTGTCAGTAATTTCCATTCCCAGCATGAAGTTCCATAACCTAGGGAAGAGGGAGATGGTCCAATAGAGCGATCCCTAGGATGGAGAACACAGGCTCTCAGGTTCTCTTCCTTGCTCTGCTGCTGAGCTGATGGACTGATTTGGGTATCTTTTGATATGACTTTGAAGTCATAACTACAGGGCAAAAGCCAAATGCACCTGTCATGGGGGCAAACTCTCCCTTGAATATTTTATCGAAATGCTTGCTCTAAAAGAAATGTGTTAGAGGGAAGCAGAGATAGAAAAGAACACCACCAAATCAAACGCGTATTCTGCCTTGTCTTCAACACCATTTCCTTCTCTGGAAGAGTAAACAATATGAGAAGCAATGGCAATGTCGATACCAGTGAGATTTAATGTTCCCCGTGTATCCACACACCCATTCTCTCATCTCCTTTAGGCCTTCACCCAATAGCATCTTCTTAATTAGGACCTCCCCAACCATGCTATTTAAAACTCTAACCCATTTACCCCACCCAATCTTTGCCAGCATTTCCTGTCCTCTCCCTTGCTCTCCCTTGCTCTATTTCTCACTGTATTACTTAGCACCATCTGAAATGCTATGTATTTTATTATCTGTTGTTCAGTTGCTCTGGCTCTCTCCAAAATAATGTAACCTCTATGAGTGCAAGAAGTTGGGTCTGTTCTATGCATAGTTTCATCCCTGGTGATCCTTAATATATACGGGGCACTCAATATCTATTTGTTGAGTGAATTAATGAATGAATCAATGTTGATTTAACTTATATCCTGAACCACCCACTCTTAGATTTTCAGGCCTTAAGATGCTGAAAATTTAAAGCATATGAAAAAATTTAAACAACAGCGTCCTACTGTATGGCATAGGGAACTATATTCAATACCCTGTGATAAACCATAATGGAAAGGAATATGAAAAAGAATGTATAAGTATGTATAACTGAATCACTTTGCCGTACAGTAGAAATTAACACATTGTAAATCAACTACAATAAATTTTTTAAATTTAATTTCTAACACCAAAGAAAGCATCATTTCAATGCTTGACTGTGTCATTCACATTGAAAAAACAAGTTGTTTCCATATTTATAGTCATAACTCCATCATTTAGCCTTCTCCACTTAGTGCCAGCTATTACTTTATACTTTCCTCCCTGTGTATCAGCAGGAAAAGAATCAGCTGGGAAAAAATATCTATGCAACTCTCCCTTCTTTTTTTTCTTTCCCTTGGCTATTCTCATTTCTTTCCTTCTTCCCAAGCCACTATCCCATTCCTGTGTTTCTTTCTTCGGCACTGGGAATTAGACCAGGAAATCAGCCTTCCTCCATGGAGATTTGCTTTGACCAGCAACCTAAAATAATAGAATGTCAGAGGATCTAGGTAACACCTCTAGAAATATTATGTTGCTGGCTCTCTCCTTGATTTAATGGGAAGAAACAACTGAGATACCTAAAATTTTTAAACGGTTTGGTAAATAAGTTTAGGAAAGCTAAATAATAAATACAGCCATGCAGGTTTATGATAAATATTGTAACGGCGTATTTTACACTTTCATTTTAATCCATCACAATTTTTACTGCCCGTGTAATTGAAATTTCTAATGGGATTTATACACAGAGAGCAACACTCAACAGAAATGAAACAGATCCCTAAATCAAATTCCTTTAGGAGCATATGTTAGATAAAGGTTATCACTTTTGACTTGGCATAATAGGGTGATGCTAATGACAGGTAACAAATTAGAATATTAATTGATTTCCGTCTCTGAACTAAATCTTGGCTCTCTGGCAGATGTGTTTTTTGCAAAATTGATAGCAAACAGCTTTAGTCTGTCACTTGAAATTCCCACTTGTGAAAAGAGAGGTGTCACAATGGCAAGGAGTGTGCATGTCATTAGTTGGGTAATCTGCAGAGTCCAGCACGGAGCATATTCAAAGCAAATTGCCTGATGATAGCATCCACAACACCACAGGGGTTTCAAATTAAAAAAGGAAAAGGAAATGGTAAATGCTGAGCATTTTTATCTTTCAATTCGTTCTGCACGCTGTTATCTAAATGAAGCAGACAAGGTTTTTCAGAATGTTTCTTTATTTTGCAACTTTGATTTTAATATGACTAGGGCCATGGTTGGTTTGTAAAGCATGAACGTGTGTCATCCAAATAGCTGTGATTAAGGTTTTGATATTCATGAGCTTCTTGAAGTAAAGTGCAACTTTTCTGAAGCACAGCAGAAAACCAAATAGCCAGAACTTGACTTTGAGTCTAGAATAAGAGCAAGTGGGCTAAGCGTAGTTATGTGATTTGTGCAGAAATACTATTGGATAGACAGTTTAAACAGGGATTAAAAACACAAGCTTTGGTTACAGACTGCATGGGTTCAGATCTTAGCTCTGCTACATCCTAGCTCTGTGACCTTGGGAATTATTTCATCTTTCTGTGCTTCAGTTTCTGCTGGTATAAAATGGGGGTTAAAAATAACATCTCCATCATTGGGTAGTTGGGCAAAGGCATCAATGCATAGGAAGTGCTTAGAGTGTGGCACAGAGTAAGCATCCTATAAGTGTTAGCTATTATTAGAGTCTAGTTGTCATTTTTAACAAGTGTATTCCTCTTTCAGAAAAGCCCTCTATTCAGGTCAGACACCCAAATTGAGAAAATTCCAGAAACTTTGCAGCCAAACGTTCCAAGGATGCCTGTTCTAGGAAAGACAGATTCCTTCTTGGTGTTTCCTCTTCCCATCACATCTAATTTTCTTTTTTTCCTTTGTAATTTCATTTTCTTACTCCCTCATTCCTTTTAGCCTACAGGTATGCTCAAAAAAGTCCACATATTTGCAAGGGCCTAGTGAAATGCTATGCATCGTAGGTGATTCAGAAATGTCAGTTTCCTTCTTTCATGCTCTAAGATTTTCTTCTTCCTTTACCTCCTCCATCACCCACCATTCTCACTTCCTCCTTCGTATCTACATCAAACTGATTGGAAACCATAATCTAGATCCTGACATCTATTTCTTCAACTTCCATTAACAAGTCAGCTTCTTCTGCTCTGATCTGCATTGTCAAGTACTATTAAAAGGGTCACCAGGTACTTCCTTTTGCACAATTATGAGGGTGATTGTCAACGTTCATTTGGTCAGATATTTCTGTGTCGTCTTTATGATCAGCGGTCATCGTCTGAAAAATCTTGATTTCCAGGAGTCTACTCTCATTTCCTCCTCTTGCTTCCTTCCCTCCTTATTCTCTTTCATTGACTGGTCCTCCCTTTTCATTATCTTTCCTTCCCTGAAGTGGTAGATGTCATGGTTTCCAGGGTTCCATTTTTAATCCTGTTGCAATCTTATTCTCTATGCTTTCCCTGGACCATCTCATTCCCCTGGCTATTCAGATAGGAAATCTCACTATTATCCTTGTCTCCCTCATCTATTGCACCTCCAATTCCATACCCGCATTCATTTAAGTCCTGTGAGATCTCCTCCTAAAAAACCTCTCAAAACCAGCCAGCACTTTGCTTTTCTCTCTTCCTGGATTCCCTTACCCAATTAACCCTGACACGTTCTTTTTTTTTTAATCACTCAACCAGTTCAGATGTTACCATTTAGATGAGAAGTTGCCTCATTTCCCAAAGCAGAATTGTTTGAGCCGTCCTCCAGCCTTCAAAGCTCTTCATTAAAATCTTTGTCTTGGTTACCTTGTTTTGTTTCGTTATATCTGTCTTTCTCCCTAAAATGTAAACTCTTCAGAGGCAGGGACAATTTCTTACACACATTCGTATCCCCAATCCCCAATTTGAAAGTATCTGCCACCAGGCTAGAAACTATACTATAGGTATTACCATATTACAAGTATTAACATTACACCAAATACTGTGGTTCTTGTGCCATGCTTGGAGAAACTATGATCTAGAAAGCAATAGTTTTCAAACATTGTAGCCAAGGATCCCTTTGTTCAAATAAAATATTATACGGAAACCTATGTACAGGAAGTCAGAGCTGCCTTGGTGAGTAAACGCATCTTCCTTACTCACCCTCCCAGGGTTTATTAGCAGCTACAAAGACACCTGGCTGTATGGAACACAGTTTGAAGGCAGTGGCCTCAACAAGTGGTAGATACATCAATGTTATCCCTCACAGCAATAACCAGTGAAACTCAACAACCAGTAGTGATATAATTGGTTAAATATGGCATAAGCAAATATTCATCCATGAGGAAAAATGCAGTCCAGTAACTTTGTTTTCCCTCGTGGGGCTGCAGAATGAATATAATGCTACTGCCGTATGTTAGTGTCAAGAACACAATGTTAATTGAAGAAGATAATTTCAAGAAACGTAGGAAGAGAACCCTTAGGAACATATAGTAATACCTAGCATGTGAAGAACAATAATTATTGTAACGATTGCCAATGTTCATTGAGCACTTAGCATGGGCTGTGCATTCTGTGAAATCAACCTCCATTCTGCCCTGTAAAATCTCTACTAGGTGTGAATAATTATTATCCCCATTTTACAGATAAGAGAGCTGAAGCCTAGTAAGGCACACATGGTGCAGGTTGTAGGTGCAGGGCTGTGTCAGGAAAATTTTTGCAGTTTTTTTGCCTTCACAAAATATCACAAAGACTGCAAATCACCTCCACTGTTGCTTATCTCCACTGACTTGAAACTCTTAGGGCTCTATGTGCCTGTTCAGAGATACTGGTTGGTATTTGATGTTCATCTCTTGTTATTTGTTTTACTAAGTGAATACTTGGAATACAAGTTTAGTACTAATTCAGAGTTTCTCCTTGGCTTGAAAGGCAAGTGTTTATTCACTTTATGTTTCTGCATTTCTTTTATTGGACTCACTCTAACAGATTGTCATGTGAATAAATAATCCATTACTACCTAAGTACTAAGAGTTAGATTCTGTTGCATTGTATAGATGATCTCCTCAAATATCATCCACTGACTCAGCTTCCGCTCTCATCTGTTGACTCTGTACTTCTCACACTTCAGAAAAGCACTGGCTAAAATGTTAAGTGAAATTATTCATTGTTAACCTCTACTAAATTGAAATATCTATGAGAAAAAAGTTACAATGCTGATGAGCGTTATTTTCAGAGCAAGTGCTTTGCAATATTGCGTTACTTCATCAGTGCAATGCTGAAGGAATCTACTTGGAACAAGGACACTTAGAGATAAGGGTTGCAGTTCACAGCACAATGTAGTGATTCATGCTTACACTCAATAAATGGTTTCATTTATTTATATCATTTTTCAAGTTTAACTCTGATTCAAAATGTAGGAAATGCATACGTGTATATGTAAATACAATGTGAATTCAATGTGAGTGTACTGAGTTACCATGAAAAACTTAATTCTAGGGCAGAAAGTCAGTTTGGTTCTTAAAATTTTGAGTTGGCACTGCCCCTTATAGGATATTATGAATACTCGTTGGGCCGTTTTTATTGTGCTGATAAATGAGCATGAGGGGCAGCTACTGGCATTTAGTGGCCCTGGGCCCGGGAACCTACACATCTTCCAACATGTCAGACAGTTTCGCACAATGAAAAGTTGTTCCACATTCTGCAGAAATTTCACAATCTCCCTGGGATGTGCATATGGAAGGAACCCCTGTTTATAATTATCTGAACCTAGAATGACTTGACATAAAATGTTAAAGTGTTTTCTGCGTGGCTCTGATATAAACTGAATATTCTAGCTTTTATTCTAATGTTTTCCTAACCTCTGAAGTTTCACTTGCTCCTGACTTTTTGCAAATCTTCTGTCTTATTTCATTAATTCCAAACATCCCTTTTAGCAGTTGCCAGCATTTGATTACTTCATCGTGTCTTCTAGTAAAGTTTTGTCTGAAGATTTTTACAGTGAACGGTGAATTATTTCATTACAAATTACTTTATTATTTCTCCTATATTATAGTTAGCACATTTTATTCATTTGTAAAATTTATGTGGGTATGTTGTATTATCTATTATTTACTCTGAGTAAAAGGATTGTTATAAAATATTCATTATACTACTGATTTTAAAGAGCAAGTGTGTAATCTGACTCTATCAACATCCTATATTCAATGTATAAACCTAACAAAATTATAGGCTACTGATGCTGTATTTCAGGAAGGTTGTTTAAATGTGTCCTTGAATTTTGTTTCCCTCTTGGAAGCCTATTATGCAGAAAATTCCCCCAAGAAATTCATGCCTTTAAAAGTAATTAGTGTCGTGAGATTTTATAAGCCTCCAAAGCATAGGTAACACAGAGTAACAGTAAGCACATTAAGCCACCCAGTGAAGTTAAGATCTCAGCGAAGTTTCTAAACCTTATTTAGCTACATTCTATTAGCATTTCAAAGATATTAAGTAAACACACCTAAGAAAAATAAGGGGACTGAACAATATTTTGGACATATATTAAAAATAGCTCAGGAGGTCTTCCCTGGTGGCGCAGTGGTTGAGAGTCCGCCTGCCGATGCAGGGGACACGGGTTCGTGCCCCGGTCCAGGAAGATCCCACATGCCGCAGAGCGGCTGGGCCCGTGAGCCATGGCCGCTGAGCCTGCGCGTCCGGAGCCTGTGCTCCGCGACGGGAGAGAACAAAAAAAAAAAGGCCCCGGACCCCCGCAAAAAAAAAAAAAAAAAAAGCTCAGGAATCACCTTGCTGAAATACTGTACCAATAGATAAATACGTTTAAAAATAATTTTAAACATCTATTTCTCACCACATAGCAGTTGCATGTCAAAATACAGGCTACATTTTCACTCAGGGAAGTCTGACTATAAATGCAAATCTATAAAGAAAACAGCAAAAGGAAAGAAGCTGAGAGACTGCCGTTTTCGCCTATTCTAATGACTATGTAGATCTTTTATTGCACTGCTGACCTGTCAGGTTTGCGCCAGTTTCTATTAAATTAGATAAAGAATTTAGAAGCGGAAACCAGAGGGAAATTATGCGATGTGCCATTATCTTCTTAGCACTCGGCTTTATTTTTCTTTGTTTTGATTTTCATTTCTGAGAATACTATAATAAAGAGATTTGAACTTGTTTTCTTCTCAGTCCACATGCCTCCTCACTCTGCCTTTTAAGTGAACTTAGATAACTTTGAAATAAAGATTAAGAAGACATTGGCCCAGGGCTTCCCTGGTGGCGCAGTGGTTGCGAGTCCGCCTGCCGATGCAGGGGACATGCGTTCGTGCCCCGGGCCGGGAGGATCCCACATGCCGCGGAGCGGCTGGGCCTGTGAGCCATGGCCACTGAGCCTGTGCAAGATATTGGCCCATTTAAAAGTTTCCTCACCAAGCAACACTTTCATTGAAACCACTGTCCTGGAGGAATCTCAAAATCACTTCAACCCTCTGCCTTTTTCTCTTTCAAGCTTTTTACATACATACAAGTTTTTTTTAAAGGCAACAGTAAGCTACAAATAATAGAAATATATTTGACTAACAATTATGCCATTTGTGGAAAGGAGTGTGTACCTGTCCACAAAAACTTAGAAAAGAGCCAGTATCTCATGGTAGTAAACTTTAATTGATAGAGTTCCATGGTTCAATGCCTTGCAAGTAAAATTTTATTGCAATAATTTTTTTTCATAAGGATTTGGATCAGATTCGTTAAAATCAGTAAACTATTGCAGTAGATTAAAAACACTGCTGTTATATAAATATTACCCCTAAATTCTTCTGTACACTTCAGTAGCCTTGAGTTTTAAGACTTTGACCATAATTCTAAATCAGTCACTCAGAGGCTCTGGCCCAGTATTAGTTATTAACCCGCAGGAGGGGAGCATTGTTTGCTACAATAAAAGGCCAGAGGGTGAGCTCTGGAGTTGTTCTGCCTTGGTTCAAAGTCCCAATTCTGCCATTACTACTACATGACCTTGGGCAAATCATTTAATGTCTCTGTAAAATGAGGATAATAATAGTACTTACCTCTGGGAAGGTGTGAGCAGTGAAGTATTAATATATATAAAGTGCTTTAAACATTGTCTGGAATATAACATGGGCCATATTCAAAATTCATAAACTCCTAATGCCTATTTATATAGCTCCTACTGTGTGCTAGGCTGTGTATGCCATGCTTAGGAACTAAACTAAAGCACATCATTTTAACTTGTTTCTGGCTTCAATAGCATTACAGGCTCAGAATTTTTCTACCAGAAGGACCTCTAAATTAAACTGTCTTAGCAAGACATCAACAGTATTGTAAGATATGATATGATTTTTGCATACATTCCAGTCTCATCTGCAATTATTCACCCTCACACAGTTTGTTTTGTCAATACAGAGACTCTTAGAGTTACTGAATTTATTATGCACATTGTCCCATGCTTCCAGGTCTTTGCACAGACTCTCTCCTCTGCCTGAAATTGCTTGCTGGCCACTGCTTGTCTAGCTGGACTACTTTTAGTTATGCCTAAGGGCTCAACTCTTTTTTAAAGGTCTTCCTGTCCTCATGCTACCAATCCCGTAATCTAATATTCATCAGCAATTCTCCGTCTGTAATAAGTCTGTGCTTTACATATGTTCATAACTTTTACTTTCTATTTTACTTTTGTGTTTTCTCTCTTAATATGAACCAGTCTACGTGAGATCAGAACACTGTCTTTTCATCTTTGTGTCTCCAACCTCAGCACAAAACTTGGCTCATAGTAGGCAGAATTATTATCCTCCTTTAGCTCAAAAGATCCTATGTAATTATATTAACAAGAAAAGGACTTCCAATCCTAGATACAGAGGACAGATTGGCAGAAGCCAGAGGCAGGCGGTGGGGTGGGGAAAATGGGTGAAGGGGGTCAAAAGGTACAAACTTCCAGTTATAAAATCAATCAGTCATGATGGACGGATGGGGAAGTAAGTTACAGCATGGTGACTATAGTTAGTAACACTGTATTGTATATTTGAAAGTTGCTAAGAGAGGAGATCTTGAAAGTTCTCATCACAAGACAAAAACATTTCTAACTGTGTGTAGTGATGGATGTTAACTAGACTTATTGGGGTGATCATTTCACAACGTATACAAGTATTGAATCGTTATGTTGTACACCTGAAACTAATATAATGTTATCTGTCAATTATGTATCTATTTTAAAAAGGGCTTCCAAAGGGGTATCACTGGAAAGGGGTAATAATAATAATCAAAGGTGAAATTCAACATTATGCTGGACTAAAGATGGGCCACCCTCCAGATCCCTTTTGCTTTCCCCTCAACCACTCAGCCCTTGACAATCATCTTTTCTCACCTTTGATTTTTCTCTCCCTTTGCTCAGCCTTTGCCATCTGCTGTTTTGTTTTCTTTCCTCCTTGCCTGTGTTGTATCAAAATGTTAGGAACTGTTTGATTCTCTTTGGCCTGGTGGCAGCCCAGTCTGATTCATCGCTGAGATACAAACCGCCACCCAATCAGTCCTCAGAGTACACAGCTCTCCCCACAAGTATTTTTATTCAAGTGGAGACCTGGGACTTAATACCAGTTTCATGTTTTAGTTTTTAAAATAGTGCACGGTCCTGCAATGCCCAGGAAACAAGATGAGCTCATTTCTCTCAACGATCGCTGAACCACACAGCCCGGTTTCCTGTGCATTCACCGAGAGAGTGCAAAGCTATCGCTAAGTGTTGTGTTACGGCAGCTTTTACCACACTGGGTACTTTTGTGAGGCTTTCTCTGCTGAGTAGCTGTTTATAGGAAACTTGTATGAGTC
Source organism: Aethalodelphis obliquidens (assembly GCF_003676395.1). NCBI lineage: Eukaryota > Metazoa > Chordata > Mammalia > Artiodactyla > Delphinidae > Aethalodelphis > Aethalodelphis obliquidens. Next base: position 25,838,341 of record NW_020837952.1, read on the forward strand.
TCCCTGTCACACTTACCAGCCACACAAAGCACAGCCCTTTGGTCTTTGGGGGACCGTTGCTGCCGATGAGGCCACAAGGTGGATATCATTTGAAGTGGTGCTTCAGAATGGCCTTGCCAGCCATCTTCTGCCCACACTAACTGGAACTGTTCCATGTCACCTCACCTTTCCTCAGCTGCTGTCATCCATCCACCTGTCTTTTCCATACCTGTTAATGTGGCTCTGATGTGATTTACCTGGCTGTCTTTCAAGTCCTCATCAGTAGAGACTCTGTTTTGCTATTTTGCATTCCGTAGCCTTCACCTCTAACAGCAACGCTACGGATGTGAAAGCCCAGGAACTCTCATAAGAGTTCGAGTTTGATGATCTTTCTAAAAGTTGAGCACCACGTGATTTCACCAGTGCCTCAATTACTGGAAAACGGATCATTTCCCAAAGTCAGTTCTGCTGCTTTTATCCTCCATGGGAGCTCGATGCACCTTTGCTTCTATCTGGATTCCCTGATTTGGCCATTCATTCAGCCAGGGAGAGTGGACCTGTCTGTACAGACACCCAGTGCCATGTACCTTACCCTTCCTGATACTCTCTTCTCCCTTGGTTCCTGACACTTTAATCCTCTTTCGTTTTGAGTGTTCTTTTTCTCTTTGCCTCCTTCAATCACTGATAGGTACTTTCCAAGGACCTGCCTTTGGCATTCATCTACTGCTATGATTTCTTCATAATTTCAGGACTTTCAGTATTCTCTTTATGTAAATCATACTTCTAAACTCAATCCCCAGTCTTGATGTCTTTACTGAGCTCTCCCCTTTTGTTCAATTAACCTTATTAAGGAATGATTTACGTGCAATAAGATGCACCCACTGCAAATGTACAGCTCTGTGCATTTTGACAAGTATATGAAAGGTAATCACCCCTCCAAAAAATGCCTCTAGTCCCTTTCCAGAAATTCCTGCCCTGGTTCTAGGTGAAAACTGATCTGCTTTCTGTCACTATAAATTATTTTTGACTGTTCAAGCATTTCATGAAAATGGAACTATGCACTGTGTAGTCTTTTGCATCTGGCCTCTTTCACTGAGCCTAGTGTTTTTGAGATTCATCCATGTTCTTTTATATACCAGTAATTCATTTCATTTTATTGCTCAGTATTCCATTGTATAGATATCCACAATTTGCTTATCTATTAATGAAAGTTTAGATTGTTTTCAGTTTGGAACTCATAAGATAAAGCTGCTGTAAATATTCCTGTGCAAGTCTCTGAGTTGATATAAGTTTATGTTTTCTCTTGGGGAGTACCTAGGTGTGGAACTGCTGAGTATTAGTATAGAATTTATTTTTCTTTATGTAAAAAAAAAAAATTGTCAAACTTTTCCTAAAATGACTGTGGTATTTACATCAGTGATGTATGAGAGTTCTAATTGCCCTGTGCCCTTGTCAACACTTGGCATTGTTGGTCTTTTAAATTTTAGCCATTGTATTACAGGTATCAAGTATATCACTATAATTTTAATGTGCATTTCCATGGTAACTCAACATAGATTACAGATCTAAACATAAATATTAAAATTGTAAAACTTCTAGAAAACAGCAGATAATTCAATGGTCTTGATACAGGCGAAATTCTTTTTTCCCAGCTTTAGTGAAATATAATCAATAATATAACATTGTATAAATTTAAACTGTACAATGTGTTGATTTTATACAAAATGATTACCACCATAGCATTAGCTAATACATCAATCTCATCATATAATTACCATTTCTTTTGGGGCTGAGAACATTCAAGATCTACTTTTAGCAAATTTCAAGTAGATAATACAGTATCATTAGCTATAATCACCATGCTATACACTAGATCCTCAGAACTTGTTTGTCTTATAATTGGAAGTTTGTACCCTTTGGCCAATAACTCCCCATTTCTCCTACCCAGCAATAGTCTGCCTAAAAGGACATCAAAACCATTAACAATAAAAGATAAAGGTGACAAATTAAACTTCTTCAAAAGTAAAGACTGCTTTTTTGAAATGCAGCACTAAGAAAATAAGGCAGGGGGCTTCCCTGGTGGCGCAGTGGTTAAGAATCCACCTGCCAATGTAGGGGACACAGGTTTGAGCCCTGGGCTGGGAAGATCCCACATGCCATGGAGCAAGTAAGCCCGGGCACCACAACTACTGAGCCTGCGCTCTAGAGCCCACGAGCCGCAACTACTGAAACCCGCGCGCCTAGAGCCTGTGCTCTGCAACAAGAGAAGCCACCGCAATGAGAAGCCCACGCACCGCAACAAAGAGTAGCCCCCACTCACCGCAACTAGAGAAAGCCCGCGTGCAGCAACAAAGACCCAGCACAGCCATAAATTTATTTATTTATTTTTTAAGAAAATAAAAAGGCAAATCATAGACTGAGAGCTCTAGAGTATCTGCAATACATAGATTTGAGAAAGATGCTGTTTCTGGAATATATTTTTTTTAAAAAACTCTTACAAACCGATACAAAAATGAGCAAAGATTTGAACAGATATTCAGTCAAAGAAGATATACATGACCAATAAATTCATGTAAGGGTCAATTGCACGATCATTTACATTCAACATTTTTAGTCATTAGGGAAGTGCAAATTAAAACTACAATGAATTTCATTTTTAAAGCTCTCTTTAAGATCCATTCATCTGTATATGCCATTTGCATATTTTACTAAATTGAAATTTAGTATATCCCAACTAAACTCACCTCCTTTTCCCCCCAAAAAATACACACACACCTCTACCCTGAAGCTCAAAACCCTAGCATCATCTTTGATTCTTCCCACTTTTTGTCCCCATTGTCCAACCAGGTAACAAGTTCTACTGCCTCAATCTCTGCCTTCTCTCCTCTCTATTCTCACTGCTGCTTCTCTATTTGGGCCGTCGATCTGTATTACAGTTATTAGGACCTCTTAAGAGATTTTCCCATAATTATCTTCCCCTGTTGGCCAATCCACTGTACATAAATCTTCCAGTTGTATCTTCCTAGAGCACAGCTCTGAACACACCAGTCCCTTGCTCAGAAACCTTTAGTACTTTCCCCCTTATCTGATTTTTGAACTCCTTTATTTGCCATCCAAGACCCTCTGTAGTCTAGCCCCAACCTACTTTTCCAACCTCATTCCAACTTCTTTGAACTGAACTATTCACTGTTCCCCAGAGACATGCCTCCATTTCCTGCTTTTGTACCTCAGTCCATGGTGTTCCTACATCTGAAATGCCATTACCCCCATCTCTGCATATCCCAGCCTTCCTAACCTAAATGATAAGGCTCAATTCAAATGCCAGCTCTTCCGTCTTGCTCCTCCTGAATAACCATTTTACTCTTTCAATATACTTATCTTCTACCATGTAGTATTATGCCCATATCTTATCTTCCTTACCAGATTTTAAGTTCTTAGAAGATAGCCTCAGACTTTGACCCCTTTTTTCATATTTTAGACTACGTGCTATGTGCCTTACAGACGATAGGCAGTCAATAAATGTGTATGACGTGGATGAATTGCTTGGTTGTAGAATACAAAACAGAGTAAATTATCATTCCTGTAATCTAGTAGGAGAGATAAGATATGCAGAGACAGTAACAGTGTAAGACAGTAGAAATGTGTAGAGGAGTCATCAAAGATGAGCCTGGAAATGTAATTTGGAATTAGGTTAGAGAGAGCCATCAATATCAGGCTAAAGAGTTTAGACTTTATTAAATCGTTAAAGAGGAGCCAGGAACCATTCAAGATATTTCAACATGGAAGTAACATAATCATTGTTTTGTTTTAGGAACATCAATCTGACAGCAGTGTGTGGGCAGGAGGGATTACAAGGGGAGAGCCTGGAGAGACGGACCAGGCAGGAAGGAGGCAACTGAAGGAACAGTAGAGATAATGAAAGTACAAATTGATGTGGAAAGGAAGGCACAGATGTTCAGACTCTGTGAACATGCAGTTGACAGACACTGCAACTGGATCTGAGGGTGTGTAGGAAAAAAAGAAAAAATATAATTCCAGAGTATCTGGGTGATCATTCCCCAGTGATGCCCTGTAGGGAATGGGGAATGCAAGGGAGAGCTCAGCATTGGAAATTGAGGTTTGGGGAGTTGACCACATATAAATCTGGGTTGTGAAAGTGGATAGTTGACATAAGTAAGAACGTGTGGGATGGGGGTGGGGGGAGTCAATGATAAATTCTTAAAATATAAAACTCATGGATGAGTAGTGAAATTGATGGCAGGATAAATGAGCTGTCAGAGAGTGGTGGGTAAAGCAGAAATGCAGAATGTCATAGAAGCTAAGTAAAAATTTTCTGAGAAACAGTAGCCAATCTGGTTCAAAAGAAATGTATTGAATGTACTGCTTGAAATTTGGAAAAACAAAAATGACTAAAGCATGCAATCTACCCTTACCATGTTTTCAATATAGTGGGGGAGAGGGAGCAGATACCATCGTCATCATCATTACCAGTATTTTTGAGTGATTAATACAGGACCTCATCTATTTATTAAATTATTATTTGACCAGTTATTCCTCATAACAACCTTGTTGGGTATGTATTTATGATTTTAATTTTATAAAGGAGTAAAGCATCTCAAAGATATTAAGCAAAATGTACTCTGGTACAGGGCATATGAAATAAGTATTAAAGAAGGGTGCAAGTAAGCAAAGCACAAAGGAAGGAGAAATGGTATAGGAGCAACAGAAGGAGTTAGTTAAGAAAGAGGTGCCTTTTGAATTAGGCCTTGAAAGAGAGGATTTATACAACCAAAGAACTGGACAGAAAGCCATTTCATACTGAACAACATGAGTCGTGAGTGCCATCACAGAGTTTGATGGTTAACAGTTTGGTTTGGTGTGACTGAATTGTAGGACACATTGAAATGATGTTGATGCAAATCGTGTGACCCCATTTTTTTAGAATATTTAATGCTTGGCTAAACAGGTCATACTTTATCCTGCAAACCATAAACCTTTATGGGATTTTGAAAAATAGAGTGTAGGTCCAACTAATCTTTTTTTTTCTTTCTTGATGATCAGAAGAAATAATAACATATAAACATCCAGGCATGGCAAATGCTGCAAATAGATCATGGAAGCTTATGCTTGAGAAAAGGTCAGTGGATGTAGAGCTCTTTGTTGACCTTGGAAAGCCTTGTTTCATTAGACAGCTGGCTTGCAGGGTGTGAGGTGAGGAGGTCAGAAGTGAGAAAGTGGAGTGAGAAAGTGAAAGCAGTGAGTGTGAACTGTTCTCTCCCGTGATGGGACAAACAGAATGACGGCTCGTGCACTTAGCAGGATGAAGGGGAACTGGATAAGTGTTGAGGCAGGGAGTAGAATGAGATGAAATGACAGAGACTGTCATTACCATAGGCAAAGTGAACTCTTTCCTGGCTCATTCTGAACGCCACCACATATCCACACCCCATCACACATCTCTCCTAATTTTTTTGCAACAGAAGTTACTTGTAAACCTGGGACAGAAAAGTTGGTGACAGTCCACTGAGAGCTTCAGTGTTAGAAACTCTTCCCAATGCATTCAAATGACTAATTCACTGGGATTATAAAGTGTTGCTGAGACCACAGACCAATATGTTTGCACTATTTTTCCTTCTTCATTGATCAGAGTCTCCCTTCCCCGTTCTTTCCATAAACGTCATGCTATGGCACTTGCCAATTTTGTTCTCATGTGAGAGCTATTTGTTTTATTCTCCCAGGTTAGTCTAAAATTTTTTTTGGTGGGGGGAGGCAGAAATGGACATTCTCATATATATTGCTCCTGTAGATACTAAATAATTACTTATTGAATTAATTTTGGAGTCTGTTTCACTATTATAAATACATGCAAAAAATTGGTTTGCAGAGAGATATATTAGTTTCCTACTGCTGTACGAAAGCTTACAACAAACTCAGTAGCTAAAAACAATACACATTTATTATCCTACAGTTTACATGGGTCAAGAATGCAGGCACAGTTTAACTGAATCCTCTATTCAGGGTTTCACAAGATTGCAATCTATGTGTCACCTGGAATCCGGAAGAGCGACTCAGGCCCCTCTTCCAAGCTCCTTAAGGTTTTTGGCAAGAATCCATTTCTTGCAGTTGTAGGACTGAGACTCTCAGTTCCTAGAGGCTGTCTGCTTCTTCGAGGCAAGTGGAAGAACATCTCTCTCACCTCAGGAAGGGTCTAGTCTCTCTTGAAGGGCTTTCAACTGACTAAGTCAAATACACTCAGGAAAACATTGCTTTTGATTAATTCAAAATCAACTGACTTAGGACCTTCATTGCACTGGCAAAATCCCTTCACCTTTGCCATATAAAGTAACTTCATATCACAGGTCTTGCTCACAGTCAAGAAGAGGGAATTCTACAGGATGTGTAGATAAGGAGTGCTAAGAGGAATTTGGGACGTCTTGGGAGCCATCTCAGAATTCTGCCCACACAGATATGGAAGGGGAAACAGAGCATTAGGAGAGAGCAAAATAATTTTTCTTTAATGAAAAAGCAATAGATATTTCCTTTTCTGTAGTATCTATTTGTACTATATTTTTTTTTTTTTTTTTTTACAAAATTAAGAGGATTTGAACTGGAAAGCATCATTCATTCTCATTTTGTCCATTTCTTCTTTGGTGGCGGGGTGTGGGGGGCAGATTCCATTATGACCACTAATATAGTATATTTTCACAGGGTTAGCAGCAGCAGAGTTAAAGTGCTGAGATGTTTCAGTGCAGATTCTTTGGTATCTGAGCAATGTTAAAGGGAGTGCGAAAGCTAAAGCAGTGTGCTGTTCAGAACTCTCAGTCTAGCAAATTTTTCAAAGGTTATATTTTGGTAATGACAATGAGTGCACATCAACGGGTTTCATAATGTCTATGAAATGAAAGATAGGGAGAATTAGTAACCAAGGTCATTCAACTACTAAGTAGCAACAGAGGATTCAAACCTAAGCCTGGCTTTTAACTTGAGCCCAATCCAAATCCATCCAGGTTCTTAACTCTTGCAAGATGCTCTCTCCTCCCAAAACACTCATAATAAGACCTTGTGTTGTATGTAATAAGTAACTTGTGTATGAGGGTGCTCATATACATCCTCCCAAAATTCATATGCTGACACCTAATTCCAATGTGGTGGTATGTGTAGGTGGTCCTTTAGGAGGTAATTAGGCCATGAGGGTGGAGCCTTCGTGAATAAGATTAGTGCCCTTATAAAAGAGATCCCAGAGATCTCCCTTGCTCTTTCTGCCATTGAGGATACAGTGAAAAGGCAGCTGTTTATAAACCAGAAAGTGGGCTCTCACCACACACACAGAATCTGCTGGTGCCCTGATCTTGCTTCCAGAACTGTGACAAATTTCTGTTGTTTACTAATTACCTAGTCTATGATATTTTTGTATGGCAACCTGAATGCACTAAGACAGGCTATTTGCCACTCTTCCCCTTGTCTCCAAAATTTGAAGACAATCAGTTTCCCATTTCTTCATTTTTCCATGACATTTTTTTCTTTTAAGCTTGTTAAATGGAATTTCGTAAATTACTCAAGTATAACCACATGCTTGCTCACATTTCAGTATCAAGCACAACATCAGGCAGTGGGCATTTTTTTCACACTGATGCAACTGTTCTGGTAAATTAAGAAACTTGTTAAATCCTTCTTGTGTCTCTATTTATTAAAAATATTCTAAAACAAAATCAGTGCAGCAAGAATGCATTGGAGGACCTTACTCAGGAGCAAGGATTGCAGATATTGGAGATGCAGTGCAGAAAATTTCATCCCTCTTCCCCATTTCCAAACTCAGCGATAGCTTTGTGAGCACCAAGCAGGAGGTCTCTGAAGTTAAGCCCATCCCAGAATGGCATGCGTTGTTGCTTCTAATGATTGACTTTACTTGAAGTATTAATTATCAAAAGTCTACTCTCTAAAAGTGCTATGTATCCTTATCTCAGAAAGGGAAAGCAAAGTTAACAGGGCCATCAAGGAGTGGGAGGAAAGGCAATTTTACAGATTTAGTTAGCATGGAAAAGGAAGAGGTGAGGGGAAGAAAATGGGGGCAGGGAGTAAAGTTACACCTAATAAAGCTTAAGAATCTAGTATAGCTTTTATGATGTAAAAGCATGATGCTATATCATGCTCTGTCATAAAGTAAAAAGAATTAGTTATCCATTTACCCAGTTTCACCGTGGACTCTACTACCACATTTTCAAATGTGTTAGAACAATTGATCAATTCATTTCAACTCCATTCTCTGCAATTTGAAGTACTGCAGTGAAGGCTTTCATACTGATAATTACCAGTGTTCTCTGCTCTTTTCCAGGCCTAAAATTAAGGTGCCTTTGTTAATACCTTCATCACTATCATTGGCTTTGCACATTGCTACCCCCTTATTATTTTTACAATTTGCTAAAGCTTTTTTTTGTTTGGTAACCTTGATTCTCAAGAACTTTCTGCCTGATTTCCTTTACACAGTCCTTTAGCAATTTTTTCTCTCTTCATAGAAATTCTCACTTCCTATATACTAATGCAGAAAACACTAATATTTGATCATAAAACTAAAGGGATCTATACTAACCTTTCCCCCCAAGTTTTCACATATTTCACTCTAATTCTTGTTGGGCTTCTAATTTTACTTTGAAAAGATTTTTTTCTAAACTGAGATTTCTCTCTTTAGTTTCTTTTCTTACGTGGCAAAAATGGAAAAACACTTTAAATGTTATTCTAAAACTTAGTCTGTGAAGTAGGTGGCAGTCTTAGCAAGGAAATGTAATTCCTGGAAATTGTTTCCAGTGAGTGATAGCTGTTGTAACTGTGAAATCTAGTGTAAGCAATGAGTTTTTTCACCAAAGGAATGACTCAAACTGTGATATCTCTGTGTAGAAGCCATCCTTTAAAAAAATACCACCTTCTCGTTACTTGGAAACTCAAATATAAATAAATAACCTTTAACCTTCCTTTGATTTCTTAAGTTGAACTTTATATTTTTGTGCAGAGTTTTATAAGAGGTAATGTTTATGGGAAGAAAAATATAGCTGCAAAAAAAACTGTAGTAAAAAAAGAAAATAATTATGAAAATGATAACAAGCTTTTGCAATTTTGTTAATTCTTACCAAGATTAAGACAAACTTTTCTGAGGAATAACTCAGGAGGAAACCTCAAACTAGTCTCTAGTTTCACTAAAAATGGTATTTTATAGAAACTATGCAAAAACTTAGTAGACTATGGAGTCTGGAGACCAGAAGACATATTACTGGTCAATCTCAAAAGATAAGGATCCTGTTAAGAGTAGTGGGTACAATAGATGTTTTAGAACACGGCAGTTGTTTTAAACATGAAAATTAAAGGTGCAATGAAAATCAAAGATGATTAAAACTTTAGGCCTAGGGAGAGTTGAGAGAATGGGGGAGCAATGATTAAAAACTGGAAATTTTGAGCATGTATTCCATAATGGGAAACGGAAATGAGACCATAAAAATGAATAGAGCCCAGTCATCGATGGCCTTGAATTCCAAGTGTCACTGGGGACCACTGAAGTATTTTGAGCAGAGAAGTAACCTGGCCAGAGCTTGCCATTTCCTCTAGCCTTCTGTTTTGGAATGAACTGGGGAAGGGAGAGGCTGAAGAATGGGAATCGATTAAGAGGTGATCCAAGTATTCTAGGCAGGAGGTAATAAGAGCCTGACCTGACAAGTAGAAATAGAAATTCAAAGAAGGAAATACATGTAAAATGTATTATCCCCTTTTCCAATCTGGTACTTATTTTTGCCCCCATTCTCTGGTTCATGTTGGCGGTCATTCCCTCATCAGTTCTAAATGTGTGAATTCTGCACAGCCTTCATGATACCATCATAATGAGGCCATTCCAATTCTTCTATACTTTCTTCTATTATTTCTCTGAATTTATTTTTTTACCTTTGTCTCTGAAGCAATTATTATTAATTCTATCTTTTATCATAGTCACCTCTGTTGACCTCTTATCTCAACTATTGTGAGTTCCTAGAAGACTGAGATGATGCTTTAGTTTCGGTCTATCACCCTTATCCAGCCCAGTGGCTAGAAAGTCAGGGTTCAGCATAAGGGTGACAGTATTTGCTGGGGGTGTTACGTGGATAAAGTGCAGAACTAGCAATATACACTTGCTGGAAAGTCAAAGAATAACAACAAGAGTTTCAAAGGAGGGATTTTTTTTAATTTAAAAAGTTTAAATCTGTCCCTAATTCCAAGTGTCATTAGAGATAAGGCAAAGTGAAGATAATTGAATATAGTGATTATTTATCACCTGTAAAATTCCAGAGTATTGTTTTTATAGAGAAGATATTAAGACTTCAGAAAAGGTGTTCCAAAGTCAAGGGCTATCAGGCCTCTTCGCATAGCTATAAACCAAATGCATTCTCATTTCTTCCATTTACCAGTACTTCTGGTTCACTGTTGTTAAAAAGATATCAGAAGTTGCAAAATAGCAACTTATGAGGTGCCACTTATGGAGTAGGAATGCTTTTCACATAGATAGGCTTTACAATGTTGTCTTTGAACATTCTTGGCATAAACAGGACATACTACTGCTGAGATATATAGGGTATAATGAAACATAGCACAAAGTCAAGGACTCACAACTCTTTGCTAAGAGAGAAACAATTTATGAGGCATTATTAAGGACAGTGGGGTTATTACCATCTCACTAGCAAATGGAAAAAATTAGATCATATATTCCCTTCACACATGGCAGATTGTTTTGCAACCACCTACACGTTGGCAGTTCATCACTCAGTATTGAATGAGTGCCTGGTGTGTGCTCAGTGACCTTCAAGAATGCACAGCAATGGCAGTGGGGGAGAGTCACAGCACAACAGATGCTTAGCACACATAGACATAGATACTCAAAAGGCTCACAGTCATACAAGGAAAAAAACACACATTCAAAGAGTTGGAGAACACTTTCCAGGGCAGGGGATCAAAAAAAGCATAGGAAACTATAGTTAAAAGCATGAATTTGCACTGAAAGGGCACACAATAGAAAAGTACTAAGAACCATCTTGTAGGATGAAAATATTCCTCGAGAAAGTACGTTTTGAGTTGGGATTTCAGAAAATGAAGGTCAATAAAGATCTCATGGGTTAAAAAGAAAATAGCAAAAAGTAGTCAGACTGGTTGAATCCATTTTTTAAAGTTCACTGAGGCTAAACCAAGGCCATTTGACCCAGTTAGTATCACAGGACACTTTAATCCCATTCAGGATGCCCCTCGTTGTAGCAAGTGAATTAGTCACATGAAAAGGACGGTGCAAGACTAATGACATTTCTGTGAAGATACTCAAAGTAAATTCTCCATTGATGGAGAGTAGCATTTTTAATAATGAGAGGAGTGAGATGGATGGAGAGTACAGCAAGATTAGATTTCTTAAAAAGTATGTTATGAAGAAACAAGGACTCAGTAGAGGGAGAAGTTGGATTGGGCAGTTGATGGAGAACCTCCATTGCACCTGACATTCTTAAAATGGGAAAACATACATACAGGGAAAATAAAAATTATCTGAATAAGAATGTATAAGCCAGAGACTTCTCTTGTCTTCTTGCTTAGAAATCATCATAGCAATTCGGGTATGAAATATCAAAGGCATGGAGAAGAATGGCGTTTGTAAAAATGAAGAAGTCTGGAGTCTCAAAAATGCCAAAATGGCTGGCAAAGAAAAGATAGAGAAGGCAAAACTAACCCAAGAATAAACTAGAAGAATGATGAAGTGATGATACGTTTAGCAAAATGCAAAAACTTGAACAGCAGCTCAGGTTGGGTACAGACAGGCAAGACAGGCTTGGTTCTGGAACATTTCTGGTTTCAGATATTGCTGAAACAAACACCTTTGGGTCAGAAGTTGAAGTCAGCTGGAGACCCTTGACATATAGGAAATCATAGTTGAGAGTTAGCCTCAAAAACAAGGTAGTTAATGGGATCAAATCTAACATAAAAATGATTGTACAAAAAAAAATCTGTGAATCTAGCGAGAATTCATGAAGTCAACTAATTCTGTTTTCAGAGGTAGAAGATCGTTGACAGAAAAAACTGATTTCATTTTATGTATATATTTTTTGTATTGTCCGTCTCTCAAGCATGTTCCCTGGGGCTATGTGACTTTTCCAGGCTCACAGGTGTTGAAGGGTGACAGCTATGTAACTTATCCCCTATTTTCCTCCTGTTTTCCCAAAAGTCTTCCATCCAAAGAGTTGGAAGTGTGGATGGTGAGAAGACAAAGCCATCTAGAGGAGACAGATCCTAGGGGACATATGCAACTATAATGAGGGACTTGGTGCTTAATCAGATAGATGGAAAAAGATCAAAGGTCAATTATTTAGGCAAACGCCCAGCAAAACACTAAGCAAAGCTAAGTGGTAAGTATTTCCAGGAAGGAGGAGGTGTTAGCAAGAGCGGAACCAGAGGGATGATCTCACTCTTCTGGATGGATCAACAAGAGAAGATTAGGTCCCCAACCCTGGAAAAACTGGAGTTTAAGACTTTTCATCACAACAGCAGTTTAGAAGAATAAAACCCCATTACAGAAATTGAACTAGAATGTTAAATATTAAGGTTTTGAAGGCCAGACTCTGGAAGTGGATCTCCACATCAGAATAAGGCTAATAGATAGCTGGAATTCCTTAAAGCCCCCAAACAAGAAACCGGTGAGGGTCTGGACCATCTAATAGTAAAAATAGTTCCCATTAATTTAGTAATTATTAAGTGCTTTACCTGAATCATCATATTTAATCCTTATACAATCCTATAATATAGGTATTATTATTTCCATTTTAGAAAGACTAACTTGCTTAAAATTATGCAACTAGTATGTAGCCAGGAGGATACAAAATCCATAAGTGTGTGACAAAAAGAGACTACTGCCTGGGTAAAAGGAGGATTCAGAACAAGAATGAACTTGTTATAACAACACTCCTCCTAGAAGTCCTTCCAAGAAAGAAAAGGCCATTGCTGAGTATGTCTGCCTTCCAGGATAAGTTACCTCCCAGTATGAGAGCTCTTAGCTCCTGTTCTCACAAACCCTTATCTATTAATAAAATCCCAGTATGTAAACATAGTCCTACTACTGCCATCAAGGACTCCTCTGGAATACTCAAGGTGAAGTCCTCTTATATATCAATATATCAACTCCCTTGAGTCATTTAAAATATTTTAAATTTGAGAGCAATTCTCATGCACAACTGTGATATATCTCTGGAGATGTCTATATTGCTGCAGTATAGATAGTTTCTAATAAAAAATTTATGAATGAAATGTACAAGTCAGTGACTTAGAGTAATACACTTTGGGTCATTCCATCATAATAGCCCAAAACTAGAAGAGTCTTCACACAATGAAATGGGTGATCAGCATTCTTTTGGTGAAACCCAACGCTAATTTGTGTACATGATGAGTGATGTTTTTGGTTCTTGGAACTAACAAATACCCACCTACCCTGGCTCCCACATAAATGTGTCCTCAAGCTCAAATGATGTCATCAGAACTCAGTTTCTCTCTTTTCAACCTTTAGCATGGATTTCTTCAATTTTTACTTCCCTCCTAGGACGGCATTGTCCACATGGCAGCTGCCCAGCAGCTCACGGCTAACATTCAGCCAGTGTAGCAACGCTCAGTATAAGTGACTTTTTCACTCATTCAACAAATATCAATACATGTTGAGTGCTTACTATGTACCAGCATTGCTCTAAATGTACAGATATGTCAGTGAAGAAGAGAGAAAAATCTTTGCCCTTGTGTTATCTTTTCTAGATCTACTATTTGTAAGAATAGTTCCAGGTACAACTACTTCAACATCATGTGTCCATCCATGCCGCAGTCATTATGCTCTGGGGGAATGGAATGTTCTCGTTCACCAGACCTACAGCTTAAACCCGTGCTTAAAGAAGGGAAGACAGGATCAGTAACATTCAAATCACCTTAAGACTAAAAAAGAAGAATTGGGGGTGCTTTTACCAAACAACAAATGTAAACCTAGGAGGAAAATTTGTCAATTAAAACTCCAAAATCCAAATTCAGGGAGTTTAGATGAAGAAATCTCCCCTGAAAACAAGTAGAACTTGCTCAGATAAAGTTTTTGAGTCAAATTAAGCTTCCAGAATCATCCAGTCTAGACGCCTCCTTGTTTAGTCCATGAGCACTAAGGGGAAAATAGTCTTCCAATGAAGAGTATATGGGGTAGAGTCGCACTTCCAAGGATAATGGCTATCTTCAGTCATTGTCTGAATATAAGTTTTATTTATATAGAGAATTTCAACATCCACCCAGTGAATAGCTATGGGCTATGCGTCCTTCCTTCTTGCCACAGACGGTGGAAGTTATGTTCAATTTTGTCTCACCCCAGGTGAGGAGAGCTCAAGCTATTAGTGATTGAGACCTCAGGCTTCATAATTTATAAAATTTATTTTGCTCTTCTGTGTCATGGAAGAAAAACTGCCCCCTGTGCTTTGGGAAAATTGATTCAAAATTTGATTGTCTAATATACTGACTCTAGATAACTGGATAGTAACTGATAAGATAAAACTTCGTTAGGAAATACTTATTTTTTCCAACAATAATATAATGGTAGCTGTCCTTGTTTATTTTTTCTTAACGTGCTAGATGATAGGCAGATAATAGGGGTGTGTGTGTATTGAAAAGCAAAGTTATTAGACATTTATGACATGGTTAAGAATGGTGACTTTTGCAGCTGAACTGCCTAAGTTAACATCATGACGCCAACATTAAGCTACTAAATGATCTTGAGCAAGAAACTTCTCTGAAACAGTTTTTCAGAGTATGAGAGTAATAGCACGTTATAAGATTGCTGAACATATTAAAGGTATTAACAGACATCAAAACTCAGCACAACAGCTGATAGATAGTTAACATTCAGTAATTTTAGTCATCATTATCTTCGTCATACTCAGGATGCTTTTTCCTGCCAGTAACAGGATTCTCATCTTAAGCTGATATAGGTATCGTCAGTACTGACTGTCCCTCCTTAGGGGCACTGGTATAGTTGCACTTCCTCACCTTATTGTAGGCGAAGCTGTGTCACTAGTTCTGGGAGGTTAGGTTGTGGGTGAAAGTCACATGTGCCTCTTCTGGGCTAGAACATTTGATTCAGATGTGAGAACACCCAAAACTCTTCCTTCTGGAACCCAAACCAGCAATTTTGGAGATGTACTTGCTTCATAAACCCACATCTTTGAGTGACTACAATAAGCAGAAGCCCCTGCTGCTGCACAAAGGCCTCTAGCGTGAATGAGAAATAAGCCTTTGTTGTTTTAAGTCCCTGAGGTTTGCTGCATAATCAAACACATCTTGACTGATGCAAGCAACTTACACAATGAAGCATTTAAGTGTCTCGTATAAAATAAAGTCTTGGGGTAGGCAGTCCCAGAGCTAGTTTACAACCAGGAGCTCTGAGTTTCCTTTGACCGTCTCTGCATAATTGCAAGATGGCTGTGGCAGCTCCAGACACCATACATTATCAATATAACAGTCCAATCCAGAAGGAGATGGTGGGGGAGAAAGGCAAAAGGGGTCTTTTTCCCTTGGTGCTATCTCTTTTGTCAGGGAAAACATTTTTCCCAGTAGTCTCCCGCAGATTTCCCTTAAATAGTATTGGCAGTACTGGCTCTTATGTCCAACTCTAGACCAATTAGTGACCAAAAAAAAAAAGGAATTACAAAACTGATTTAATTCAATCGTAATTCATCCCATCAATCTGGGGAAGGGGCCAGCTATTCTTGAGTATACTAATCCCTTGCATGATACCTAAACAAAATCGGTATTCCTTAGCAGAGAGTGAGGAAGAAGAATGGTTATTTGTCTAAGCGACCAAGAGTATCTTTCCCAAGAGCAATGGCCTTTTACAAGACTTCTTGTAAAACTAAAAGAGGACTTTTTAAATGACTTTCTGAAATGACCTACTTACTGTCAATGAAGTTGTCCCAGGAGAGGATTTCAAGTCTACTGAGAAGACTGAGGTATGCGGGTAAACCCTTCTGCTTGCATATTTCGGTGGACAGTGTGGATTTCTAAAGAGGCTTGCTCAGCCCCCTTGTTAGACAGACACCTAATAATCTGGTGGACACTGAAGTATGTTAATAGGGAGAATGTGTTACATGAATTATTTAGATTATGATTATCCCAACGTTAAGCAGTTCTTGAATTAAAATATATGCCTAGGATACAAAATGCATAGCAGCTTATTTTGTTCTAAGGTGAGAAATGTAGGAAGAGAAGAGGTTACCAGAGAATGATGATCGACTCTCCAACCCCCTTATGGCTTTGAAAAAAATCACAATTTACAGTTTAAAAGCATGGATTCCAGGTAAAAGCTAAAAGTTGGTGACCTCCATGTCTTTCCAAAACGTGATCACGCAGGACGGCAAGAGAAACAGCAAAACAAATTCCGCCTTGTAGCACACGTTTTCCTTACTAATATTTGCAATTCCAGTTTCTAATAGCACAGGTATATTTAATTGCCTCTGAATGTTGGAATGCAAACCCATTTAGTGTTGAAAATAGGAGCCCAAAAAGGAATCACAGGCTCTGTTGGCCTGCAGAATCCCATAGCTGAAGGCTGATTTTAATGTATCTGGGGAATTTTTTTTAATTCTTGGCTATCATGCTTACTTTAGAACAGCATTTAAATTATTAAACCATTACCATCTCAAGCACAAATGTCTTGCCGACACTTGTGACTTCTGAGTTATTTGTGTTACAATTTCAAGAGTTCTACTGAATATTTTGAGCACGTCTAGTGGTGGAAATGTATATTTTTCTCATGCTCCAGTTCCAAGCTCTTTAAAAGGGGCTGGTCAATAAATCCAAATCTTTTTTTTTTTTTTGACCAAGAGATCTCTACCACTGTTAATAGTAGGTATCCTTCCAAAAGATTCCTAACAATAGGAATCCTTCCAAAATTGTAATGCCAATTACTCTGCCTGATGCAGAAGAAACGTGCTATTCATTAATCTGTTTCTTATTTGTTTATCCTACACTTGAATTTTCATCTCTGAGTAGCAACATTACAACACTTAAATATTAGGATACTGTACTTTTTCCCTGTATGTATCCATGATTCACCTTTAAGTTAACTTTAAGAAATCTCAAACCTAAGCTTGCTAATATAAACTTTAGTATTCTTTCCAGCAGAGACCACTTTACTAACAAAAATAGCTTCTATCAACTTGCTAGAAGAGTCTCTGTGTGGCCACAGCTGAGATAAACGACATTGAAGATGTAGAGCAAGAGACAGTTTTGTTAAATTTCACCTTAATAGACGTTTAGCAGCATGTATCAAAATTCAATTTTACCCAAAACTGAAGAAAATGTATTAAAAGTTAGCATAAGACAATAACTCACTTTCAACTTTGTTGACAAAGGTATATTAATTGAGATGTGGAAAAATAGTCAACTTCTATCCTTCCAAAACTGTCAATCAGCATGTTTGATAGTTGGACACTTGACTTTGGTTAGCAGTCACGTATTAAGGTTAAATTATGTGTTAGTTTCATGGCTGGTACTAACTAAACTATTATCTTGCCAATGGTTATTGCAACGAGGTCACACTTTTGCTGCAGAACAAACAGAAACCAGGCATCTATCATCATCCCACTGGAACATTACTGTTAAGTGAACCAAGAAAGAAAGAAAAGCGTCTCACTATTAACCTCAAATACTTTTGGAAATGGATGTTCGCATCCATATCCTCTCTGATAGCCTGGGTTATGGCCTTGGAAGTGAAAATCCCTTGCTGTGTACATAGTGGGTCAAAAAGAGTAGGAAGAAAACTAACTCAAATGTTTTAAGACGCCTCACAATGACACCTGAATTTCCTCTGATGCTTAGCATTTTATTTCCCTAAGGGTGAGACTGCTTAAAGGAGAAAAAGATCAACTCAGATGAGGAAGCAAATTAAAGAGTTAATAGAAATAGAGATTATTTTGTTTTGCTTTGAAAATAAACAACACATCTCATTCTCAGAAGACGAGCAGCTTAAAGTACACCTTTATTTTATGTATCCCTACGAATTGCACATTTAAGAACACTACAGAATAATGATTCTGATTTATTTGGTTTCAAAATGATTGTGACAGTGTTGGAAGGCAGGGTTTTATGTTTCCTTTTTTTTGTTTTTCTGACTTAGCATCCTGACTTTCAAACAATCCAAATGAAGTGAGGCTGCCAACTAGACAAGGCATGGAGGTGGGAGACTCCAGAACCGCATCACTTTTGTTAACTAGGGTAGTGCTTCCCAGGATAGACAGAGTGACTGCTGAACTACATAGAAAACACAAAGCATGGATTTCTGGGCATGTGGGATGTCTTTAGGTAATTTGAGAGACAAATCACGTACGGTGCATTGACTGCTCTGCTGTGGCTATCTTGCTGAGGCTATTTTGACTCTTAACACTGAAAGTTCAAATTGCTGTTAAGATTTCACTATAATGTGTGCTGTGGTTCTCTTAGGAATGAAGAGTTAAATCTACAAAGTTCCTAAGAACACTTATGTAAAAGCATAAGGAAATGCACAGGAATAAGAAATTAAAAACACTTAATTTCATGCAGAGTTTACATCTTGGGAAGAGACAGGAAATGCAATCAGAGGTGGTCCTATGTGGCCTCAGCAGTCACCATCTTTTAGTTCTTCAGCTTGGTGTGAGGTAAATGAACATCACACTTTATTCCTTTTTGCTTGACTTAAATTGTAATAATGTCTGAAAAAATTAAAGTCCATGTAGTATCATGTGAACATTCATAATGAAAAAAGCTGAATACAAAATTGCATGTGCTGTGAAGGCAACTCTAAATATATGTGTGTAAATGAAGATAAGAAAGGAAAATGTTAAGAGGTGACTTGATAAAATAATAGAATTATGAGCCATTTGCATGGCAATTGCTGAGAGATATGATTTGAAAGTTTGGTGATCAAGAAAGGGAAAATAGGGCTTCCCTGGTGGCGCAGTGGTTGAGAGTCTGCCTGCTAATGCAGGGGACACGGGTTCGAGCCCTGGTCTGGGAGGATGCCACATGCCGCGGAGCAACTGGGCCCGTGAGCCACAACTACTGAGCCTGCGCATCTGGAGCCTGTGCTCCGCAACAAGAGAGGCCGCGATAGTGAGAGGCCCGTGCACCGCGATGAAGAATGGCCCCCGCTTGCCACAACTAGAGAAAGCCCTTGCACAGAAACGAAGACCCAGCACAGCAAAAATTAATTAATTAATAAGAACACCGCAATCAACAACATAAAAAAAAAAAAGGGAAAATAGAACCTGAAGAAAATGGAAGCTTCTTTCACATAAAACAAAGGAAATGTTCAGTATAAATCAATTTAAATATTCAGTATATAACCAATTTGAACCTTGGCTTTTTCTTCCTCCTCTCCCCTGTATTCACCCCATCATTTTACACTCTTTCAATTAAAGAAAAATTCTTCCTTTTCTGAAAACATCTGGAGTTAAAATTCAGAGTTCTACAAGAAAATATAATTCAGAGCTCTAAATTTAAAGCAAGGTGAAAGTGCATCCACAGTTTTTAAATATTACAAACACAATAATTGGCATTCAGCTGAATTTCCTATTTATTGCATATTCTGAATTTGATATAGTCTAACACTTGTAGGCTTAAAGCTTAACTGAGGCATGTAAAATAAGACAACGATTAAATAAAAGGAGAATTTCTCACTTCTACCATAACTGTGACATTAGAAAAAAAAACTCAGCTTTACTTTTCCAAAGGGACTTGATTACATGGAGATATATGTGAGGAGGAGGAAACACACCTCAGAAAGATTTAGAAATACTTATTTTTCCTACAGGAATTCCCAGCCAGAAAGCAAAACTTGCTGAGTCTAACTGGCAAAAAGATTCTTCTTTGTTCCTTATTTCCCATGGCCTTGAATAAATTCAAATGCAGCGGTTGTTTTGCTAAAACTCAGAGTAGAACCTCTCATTTACCTACTATTGTTCTGCTGCATTTACTTCATTCTGATCAATTTCAGTCACGCTCTCTTGGTTGCTTTGAAATTGGCAGGTATTCTAAATGAACATCTTGTCAGGACTGGTGGAAGTAAATAAGCAGTTAGAGAAAAAGGCTATTTCATTGAACTGCAAAGAAAAACAATCTTAAAGACTTTGTTCTTATTCTCCTGCCTTTAATAACGCACAGTCATAATACTACGGACACCTTCTGAGAAGAAATTTTTATTGGTGGCTTTACTTCACCATACATGCGCACCAAAATGCCTTCAGAAACTGATGCCCAAGGTGCTCCCTCAGAGGACCACAAATACAATAAAGTTCCGTTTGAGTGTAAGGCTACTTTAACAAGGAATTCAGATTTAATTAGGAGTTTGAGATTAACATATACACACTACTATATATATAAAATAGATAATCAACAAGGGCCTACTGTATAGCATAGGGAAATATACTCAATATTTTGTAATAACCTATAAGAGAAAAAAGACTTTGAAAAAGAATATATGTATGTATAACTGAATCATTTTGCTGTATAGCAGAAATTAACATTGCAAATAAACTATACTTCAAGAAAATTTTTTTTTTTTAATACGCAGGTTTCTCAAACAGGAATTAATATACTTTAAAACCATAGGCTTAAAACCCAGTGAGACAGTGTAAGTGATGGCCAGGCATCATCGCCAGCCAAGCTTCATTGCCTCTAAGATTTCATGAGCTATGCCAGATCTGCTCTTTTTTAAAAAATTCTTTCAGTACATATCAATCCTTAAAATTAAGAGATTTCTACTTCTCTGCCCCCAATATTTTCAGTCTCTTCTGCTATACTCTGTTTATTTTTGCTAACTCTCCCTTCATAGAAAACAGGTCTTTAATTCTCTTATAGGTCCCACTGGCTAAGATTTAAATGTCTTCTTTACTTGATGCTGGATATGCCAAATTACCTATATTCCTTCCAACTTGTAGCAATTACACTGGGCCAATTTTCTTTTCCTTTAAGTTATGACAGGCAAATAGAACCAGGGCTCTAGAGGAAACCCAGCAGGTTTCATATAGTTTATTGCTTGGGTCTAATCATTTTAAATATGTTACCAAGAAATACTTTCAGGATGAAAAATATTAAACTTTAGAACAGAATTTGATATATATTTATTTTTATATAAAATTGGAAAGAGAACTAGCATTTATTAAACCTCATCTATCTGCCAAGTGTCAGATGTGTTACCTCATGGAATTCTCTCAATTATTATTGTGGTATTATTATTCCCACTTCTCATGGAGAGAAATAAAGGCTCAAAGAAGAAAAAGACTCACTGCGCTTTAAACTCAGGGTTCTTTGACTCCAAACCTCTACTACCTTTTAGTATACCACGATGAGTTGAAGTAATATATAGAATTATAATTGATTTTCTATGAATTTACTGTTTCAGTTATTAAATTTCAAATTTATTAAAATTCACACAAAAACATTTACCTTTACTAAAAATCAAATTATATTGACATCATGCCAAAATAACTGCTCTATGAGGAAAATTAATCCAAATCTATTCCCTTCTAGAAAGGTAAAACTCTTAGGTGTTGCTTTAGAACAATAACCAAATAATAATTATGTTTCAGCCATTTTAGAAACTTATTTTCCATTACTGTATATTAATTATGATTCTGATCAGTTGTGTTAACAAGACTTTTTCTCCTTATACTTTGCGCTTTTTTCCAAAAAGTCTATTTTGTTTTATGCCATAGTTGGACTTTTGCCTAGAAAATTACAAAATCACTTAAAACGAACAGTATTTATCCCGTCTTTCTGAAGGAAAATACTTCTAACTCCAACCTCATGACTCTCCCCTAATATTTTTCCAGCCGTAGGTGTTAGCATCTGCTGTTGTAAAATCTTTGGTTTTGATTGGGGGAGACTGGGGTGAGGGCTAGAGCAAAGATCACTTTTTACATTAAACATTATATAATCATTCCACATGTCCAATTACACAGATGACTGGAACTTTACAAAACAATCTACCTCAAGCTCATCTTAATCATTTTCACATTTGTGTTCTTGAGATTCTACCTGAGATTCTCACCCTTACAATCCCTAAATAAGGCACCTGACACACTTCTCACCAGGTAGGAACCTGGTGGTGACAAATGCTTTCTCTGCGTCCTTGTGAGCACTGCTGAAACTGAGATAGGTCTCAACTCTTCTTCTCCTGGAAATGTATGCAAGCCTCAGACCACTTACAACCTCCCCTCCCTGTTTCACCATTTAGATGACTGCTCAGAGACAATCAGAAAAAGTGCCAAAGAACGTATCACCCCAAATGGCTTCCCCAAACTCTGTACTGTATTCTTCCCTCTCTTGACTCCCCCACATTATCATATATGCGTAAAGCAGCCCACAGAGGCGGTAGAGTGAATGGAAAAGAGAAAACCAAGGCACAAGGCAGCACCATGTGCTTCAAGAAGGACCAGGAGTGATGTCAGGAACCCTGGGTTCAAGGAGGGAGCTGACCCAGGTTAACATAAACATAGGGTCACTTACTGCCCCTTTTGCAGTGTCCATAGAATGCGTCCTTAGTTTTCTTCCATTTGTCTCAAACGCATGGTAGGACTTCAAAGAGCACTGATTAACGAAATGACTTACTACACAATCAGTTGCCGCTTTTAAGTCAGCTGAGCTATCCTCTGAGGTTAGTGGAATGCTTTTTCAATAGGAGCTCTCCATTTTTTTTTTTTTCCCCTCAAGATCCTTCTTCTGATAACCTGTTTTATGTTGAGTGCTCTGCTATTTTCTTCCTTTCTGTCCATCAATATTTAATTTAAAGTAAACATCTTTTTCAGAGATAATAGTTTGACCTTTAGTCAAAAAGATTTACCCACATCAGTTCACTGAATTCTCCATTTTTATTATTTCATTTAAAATCATTAAGATGAACTTCAAATATAAAATTTTTTATTACTTGAAAGGCATTTGCCTCAGTATGTTAAGAAATGGATCTACTATCCTTTTCCAAAGAATCTTAGGAGGCCACTAGTCTAGTAAGACAATTCTATTTCTTCCAAGCAATATCTGGATTTAGTGATCCTCCAAGCATACATGTTAATATTACAATATTTGTGCAGCAACCGGGTTCTTGACTTTGATGGTTACGTATAAGTAAAATACTGGGGAAAAAAACAGCTGTCCCTTCCATTAAGTTTCATAGCTTTCAATCTTTAAAGAAAATCCTCTATTTCACTATTTTACTAAATCATATTAAAATGTAAATTTCAGCTACTGTTTCAATTCTAGTCAAAACCACCAAAAGAAAACTATAGGCTCCTAACTTAATTTTCTTGAAAATGAGCAAAGACAGCAGAAAATAAAGGTTTTCTGTAAATGAATATGACATTGGAATGATTTAAATAGCAAAGAACCAAAAATTGTGATCCTAGATAAGTTTAAATCCCAACACCGTTGATTGATTTGAAACAGGAATTATCAGAAATTGGATTAGTAGAAAGAGCTTGATGTTCAAAAGACTGAGCTCAAGATTGGGCCATGGTTTTTTCCCAGAATCTTAGGACAGTCATCATTTTTGGTACTTTAGATTTACCATCTGTGAATGAGGATATTACCTAAATGAAATAATAAACCCAACTATTTTATAAATTATTCCATGGAAACAAATGGTATAAAATCAAAGTTGGTTCTTAATAAAAATTGATCATTATAACTTAAATGTGTATGTAAATAGTTACTGAACAATAAATGCTGAATTCAAGATAGCTTTTCAGTCTCTTATAATACTTGGCCAATTTTTAAGGAGAAAAAAAAACAGCATCAAGAGCATGTTGTTATTAATGCATAAGCACTATAAAACGGGGAGTGTGTTCAAGCAAAATCTACCATTTTGCCAGTAGAAAGAGTAAAATCTTTCCACTAATATCTTTACTGCTTAATAAAAAGGTTTACCTCAGGAAGTGTTAGCTGGGCTGAAAAATTACTGAAAATACGAGGCAGTACATGTTTATTTCCATTAATACAAACTTAATATTATTCTAATGCTGCTTGCACTATTTGAATAACATAAACAATTGTTGGCCAGTGCAATTCTGAAGGACAATTATTTATGTTCCCCCAAAGTTTGATCTATTCATTCTATTATTTATCCACGAATAGCTTGATGACTACCAAAATGCTTTGCATTTCAGTTTTTCAACAGCAATCTTTATTTTAGAATGTTACCCTGACATTCGGATATATTGTTAGGGCAGAACACTTTGAGCATACTGGAAATTGTACAATACATACAAAATTGCTTGTATTTCATCTTTTATCCACGTAACGTTCAGAACTTGTTTTTTCTGCCAAGTTTTAAGCATTTTCAAATTGTGAAATTTCATCGGAATTGCTGGCAAATAATACTGACATTTAAAACTTTCCTTCATATTATCTACCATTCTAAGCACTTTGCATGTCATAAATTTACATAGCACAAGTCAGAGTTTATATCATTATCTCCTTGCTTCACCCACCTCCCCTGTTACAGAGGGTGAAACTGAGGTTCAGAAAGTTTAAATAACTTGATCAAATTGATTTAGCAATTTAAGTGGCAGAACTTGGAGTCAAGATCCATGATCCTTATTATATCTGATGTTGCCCTGTTACGATTATCAATAATATTTTTTGACAAATGATTTTCATTGATTTGGCATAAACAATTAAAACTTATTTCAGTTAAGAGAAACCTGACAGTAATATACAAATATGTTCACAAAACTAAACTCTTCTTAGAAGTGATATAATTAGTGAATATTTGCTCATCTGTCAATGTGGACACGAGAGAATGCCACAATATATAAGAAGAACATGAAAATTGAACCCCAAAGACTTAGGTCTGATCTCAACTCTAAAAGGAATCACATTACAGGAACCATAGTGCAGATCCTCAGTGTTCTGATCTGTAAAATGGAGATTATGGTATCCACTTTAGCTACTCTACAATTTGGCTTTTAGGGTCAAATCAGTTGAGGTAATGTGAAAGGGTGTCATAAAATGAAAGAACTATATAAATGAGAAATTGAATTAGGAAATACTGCAGGGGTAGGATATAAGAAAGGAAAAGGCATACCAGCATTACTAGTACGATTTTAATCGAATCTTTTAAGGAGATATAGGACATAAAAATCATTTAGAAAAAATAATTGACAGAAAAAAATAAGCCAGTTTACTGCTTTTTCCATAGTCTATCTGGAATAAAAAATAAGGGATGCTTGCACAGATTTTCTAAATAATCTGGAAAAGTTGATGTATGTATGAAGGTTTATCATGATTTAATCTGTAGTATTTTTTTTTAAGTGTACGTTTTAGTTTCAACAAGGTGTCCAAGGAACCAGGCCCTATGTATAAACAGTATTTGAAGAAGGCTGTCTCTGCCTCTAATTATACTTTCATTTATTCAATAAGCATTTACTTAAGACTTACCCTTGTACCCAACCCAACTGATACTTCATAGAAGGCAAAGGAAAGGAAGATATCAGTATCCCTCTTCAGATAGCCTCCTCATGTTGAAGAGACAAATCACAAAGCTATTAGAAAACAAGGATCAATACGTGATAATAGAAGGCACAAATGAATGTGGATGAGAGACAACGCAAAGGGCTCCTGCGTGGTATTACTCAGGTAGACATTTGGAGGAAGTCTATTGGGAGTCATTCAAAGGAAGAAATAACTGAGTTTGACAAAGAGAAGAGAATAAAAGGAATTCTACATTCTTAGTGGACATCTGTGAGAATCTACAAAGACCAACAAGATTTGCAGGGCCTTGAGGTCACATGCTCACTGCTGTGGTGCTTAGAAGCACGAGCTCTAAACAAAAGAGAAATAATATTTAAAAGGAAAAAGAAAAAATAAAGAAAAAGTCACCATATACAAGATTGACCAGCATAGGGAAACCCCGTCAAAAGCAAGAACAGGAAATAAATCAAGGATCTTGGGAGCTGTAAACGAAAAAT
This sequence comes from Aethalodelphis obliquidens, assembly GCF_003676395.1. NCBI lineage: Eukaryota > Metazoa > Chordata > Mammalia > Artiodactyla > Delphinidae > Aethalodelphis > Aethalodelphis obliquidens. The sequence goes on from NW_020837952.1 coordinate 25,864,317, forward strand.
GAAAGTTCACATCCAAGAACCAGGAAACAAAAAAAAAAGAAATGACGCTACAGATTGTGAATTGGACACATAAAATTGCCAAGGAGAGAAGCAGACTGAGATAAACAGAGAAAACAGCAGTTGGAAAGGAAAATTAGTAAGTGTGGTCTGTAGCAGCAGCGATCCATCGGATCATCAAGGCAAAATGTCCTGTGGATAGCTAGACAAGTGGGCGGCTTTGCTTTCACTGTTGTCTACCTGTCACTTTGTATAGTGATGAAATTAATGAACCTGACGCTTCCCTTTCATGACTGGAAAGACTCGAATGTCCTGCCCTTCTTCGCTCATGCACGGCAACCACACAGTTCTCCTGTCAGTACAATCAAATCTCTCCAAGTTACAGGGAATTCTGAAAACGCATCGTTTGCTCCTAGAATAATAAACAGGAAATACAGGGGAGAAAAATCCTTCCAAAAAGCAGGTAATGAAACCAAACGGCCTTTTTGTTTGTCTCTTTCTTCTAACTGTTATAAAAGAGCATAGGGAAGCAGGGAATATATCTGCCCATTTACCTGACATTCTTTTATCATAATTGGATTTCATCCTAATAACATTAAATTTCTTAGTAAAGAAACAAGTAGACTCTCAACTATTGAATTATTCCAAAGTTAACAACGGGTGCTATATTCAATGCTTGGAAAAGTCTTTTTTTTCTTGGCATCTTTGCCAAAAACAGACAACAGATTAAAGACCTAGTTGACCAAATTCAAAGCATCAAAATAAAACCAAGTACTAATTGGATCAGGATCCAAGAGGTGCTTAATTTGAAGCCTTAGCAAACAAAAGTCAAGAAGAAAGTTAGCTTCCGCTATGGGAAGAAAAAAACCCGAGACATAATTTTTCTTAGTTTTGAACTTAGAAATCAAAACTCGAGAGAGACATGCTACAAATGTTACAGGATAAATGGATTTCCCTTTAACCACAAAATTGTGTCGCCCACAGCATGATTGAAAACTGTTACAAATTTCCAAGAGCTTCAGCACTGATTAGCGAGTGAATTGCCTTCATCTCTGCCAACTTACCTGGCATCCCTCTATGTTTACCAACACACTTCTCCCTGGAGGCTGCAGAGAGCAAGCTCCGGAGTCAACTCTGGAGCCTTATCTAAATCCCCTGAAAGCTGTGAGGGGAGCTTATCTCTGCCTGAAGACCCAATGTCATTTTCCATGTCAAGTTGCAGACATTCCAATATTGTGAAGATATGGATGACTTGGCCTCATCGTTGAAAGCAGACGATTATTACAGGCATTTTATAAAATTAATTATTTGGTTAATACCTGTGCAGATAAAATGGACTTCAGTCGACTAATTTTTGTTACCAAGACTGATCCTTGCATTCAGCCAGAAACATCAATAACCTTAACAAGTTATTCAGCAGGGACTGTGAATTTGTTCAATAGAGCAACACATACTGAAATCAGATCAATGGATAGAGGTTCTGGTAAAAATGTATCAATGTATAGGTTGTGATTTTGTGCATATCAAAGCAGTGTATCTTACTGAAGTCTTTTTATGTGTTAACTTTATTAAATTTTAAAGTTTTTAAAAATAATTCTAAACTAGTGCTCATCGGACAAGTAGAATAAGATTGCTGTGACTATATAGAATTAGAATCTAACAAAAGGCCTCATTTAATTTGGCATTTAACATGCTATCTGGTATTGTTCACAACTGCTTCATGTCTGTTAATCAAATCTGACCAACTGGACTGGAAGCTGATTAAGAAAATTGTTTCAAACCTCACTATTCCTCCAATGTGTTGAGCATTATCGTGTTAAATAGACATTCAAATGGATGAATGAATGAGCGAGCCTCTCTCCTACATTATTTTTTACGCAATCCATCCACCTTAAAAAGCCACGAGTAGCTGACTCAAGTCAATGACTTGGATCATTTTTACAGCATATTTATACAGACACATCTTCCAGTTTGCTTTCTGTCAGGGGCTCATATTGGAAAACTGAACAGAACTACATTAGAGGAAATGTGAAATGTGTTCTTAAGAAGGTAATTCTGAAGGGTATTCAGGGAAGGCCACGTGTGTTTACCTCAAAGAAATGTCTTTCCATTTACTATGATAAAAAAATCTAATGTAGATTTTCATAAGTCCGTGTCTTATTGAGAGCTTTGTTTAGCAAGGTAGTCACTGGGTGATAAGTTAGATTAAAAGGAGTCTAAAACCCAAAGGAAAGGAAGGAGAAAGGAAAAAAGGGAAGGAGGGAGACAGATAGACAGCAGGGGAGGGAGTCAGGAAGGGAAGGAGGGAAGGAAAGAACTGGAGTCCCCAAAACACTATTTTCACTGTGTACCAAGCAAGGATTCAAAGCCCACCTCAAGACTCACCTCCTCCATGAAGCCTTCCTTGAACTCTAGGACCTTTTATCTTGCTCTTCTCTAACCTGCTACCTGCCGAGCCCACCTACTCCACTGAATTCTGTGTTTAACTCTGTATAGGCTCCTGTCTCCTGTAGTTTATTCCTGGGAGTTAGTCTTCATAATCTCCTAGATAAAGGGGCCCATCTTCTCTGGGTTCTGTTTCCCCACCACCCCCAGCATAGTATAAGCACACAGCAGACTGCCCCGAAGAAATAAGTGAAGGGTTAAATGACCAAATAAAGACTACATTTTCCCTAACTCACTAATCTTGAATTTTACTCTGATGCTCTCAGAAAGGAGTTTTTACTTCAGAATCCAATGGTCTTCTAGACCTAGGGAACTGTAATCTCCACAAGGGTACCACACACTCCCAATTGTGTGGAAATTTAAACAAACACACAACACACACATACACACATCTTCCCATCAAGAGCCCATAGCTTTTGTCATATTCTAAAAAGAGCATACAATTCAAAGGGGGCTTAGAACTACCATTCTAAATAGTGAAGAAAAATAAGTTTAATACCCAGAAGCCAAGAATGCATGGTCTTTGAAGCCATTTCGGTCTATAATGAGAAATTCTTCATTCTGACCTTTGACTGGTTGGTTTAATCTTAAGCCATATTCTGAATTACTTCATACACTATTTCAACTCTTGCATTTAACAGTCTGTCTCCAGAGGTGGTTAATGAGTGTATTAATCCACATATTTGCAGAACTTTTTTTTCCATTTGCATTCTGTAATTTAGAAAAAGCTTTAAAATGCAAGGCTTATTTTCTTTTTTTTTCCTTTTTTTTGCCAATTTTTGAAAAATGATTATCCTTGTCTGTTTTTTAATAATTATTTATAAACAGTCTAAAAGCAAAGCTCTGACATATAGATTATTTTTCCTACTGGTTAAGAGCAAAAATTATTATTTTTCTATTGTATTCTGCATCTTGCATCAACGTATAATGATCTAGAAAGATGGATTGTATGGGGTAAAACTGGAAGTTGGCAAAAATCTTCAGTAAATGTAAGAATTAATTTTTATATAAATTATTCATAAAATGAATTACACATACCTTAGTGCAGTGGTGAGGCACTCATATGACAAACAGAGAGACATCAAAAGTAGAAAATGCTTGAAGATATTGCTGAATTTTTGCAGTGGCCATAGCAATGATATTACCTCTGTATCTTGAGGCTCTTGGCTCACATAACAAGAATTGATATAAAAGTACAAGCTTACATTTCTCAGAGAGGAAAATATGGCTCATCTTGTGAAAGAGTTATGAATTTAAGGTTGTTTCTTAATATGATAGATGGGAATGAAATGGAAAGATAATGCAGAGCTGCTCCAGAAAGACAAAAAGCAGTAAGTTTTGTCCTCGATTAAACCTTGAACCCAATGAGTAAATCCACCAAAGTTTGCCAGCCTAGGAGACTGCAGTAGCTAACTGGGAATGAGGAAGGAGAGGATCAGAGCCGAGGACATGGGATTGAGTAGCTGACCCACAGGAGACACACATGGGAGGGTGGTGGGCCTCAGAGACTGTCCACTTCTCTCCTACTTGAGCTCAAGAATGTGGGGACGTAGGTTTCTTTCAAGCCATTTACTGAGCACCATTAAGCAGATAGTACCGAGTCAGGTATTTCAGAGAGGGGAAAGAAAAGTCTCTTTGGAGGTGAGAGCTCAGAATTAGAAGAGCTTGAGCAGGCCTCCCCTCAGCCATAGGGCACTTTGTGTAAATTAGAAAAAGCTCTTCTCGCCAACTGCTCATTCTGTAGGTCTGAGGCACGACGCATGTCTGATGAGTAGATTTCAGATCTGGGAGCATAAGGTTGACACACATGACTGCTATCAGTAATGCTAAAATTTTCCCTTTTATAAATGTACTCTCTGAAATACCCTTGTTCTTGGTGAGACTTTTATCTTTGATTTCACCATATATTAAGGAAAAGGATATTTCTTGCTCTATTAAAGAAAAGGATATCTGGAGTGTCTACTTTTTTTTTACGTATATGTCAGGGCCCCTTAAGTAAATAATTTAAGAAATTTATTTACTGCCAAACTCCCTGTGGGGGGGGCGGGTGGGGGTTGAGGCAGGAAATGAGGCTTTTCAGTTTGAGAGTTACATTTTTATTGTAGAAAGAATATTTACTTGCTGAGTTCATCAATAAACATACCCCTGGAGTTCTAAATTTGTCCACAGGGGCATATTAAGCCATGTAGTTTCTACCTGAAAATGTACTATATTATGTTCTGAGTACTGAGCTTGGCAAATACGGAAAGTTACTTTTTTAAAAAAGTAAATTAGACCTAGATTTAACACCTGGGAAGTCAATAGAACGCTTCATGATTGCAGAAACCATGCTTAGCACTGTACCCAGACCTGAGAAAAATGCCTGACACACAGTAGATGCTGCATAAATATGTGTTTGATCAAATAATTACTTTTTTAAACGGCCGGCTTCCCATGAAAGGACGGCCTCTCTTGATAAGGGAAAACAGTTGTTTGGGGTTTTTCCAACAGAAGACCAGCTAATGAAAATTTATTTCTAACTGGTTCCAAATTAATTTTATTGTGTTTGCATTAAATATCCGTGCTTCATGTCATGAATAATCTACAAAGAGCTGAGTTTTAAGTCAGCAAGAAGTGAATTTCATGTGTAGGAAGGAGTTTATTAAATACCTTTTATACATTTTTTTTACAGGTTTGTCTTTTTATTTTTACATTATATGTCATTTTTATGCCAGTCTAACAAACCACCCAGTGTATTATACCACATAGTCCCCATTTCCCACTGGCTCGGAGGGGGAAATTTTAGCAAATATATGCAATATTTTTATTTAAAAATCTGTCAACACTCAGTGAGACGTTGAGCCTTGAAAAGTAAGTATTATTTAAATGACCAAAGAGGAAGAAGAAAAGCCATTTCAAAAAAGAAGGAATCTGCTTTAGAAAAACATGGGGGTAGAGCTGAGCAAAGTACAATGAGTTGCCCTGTCTGACGGGACTACAGGTGGTATAGGAGAACAGTGAGAAAGAAAGGTGGATAGGTGGGGTGGGCCAAACACAGAGGACTGTGAACGCTATGCACAAAATGACTGAAAATATGTATGAGAAAAGTTGTGCTCATAAACAACAAGGTCCTGCTGTGTAGCACAGGGAACCACATTCAATACCTTGTGATAAACCATAATGGAAAAGAATATGAAAAAGAATGATATATATGTATAACTGAATCACTTTGCTGTACAGCAGAAATTAACAGAACATTGTAATTCAACTATACTTCAATAAAATTTTCTTAAAAAAGAAAGTTTTGTTCAATGACAATGGATGGATAAAACGGAGAGAAGAGATAACTGATGGGAAGGGAGATCAGATGGGAGGTAATGTCAGGCCCAAACCTTCCAAGTCAAATAGATGTAAAAAAAAAAAAAAAAAAAAAAAAAGAAACATATTAAATGTATCAAAGAAATGACAAGACTTGCCCATCAGTTGGAAATGGGAATTAGAATTTCCACGTGGTTCCAATGTCTAAGGCAGGAAATTATAAAAGCACTGACAGAAGCCACATAGCTGGTTTGAGAACTGGTTTGAGAAGATGATGAAAGATTCATAGGGAACATTTCCTAGACAGTTGGGAACACGGTTCTAGAGAACAGAAGAAGGGACTGTAACTGACCTACAGTTTAAGGCATGGGAAATGATTTGCTTATTAACGAGGGAATGTGAAGATGAGCACAGAGCTAAACGCCTTGAATAACAACTCCATCTGACACTGGGGATTGGGAAAGGAAAGAGAAGAAAATGTCCGAGCCACAGAAGAAGGTGCCGGTAAGGGTAGTAGAAATAAAAGCAGAAGAAATTTTCAAGAAGGAATACAGGATCAAGACTTTTTCATACCACTGACAATGTAGTTTGGATTTAGCCATAAGAAAATCATTGGTTATCTCTGAGAGAGTCTTGAGTGCACTGTTAGTATCATGAAAATGGTTGCAGAAGGCATAGATAAAAACGGTGACTAAGAAGAAAAGATCACCACATATACAGAAATAGCCCACATTAATATTCCAATTGCATAGTCATCTATATGCAGCATATGTTATAAATCTCTTGAGGTCTGCTTTGTCTCTATTGAGTTTCCTATTGCTGCTGTAATTACTTACTACAAAATCACTGGCTTAAAACTGCACAAATTTATTATTTGGAGGTCAGAAGTCCAAAATGTGTTTAATTGAGCTAAAATCACATTGTCAGCAGGGCTGATTCCTTCTTTCTTCCCAACTTTAGTGATAGGTAATTAACAAATAACATTGTATAAGTTTAAGTTGTACAACATGATGATTTGATACACGCATATATTGTGAAATGATTACAACAATAAGGTCATTTAACATACCCATCACCTCACATAATTACCATTTTGTGTGTATGTGGTAAGAACAATTAAGATCTCTCTAAGCAAATTTTAAGTATACAATACAGTACTGTTAACTACAGTTACCATGCTGTACATCAGACACCCAGAACTTATTCATCTCATAATTGAAAGTTTGTACTCTTTGACCAACATCTCCCCATTTCCCCTACCCACCCCCAGCCCCAGGTAACCACTGTTCTACTCTTTGTTTCTATGAGTTCCAACTTTTTAGGTTCCACATTTAACTGACATCACAGAGTATTTGTCTGTATGACGTATGTCTCTAACTTCTCATTTAGCCTGATGCCCTCAAGGGTCATCCATGTTGTCTCAAATGACAGAAGGAACCTTTTTTATGGATGAATAATATTCTATTTTCTTTATCCATTTATTTTCTTTATCCATTTATCCATTGATGGACACTTAGGTTACTTGTATATCTTGACTATTGTGAATAAAGCTGCAGTGAACATGGTGGTGCAGATATTTCTTCAAGAGAGTGATTTTTTGTTTCCTTCAATAAATACCCAGAATGGGATTGCTGGACCACATGGTAGTTCTACTTTTAATTTTTTTGAGAAAACTCCATAGTGTTGTTGTTTTTTTTTTTTTTTTATAATGACTATGTGAACTAATTCTTCCCGTTGCGGAGCACAGGCTCCGGACGCTCAGGCTCAGCGGCCATGGCTCACGGGTCCAGCCGCTCGGCGGCATGCGGGATCCTCCCGGACCGGGGCACGAACTCGGGTCCCCTGCATCGGCAGGCGGACTCCCAACCACTGCGCCACCAGGGAAACCCTGAACTAATTCTTTTGAAGCTGTAGGAGAGAATCCCTTTCCTTGCGTTTTCCAGCTTCTAAAGGTCACCTACCTTCTTTGGTTCATGGTCCCTTCCTCCATCTTCAAAATCAGCAGCACAGAATCCTCAAATCGCTCTGATTCTGAAACTCCTGCCTGCCTCTTTCACTGAGAAGGACCATAGTGAATACACTGGGTTCATCTGGATAACCTAGGATAAACTCGCCATCTCAAGATCCTTAATCACATTTGTAAAGTCCTTTCTGCTATGTAAGGTAACATAGTCACAGGTTCCAGGGATCAGAATGTGGACATTTTTGAGGACTCATTATTCTGTGTACCACAAAATCTAAGTTAAAACATCAGAAGCAGAATTGACTTTGACTTAGTTCTTATGCATCGGTTTACCTTCAGGTTAAATGATATGTGAGATTAATTCATTAACTAGAAGATGAAAATTACATTTTTAATGGAGAGCTTTTACATTAGTCTATTATTTTCTGTTGAAAGGTCCTTAAGTTAAATGCTAAAATTCAGGTTATAAAATTCCATTTAATGATAGTTGGGTAGCAATAACCATAAGCTGATAGCTTTCTGCCAGTAGCAATATTTTGATGAGCCTATTTTTGATTGAAACTATATTTTATATTTAAATAAAGAAATCACTCTTAGCAGCATCTTTTGCTGTTACTTTCTCCATTGTTTTTCAAAAGTAAAATGTCCTATTAAATAGGCTTCACAGCCCCACAAGGACTTTTCCTTTGTATACATGTATAATATGCATATTTTTAACCTAATGATGTAAAAATATATTTCAGTTACTCCTACTATTCAATCTGTAGTTTTTCCTTTATAAAATTTAAGGGATAATGAACAAAACTTCTGTGAAGATTACATGAGATTTAATGTATGTAAAGCCGTAGCACAGCTGCTGGCCCATAATAAGTAGGTCTTCAATAAATTTTTAGTGTAATCCAAAATATATTTCATGAGATTTGCTCACTAATATTGAAACTTATTTCTATAAATGCTACAAAGTAATAATACTGTGGATGGTGTTTCTGACTAAACTTTCGAAATTTAGTTGCTCTACGAAATAAAATAAGATCGTTAGCACGAAAATTCAATTTAAATAACTGCATTTAATTTAAAATGGTGGTTGATAATTAACTATTCAGTCCAGTTTTCATATGGGTACACAAAATGATAGCATTAAGGCTTTTTAAAAATTCCATCTAAAGGTACCAGTAAGTTGTGAGGAAATTTTTGTTTATTTCATATATTCAAAGTTAAAATTAAGCTATTCAGAAGATCAGCTGAAAGCAAATCTAGAAGACAGCAGCACTATAAGCAATAGAAGTCAAAAACAAAAGTTTTTTTCAGTGATTATAATTCACCTTCAAGTTGCACTATTTCAAATTTCTTCCTGTAATCCTATGTTCCTATCTCTTTACCTCCTTTAAATAATGTTCCTGTGCTGTCACTGTCTATTTTCTTTTTGTTAAGTTGTCAAATGATCTCTGTCTTGCCCTGTGTAATTTAAGAGACTTTTATGTAGCTCTCTGAGAGACTATCACGCAAGTCCAACTAGGAGAATAATTTACGAGGTTCAAAATGAAGGGTCATTATTCTACTGTCTCACCCGCAGTGAATACACAGGCTCTCTCCTTCACGCATGGCAGGGTTTTAACTAGATCAAAAGAGGTAGAAGCTTTTAAATGAAGTATTGTGAATGCTATCATTCGTTACATAAGCTCCCTTTACATTTTTTTAAAAATATGATTGCTTAATGAGATTAGAGACCTATAAGAAAGCATGTCTTTGGGTATGGGCTTATCTGTAACTTTCACACAAATCTTTCTTTAGCTGAAAACACAATTTCAGCAGTTATGGTTTTATATGTCCTTAGGGTAACATCTAGTCATCTTTCATAAGCTAGAATAATATGCATAGTAAGTCTTCTTCACTATGAAGCTAAATGCAAAAGGAGCCAAGAGAGCGGATTTTCTCAGTTTTGAAGTTAATTTTTAGGTGTTTTTACGTCATCAAAGTACTCCTACCTGTGTTCAGCAATCATTGATACTAACGATGTTTATGTAGCTAGAAGAAAATAGCACTTTTTCTTACCATTTCAGTAACTAATGTCTTTTTTGATTACAACAGGCAAATCTAATTACTGCTTCTTGTGATTAATCTCAATAGTTGAATGACTTTCTAGGCAAACTGAAATCCTCCGTGTTTCCATGAGACCTGATTGTTTTATAAGCACATGTGTAGGGGATGCCAAATGAGAAAATAGAGTTACTTTTAGTAGCTGGACAACGTGTCATAGAAAAAAATGCTTGAGTGTCTTTATTTGTGTATGTTTTATTAAACAGACCCTGTGAATCTGAAGTCTATGCTCTTATCTAAAAATTCTCTCTTCCTCCTCTCAATTTCTTAACATATCCATCAAACTCCTCTCAGTGTATTCACCTCTTTCTTTTTATATATTTATTGATGTGCATTTTTTATGCCCGCATAGGTACTCTGAGCTGTGTCACCCACAGTACTTAGCCCTATGCCTTGAATATTTTTTTTTAAAAAGCGAATATTAATTGAATTCTTGCTGTGTGCTAGATGCCATTCTAAGATTTTTAGTCTATTAACTCAACCTTGAAAAGAGATGAAACGGGTACCACTATTATCTTCATTTTATAGAGAGGGAAACAGCAATTCAACACACATAATCTGGCCAGTTACGAAGCCTGTAAGTGGCCAAGCCTGAATCTAAGCCTGGGTTTATAACCGCTGCCCTACCTCCAGAGACCCTGCATGGGTAAATCTCCCCATGATCGACTTTCAGAGCACCAAGTCCTTCTTCCTGATCTTCACTACTTTTAGGACTTTACATTTGTCTTTCTGTTGTTTTGATTAATATCTACCCCTTCCACTGTGCCCAGGGCATGTTAATAGAACCTATAGTATTTGATAGATGAGTAATAGCAGCTAATATTAAGTTTTTGCCGTGTGCCAGGTACTGCATCTTATTTTAACATTCAGAAAGACTATCAGGTACCCACCAATTTACCTCCACTTTAGAGATGAGGATACTGAGACAGAGAGAGGTTAGGCAACTTGCCCAAGGTCACACAGCTAGTAAAATGGTGGAGCCAGGGCCTGAACTCAAAGGCCAGACTCCAGAGGTAAGCTCTGAAGAAATGAAGGAGTGGATCATTGAAAATCTAGCTTGGAGGGGCAGGGAAAGCTGTAGGGAGGAGATGACATTTGGCATGCCTGGACGGGCGAGGGGGAAAAGATAGAAACACTCTAGGCTGGGGAAACAACATGGATAAAGCGATGCAGGACAGTGTGCCTAGAGCTCAATAAATACGCGTGAATGAGTGAACAGCTATCTTTATGGCCCATGAATTTAAAGGTTTTGCAGATGTAAATGCTTTATTACTAACAGTCTCTGCATTTGTTTTCTTTCAGTGCCACCGTGGGCCTTAATTGCCATAGCCGTAGTCGCAGTCCTTTTAGTCCTGACGTGCTGCTTTTGTATCTGTAAGAAATGCTTGTTCAAAAAGAAAAACAAAAAGAAGGGAAAGGAAAAGGGAGGGAAGAATGCCATCAACATGAAAGATGTGAAAGACTTAGGGAAGACCATGAAAGATCAGGTAATGTATTCATTCCATGTTTCTTCTTATTTTATCAAAAATTTAAGAATAGACAGTTTATTCGTTTATGCCAGATAAATATAGAAATAAACGATATCTGGACACTTGTCATAGTTTTAGAAATGCCTTTGCAATCCTTTCAGTCATGACTCAACATCCCAAAGTACAATGGAAACGTGTGGTTAGGGTTTTCCAGTCTCCTAAGCACATAGACCAGGAAAGGGCATCCGTGACCATCAAGGCCAAATTGGTAGGCCCAGCGTATTGGAATGATACCTGAACATTTGTATTACATCTGTTTAGCCTCTCTTAATTGTGCCTAGAGCTAGAGAAACAGAATAAAGAGTACCTGTTCTTCCTCTTGGGCGGGACATCTTTTTATCATCATCACTGTTCATAATCACTGTTAAATACTGAGTCTTATAGCTATTTATCACACTTGATGAAAGCTACCATCCCTATACAAACATCCAGCTCAATTATGAGCGCTCAGGAATAATGAGTTATACAAGGCAAGTGAGAGAAGTATGAGCTGGTTCTAAAGAATGGGGTAGAATTTTAAGGCAAAACTCTTCACTTAGGGACAATTAGAACCATAATGCAAGTTATAAAATCCATCTGGCTGAGTTATCTTCCCAAGCCCAAGGAAGCAATCTGAGTGTCCTTTACACTGTTATCTATCTTTCCTAAACGAGCTAGGTGATTTGGTTCAGAATAAAGCCTACTATTAATAAGTATAATAATTAAATGTCTCTTCATTTCTCTATTGGAATCATATTCATATTGGATATTTCTAAGGAACAACTTATTTCATATAAAAAGTAAATGTAGGGACTTCCCTGGTGGCACGGTGGTTAAGAATCTGCCTGCCAATGCAGGGGGCACGGGTTCGATCCCTGGTCTGGGAAGATCCCACACGCCGTGGAACAACAAAGCCCCGTGCACCAGAACTACTGAGACTGCATTCTAGAGCTCACGAGCCACAACTACTGAGCCCGTGTGCCACAACTACTGAAGCCTGTGTGCCTAGAGCCCATGCTCCGCAACGAGAAGCTACCACAATGAGAATCCTGAGCACTGCAACGAAGAGTAGCGCGCTATCTACAACTAGAGAAAGCCAAACTAGAGAAACCCAACACAGCCAATAAATAAATAAATAAATTTATATTTAAAAAAAGTAAATGTGAAGATTTTTCAGAGAAATAACATTTTCAATTATCAATGCTTCCCTTCAAATAATTGAAAATTTCTATTTATTCCCTAATAGCAACATATATAGGCAGTTTTATAAATTCTTATTATACTATTAATTGAACTCTTAACTATATGAATCTCCTTAAGAACAATTTAGTTAAGGAAGGTATTTTTAGTACATTTGTGTAGTTATCCACACACTCAGGACACTAATCCCTCTCCCCAGCCTGAGTTTTAAACACTTTGCTCAAAGACACTGTAATGTCTCTTGACAACAATTTCACATAGGCTCATTTTTCACTTGAACTTTTGCTTGGTTTCAGAGCCGTAGAATGAATGCTATGCCTGCACTCACACTCGGAGAGCTTCATCCTGAGCTCAGAGTATCAAGGGTTATATCTTTCTCAAAGTTTCTAATCACAGCCACAGAAGCCCAGGTGCCAGTGTTCAACCACAGATGTCTAATAAGGATTTTTCTTTTCAGTTAATTTGTTACATAGAAACTGAAGCTTTAAATCATGTCTTGTTTTATTTCAGCATTTTCCGTAACCAGCAGGACGTGATACAGATTTCTTTAGACAACATATTTGGGAGATTAATAACAGTAGTAATAACTTTCTAGATGGACATGGATGTACTGAATAATTTGTATGTGAATTTGAGCTATGTCTATGAAACATTGGAACTATAATACTATCATTTTCATAACTACATTAAAATTCAAATGTGGTTTTCATGTTTGCTAGAATTAACAGTTTAAAACACTAAATAATGTTAAATGATTACTACAGCATTTCTTCCTAGGACAAGAAATTTGTATTTTTCTTTGTGGAATTTGTTCTGTATGATGTAAGACTAATTTATAGGATAGTAGCAGTGTTTATTACCCCTATTATGACATGGATAAATGACCAAGATCTCAAAAATAGTAAATACAGAAATCAGTAACTTGTACCATTTCACTCCATATAAGAACTAACAGAAATTCAAATTTCAATATTCATGACTATATGTCTCTATGATAAGATTTTATAACCAAGGAAGAATTTTTAAATATTCTGCAATAACAACAAAATGGTAATGATACATAATATTTGTATACAGAAAAGGATACATATTTAAGACTTTTATAATGGCTTAAAACTTAAAAGCACTAAAAATACAGAGGGGCAAAATCAACTTGCAAAGTCAGAGGTCTGGAAAGGTCATTTCTCCACGGCTTTTACTAACGTGTGTGGATATTTAAATTTTTATTTCTTCCCTCTGTGTCCTCCTTATCTGTATTATGTCTCATGACTGTTCTGGACTGTCCCTTGCGGTAGGTTTCCTCTGCTATGAGACACCCTTAGTCAACGCTCAACTACATTTAGTGGCCTGGCAGCCGGGGCTCCGCAGCTGAGGGTGTACCATTCTGACACACATCAAGAGGCTGAACTAAATTGATTTTTTTTTTTTAAGATAAAGGGTTTTCATTTTAAGATTACTGATTAAATAGAACAGTATTAGAAAGCTCAAGTTTTAATAGATGGGCACAGAAAGAAAATGTAGTGTCTTACGCTCCCTTTTTAGCATGCCTTATCAATTCCAAATCTGAACAATTTAACATTGAATGAACAAATGCACCTTCTGATGGTTTATCCAAGTACAACTAAACACCTTTTGAATGTTGAATCAAGCCAGAAGCATGTGCACTAAATTTTTGAAATTTAAAACAAGGTCTTTTTCCCACTACAATTTATCAGACTCTCAGAACTGCTGGGCTTACATGCATTTTCCTCTGCATTTTGTCCCTTGGTGCGTGTGGTGGGGAGACTACTGCTCTTGAGATATTATAATAGCTGCTGATTTAATAGGTCTTAATTTAATGTAATGGTACAGAAAATGTCTTGCTTAAGCTCGGCCTTTGGGACAAGAATAGACTTAATCACTTCACTGATAAAACAGCAGCACTGAGAAATTATCAAAAATTTAGCCCTATTCCATGCAGAATAATTGCAGAAATGGTCATGCACCTTTCATTAGGGCAAAAACCACTGAGAGAGAAGGCGATTTAATAGCTCAGCTCTTTCAAATGACACTGAGCTGAAACATATGTAAATTGTCAGTTCTGAAAGAGATTTTGAAAAAGTATTTCAATCCATGAAAATTTTTTTCATGATGGAGTGGTGTGAATATTTTTTCAGACAAAAATGTGCGTTAAATAGTTTGCTATTAAAAAAAATCAAAATCTTACAGGAGGCAAATTACCTACATTGCCATTTTCTCAACACATCTTTTCAGACAGTATTAAAGACTGACGCACAGCTGAGGTTCTGAAAGGGCAATGTGGGTTCACTGCCTCAAGTCCTCCCCTTAAATTCAGTAGTCTTTTCCTGTCACTTTACTATCATTTTTCTATTAGCAACACCCCAAGTTAAAAGATTAATATTTAAATAATTATGTTGTTTTCCTGCCTGTGGCTATCAGTAAAGCAACATTTTACTATTCAAGGAAACATCCAAGTATAAACTTCCTAATTAAGTGGTGTATGGCTCACCAGATTTGAAAAGGTTTCTGCACAGATGTAATAATGGCAATTTTCAATTTTCCAAAGTCATTGTAGGCTCCTGAAACTTTTCAGGAAGAACAAAATGGAAGGCATCTCCAACTACAGCTCAACTCTGTGTTTCAGCTCAACTCTCTGTTTATCATCTTCCCACCCTAATGAGTTCTAGTAAGATGATGCCAAGTCTGTTTTTTAGGATCAAACTAGAGTTAGATGGCTAGAGCCAAATTGCAGTCTTGTCAGTTCAGAGACTGAGGGTGTCATTTTGAGACACCACTGCGGGTCTCTGTATGAATGGATAAGTGAACAGAAGAGATTTCTCTGAGCAGAGGGAAAAAACCATGTAATCTGGGAGTTGTGGGAGGTTGGATGGTAGAGCTATAGTCTAATGACTCTGAAGCCTTTCTGAAGCCTGATTATACTTCTGTGCATTTGAGTTCTAGAAGATTTCTCAGGTTTAATTTGATCACTGACAGGAGTTAAAATTCTTTTGCTTTGGGCTTCCCTGGTGGCGCAGTGGTTGAGAGTCCGCCTGCCAATGCAGGGAACACGGGTTTGTGCCCCGGTCTGGGAAGATCCCACATGCCGCAGAGCGGCTGGGCCCGTGAGCCATGGCCGCTGAGCCTGCGCGTCCGGAGCCTGTGCTCCGCAATCGGAGAGGCCACAACAGTGAGAGGCCCGCGTATCGCAAAAAAAAAAAAAAAAAATTATTTTGCTTTGCTTTGTCAGAGATATAAAGCAGCCTACCACTCATATGTCTTATCTTCAATTTTGTGAGATTCTATAGTAACACACACACACACACAAAGAAAGGCAATGAAAATACCATAACCAAAACCTAAGAGAGAATATTTGTAGTATATAACAACAAAAAGATTGAGACCACCAAAATACAGAGTCTCTACAAATCACTAAGAGGCAAACAACCCAATAGAAAAATTAGCAAAGGATGTATTATATATACATATTATACAAAAGATTATTACACAGGTAGTCCCCAGAAGAAATAATACAAATAGTTCATATAAAGGTTTTTAAATTTTCAACCTCAATAGTGTTCAGGAAAACGTAACATTTTATCATTTTTCATTTCGAATAACTATTTATAGATTTCTAATTTTTTTCTAATTCTTTAAAGCAATAAGAATGCACACCCCCTAGAAACAAAACTTCTAATATTTATAATCTTTATAACCTTTGATTTTTTTGAGCAAACTTTTTGCATTAATTGGGAAAATACATTATATATTTTTATTTTTAATAAAGAGGACCATTTGAATGAATTTTATGAAATTATGAGCTTTCTAGTGTTTCAATTTATATTACACTTAAGTTTTAGGTTATCAGGAACATTCAATTGGTTTAAACTCAATTTTGAGAATTCTGTGCCATGATTTTTGCTTGTTACACAAAATTAATTTTTATGCTAATTTCAGCTTGACAGAATTGCAAACATAACTCCTTTTACCTTTTGCTATCAAACAGACCCGTAAGTCAATTTAATTCAGCCTAGCTTTCTGTGGAGCTGTTATGAAAGTAAAACAGTAAACTTAAACTGGAACTGGGGTAGATTTTTCTCCAAACATGCATTTGCTGGTGGCATGTTTTTTTTTCCTCTTTTCCCATAACCATTACAAACGTATACGCAAAACTCAGGAAATTACAATTTTCTAAGAATCACTTACTCAACTATCTTTTTCATAGGAAACAAGGCAAGAAAAGGCCACCCATTTCATATAAATTACTCCACTGCATGTAACAAGGATGTTTTACATGATGCTTAAGATCTCTTTTAAATTACATGAATGTGAAAACTGGCCTGGTTAATAGCATGTTTATCATACCTCCGAAAGAAGCGATTTTATCAGAGCCAAATATAACACAAAGTTGACGTTTTCTTTGCAACAACTTTACATTTTTTGCTTGCAATATTCTGAGGGGCTATTTCCATTGCTTCCATGTTGCTTGCTGATTGGGGGGAAAAAATTCCGTGCACAAATGGAATTTTAAAAAAATATGTAAGCAGCAGATGTGAATGTGTGTCAGACAAATGGAGATTTACAGCATCTCAGTGCTTGCTTCTAACAGCTTGGAAGTATAACCACAGGCCCAGTGTCATTTGAGTTCTGATGAAAATTCATTTGAATTCACATATAATCCATTTCCCTACTCATAGGCCCTGAAGGATGATGATGCTGAAACTGGATTGACTGATGGGGAAGAAAAAGAAGAACCCAAAGAAGAGGAGAAATTGGGAAAACTTCAATATTCACTGGATTATGATTTCCAGAATAACCAGGTCTGAGGGGGAAAATGTCTTGTAATTCCATTACGTTTTCTGAAATTACCAACTAGAAATTGAAACAAGATACTTCTTAAAACATTTGGTTTGCTACGAGGGGAAAATGCAATTATCAAAGCTATTGATGAAATCATTTCTAAGTACAGGCGGTCCCCTACTTGCTAATTTAACTTCTGGTAATTAGAATCCACAGTGTTCAGCCGATTACATCTACTTATGGCACTTACAGCAGGCAGGCAGAATACAAATTAACTTGAAGCCATCAGTCTGATTCTGAGAGCTCCCAGTCACAGATCCCTCAGGCTGAGCTACAACAATCTTCCTTGGAATTCATGGATTTAGCTCCAAACAGGGCAAGGGACCTTTGAGTTAGACCACCAATTAAGCCAAAGTCTTCAAACAAAAATTAACCATTTGATGAGGAATCAAAGATTAAAAAATTGACTTTCCATGAATTTCAATGGCAAGAATGCCTTATGTAATATGATACTGGCTAAACCTCCTAGCACAAATGAGTTAACGGCTCTAGAAAAGTAGAAAGACCATCAACTTGATTTCTAATGCCTTTGCATGCTGCCCTGCTTCCGGAAAAGTGACAAGGAACTAAAGGTTGCATCAAAACAGTCCCTCCTGCTTTAAAAGCCGTGAAGTGCCCCCTAGATGAATGATAATACTAGCTGGCTTTTATTAACTGCCTGCTATAATGGTAGCTCCAAGATAAATGTTAAAAAAAAAAAAAAACCTCTACCTAAAAAGACCTTCCAGGGGCTTCCCTGGTGGCGCAGTGGTTGAGAGTCCGACTGCCGATGCAGGGGACGCGGGTTCGTGCCCTGGTCTGGGAAGATCCCACATGCCGCGGAGCGGCTGGGCCCGTGAGCCATGGCCGCTGGGCCTGCGTGTCCGGAGCCTGTGCGCCGCAGCAGGAGAGGCCACAACAGTGAGAGGCCCGCGTAACGCAAAAAAAAAAAAAAAGACCTTCTAGGACCCATGACTTTGATGAAGATGTCTCTTTACCTTCTGAACTGTTCAAGAAATTTAAAAGCTAGATAAGAATTAGCTGAGTTAGAGATCAGGCTCTTAAAAATCTATAAGACACAGTTCTCTTCCGACTAGGAGAGCTTTAAATCGATTTCTCCAGTTTGATCAGTTCACTGACCTTTCGGGGTGGGGAAGAACTTGATAGATGTAAATAGAGTTACTACCTAATGCAGCATGTGTTAATTATGTCTAGTTTGATGAGGAATAAACAATAAATAAATCGAACACCAATACTCAGCTTTGGTGACTTATGTCCAAAGTCAGTAATACTGTGAGCTCTAAACAATGGCAGAAATTCTGGACTTTATTTAGGAATTGACTGTTCAAATAATGTCTTCACTTTTTGAAGTGTCCAGAGGGTTCCTCAAAAAGAACATATTGATACGTACCACCATATAATAAATAATTGTATTTAGTTAGCTTCATTACAGCCCTGGCTCATTATTTTATAATACGTTCCAGAAAACTGCATGTTGGTTATAGATACAAGCTAATAGGTATGGAATTATACAGAATTATAGGTATATCATTTCTAGTTAATTAAATAGGGCATTTGAGGTCATTTTTATCGCTTCTACCAAAATTTGATCATTAGGGATTGGTTGAGAGCAAAACTGCCTATTATTTATGTATTCTAGAGAAGGTCAAGGTCAACTTACATTATCTTAACACAAAACATCTTTTCCAGAAGTATAACCTGCCTTTATATATGTAGCCAACAATTTTCTACTAATTTATTCTACTTTCATATTTTCCAGTAGAAATCTAGTGGATCTCATCTTGGTTAGTCATAATTTTGAAACTTCTACGTTGGCTTTGAGTACTCTAAGTAACATTTTATAAGGTAGTATTTTTAAGAATACAGCACTGAATTTTTTTTACTCAAATATAATTCAAATGCATTTACTCTTCCTTTTCTAGCAAACCCATTTTAGAAGGTATTTCATTCAGAGGATCTAGGGTATTCTACCTGATAAATTATTTTAATAGTATGCATTTATTCTTCCAAACGTTCTCCGCTAATCTGATTTATAAAATGATTCCTATGAGTCATGGAAGATAAAGTCTGAGGAATTTCGTAGATAAGGCTGTAATCAAATATACACACCTGCTTACCAAAACTAAAAGACAATCCTGAAAGTCCTCTAAGAACCTTTCATGGTGGAGAGAAATGTGATACTTATCTCTCAAGCAGAAGTCAGAGGGGGGTTGGGAGAAGTAATTCCACCTCTATCAACAAGATACCCCCAAATCTTTAAAGTACAGATGATCAAGTTTGAAAGAGTTTAGGCTATATCACTAGTGCTTTCCCTGCCCCAAAGAAAAGTATTACAAAAAGTGAGGAGAGAATATAATCTTGCTTATTCACATTGCTATCCAAAGGCAAATTCCAAATACCAACTTGGCAAACCTAGAGATGAACTGTTTGCTTTACTAATCATGTCTTTATAAGCTGATGTCTATTTTAACCATTCTTTGACCATCTGTCTACGTTTTGTATACCTACAATCCAGCATTCTTATTGCTACTGTTGTATGATGAAGTCACAAAGATCTTGAAGCATTAAGATGGAAACAACAATCTTTAAGGGTATTGGTCTAGGTTAAAACTTGAGCCAACTAGCCAAAGTGCACATGGTGGGTCCATTTTGTAGAAAGTGGATGTGACTTTTTCAAGGAGGTGACTTGCTTTTCCACTCTATTGGTGGAAAAGGTACAGACTCAACATTTCAGACCCTGATGTGAACAGCTATGATGTGACTGCATTTTCTGAAGGGTATATACATTGAATAACAATAAGGGAGTCTACTTTTGTTTCCCATATGGATCTAAACCAGTCTGTTGACACAGCATGTCTGATGGCAGGGCATCAGAAGAGTCTGCTCACACCTTCTGTTTCCTTTGCAAAAACATTATCAGTGCCAGCCAATACCCGCATTCCTAATAAGAGATAGGAATGTATCACTGAGAAAACCAGACGTGAAGAAATGCAGAGATTTCTGCTGTATTTGAAAAATATCAGAAACTTAGTCACTTAGCATTAAAAACCATAACTGTAATCTCCCCTTCCTTTATATGAAGCTAAAATTATATTTCTTTGACCCCATGTCCTATATTTAACACAGAATTTAATATACAATAATCATTTTACTCTAAGTTAAAACAAGGAGGAGCCAGTACCCAAGTAAAGGTCAAATATGATAGAAACTTGAAAATCTTATTTTTATCTCAAAAAGCTACCAAATTCTAAGAAAATTTCTATTTAGCTGCTCTGGGGCTTTGGTTCAAAATAAGAATTTCCTACTTTATAATTACAAGCTTGTGATTGTTTAACAATTTCTTTCCACTTACAAATCATGCCCTGGAAAGAAAAATAATGCACAAGGGCTTTTAGCAACTGGAAAGTTATTTGATTGCAACCCTTTTGCAAACATGAATTCCATATTTAACTGTAATCAGCAACCTTTTAAAAGCCTCTTTTGTGTTTAAAACCAGGCTTCCTAGAGCCTGCATCTGTCGTAATTGGGTTTCTGAAGTCTATGCAGCTCACTTCATTTGCCTTCTGTGCTCAGATTCAGAAGAGAATAAAAGTTTATTAAAAGCAAAGAACAAAAGGGAAAAATCACAATATGCAGCAGTGTGAACACATCAATCTTTTCCAACATGTCCACCAATGCCAGTGTTTGCTGTATCCTGCCTCTCATTTCAGCTGCTGGTAGGAATCATTCAGGCTGCCGAGCTGCCCGCCTTAGACATGGGGGGCACATCTGATCCCTATGTGAAGGTGTTTCTGCTGCCAGATAAAAAGAAGAAATTTGAGACAAAAGTCCACCGAAAGACCCTTAATCCTGTCTTCAACGAGCAATTTACTTTCAAGGTAATTTTTTTTTTGTACTTACTAATGAACTTGTCCTCTGTTGTTCTAGATAACAGACTGATCTCATCCTGACACATATAGAGACCACTTGACCACTTGTTCAGAGACTCACAAATGATTCTATTCAGAATATTTAAGATTCTTATCTTCAATGTAATGAGGACTCTCTATTGCATTAAAATTTGGTCCCAGTAGGATTCAGCTCAGCTATTTCAGAAAAGAATATGGACTGGGATAGAACTAGGATGTCATTCGTATCTAAAAAGTGAGTTCAGCTTCAAGTGTGTCTGTGGACCTGAACGTTTCCCCCCTCTCTAAAATAAAGCCAAAAGAACTGTAAACTTTTTCCAGGTTTCCAAGTTCCTGAAAATAAATCACGACCACAGAATAAAGTAAGCTGTGCAACACTATTTAAATGGTACAATGAGGTATTACTCTCGTTGCAAAATTTTTTGTGTACAGGGGAAATTTAAGTATTCTAAAACATTCTGCTTAACCCACCAATAAAAAGAATATGAACCTATTGTTTTTTTCCATCTCTAGCATTTTCCTCTTACTCTTGGCTCTTCCCTGGTGTTCTTCATCTTGTTGAGACACCTCAATTAACAAGCAGTAACAAAGAGGAATTCTGGCCACATAATAACTCAGCAGGAAAAGGTGCTTGGCAGGTCTCAGGCATCTCTGCATATACGAGTAGTCTCTGTAGTTCTCATCTTGAAATCATGCATAAAAACAGTCTTTTGGTAGACATGTTTAACACGTGAAATTTTTTGAAATGCATTACTTAAAACAATACATGTCTGTGAATATGCCGAGGAGCAGATTCAGAATCACCTGTCTACCAGTCAGCCTTAGCGATAGCACGCACCTGACATTAGCAAACATCCTGGTATGAAATAAATGGATGAAACTGAGGGCGTGAGTCATTCCCATGAACCTTGTTTCCAATTTTGTAAAAGAGCGGTATCTTTCTATTCACTCTAAAATTAGAGTTTTTAAGACAAAAAAAAAATCCCTCATCTACTGTCAGCAACTCTGTTTAAAATCTATACTTTTCTAAACCCAGATAGTTCATGTAGAGTAGCAGTAAAAACCAGCTTATGAAGAACTAATCATTAGGGTCAATATACCACAGGACATAAGTGAAAACGAAACAAAAAAATATTGCAAAAGGTAATTACAATCCTTCTGTTTGACCATGTATTGATCTTAATTTAGGTCAGTAGTTTCTAACCACAATTTAGTCAGCACATTCTTAAATTATTTGAAATATTGTGGGGCTTTGTTTTTGTTTTGAGTTATCTATATGTCATTTCTTTTAAAAAAGTGTATTGCTAATAATTTTTAGTAATGTCTATAACCTCAAGAATTATAATCATTGAGATTTTGAAATTGCCTATAAAATTTAATAGGTTCCATTTTACTTCAGGAGTGTTGATCACATCATAAATCAATCCAAAGTACAATATATTTTGATAGATTTGAGAAATATACCACCGTTTCTAGGAACTAGTTAATTTTTCCTTGTAGGCCTTGTAGATTATGCATCTTAAATGCCAATAGGCTGTATGATACAAGAATGGAAGCAAAACAGTTTAAAGAGGATTGGCTTTAAAATTGAGTTCAAATCCACTGAACATGAACTTGACATGCCCCACATGAAATGCTCCTTCTTTTCTCCACAACAAACTACCATTTGAAAGAGCTACTCATCATTCAAACAGTAAATATTTATTAAGTGCCTACTGTGTACCAGCACTGTGCTAAATGCTTTACATGTATTCGTTTGGCCTCAACCAGCCCCTGTGAAATAGACACTGTTATCATCACTTTTTGATGGATGAAAAAGCCGAGGTTTATTTACTTGTCCCAGCGCCATCAGTGGGAAAAAGGGGGAACCCAGGCCCAGACCTGCCTGACCTCAAGCTCAAGTTTTTGACTAATGCCCTTTCAGTACAATCACCAAAAAATCTAGAGAGATTTCAGAAATCAGATGAAATTTTCAAGAGTTCATCCCTACTCTAAAATTCCTTATTTCTTCCTTTCAAAACTGGCTCTTTGGAAGGGTTTATTTTTTCACTCTAAAGTAGAAAATGTGCTGTGCCTAGTTTTTAATCATAGTATTTTAATCTGATTCCAAATAGATGACAAATGATATAAAATAAAAACTCTTTGGAAAAACCAAAATTTCTTGTATATATGCAGTCAAATATTCTTCCTTCTCCTTTCCTTCTTAATATACAGAGTTAATTGAGAAATGTTTGCTGGAGCATAACACAACTATTTACACTGATAAAATAATAGCAAGTGTCTGAAAGTTGATCAAACCTTCAATACAAGTCTGAACAATTTCTTAATTAGGCATTTCTTCCCGGTTACTGAAGTGTAGCTTACTTGGATTGCCCTGCTTTCTCTGAATATTAAAAATGTCACTAATAAATATCCCAACCCATAGCATCTGTCCCAGTTATATTTGAACAGCTGGAGAATTCATCAGTTCTTGGCCTTTTGCCACTGCTCATCCTAAAGAGTGTCGTACCTAAGAATGAACTTCAAGATCTAGATTATAATGCATCTCTGATATTCAAAACAGCAATTTTCTAGTCAGCTCTTGTCAATCAGTAACTTATTTTAAGGAATAGGTGAGGCACCTTGTGAATTTCATTCAAGTCCTTGCAGACTCCTAGCATGCCTGTTCACATATCACTGCTCCATTAAACTATGACATCCAAATGGCCTGAAAGAGCGGGAACTCTCCTCAATACTCTGTAATGGCCTATATGGGAAAAGAATCTAAAAACAGAGTGGGGGGCTTCCCTGGTGGTGCAGTGGTTAAGAATCCACCTGCCAATGCAGGGGACATGGGTTCGAGTCCTGGTCCGGGAAGATCCCACATGCAGCGGAGCAACTAAGCCCGTGTGCCACAACTACTGAGCCCGTGTGCCACAACTACTGAAGCCCATGCGCCTAGAGCCCGTGCTCCACAACAAGAGAAGCCACCGCAATGAGAAGCCCACACACCGCAACAAAGAGCAGCCCCTGCTCACAGCTAAAAGAAAGCCCGTGCACAGCAACGAGGACCCAACGCAGCCAAAAATAAAATAAATTTATTTTAAAAAAAGAGTGGACATATGTGTGTGTATAACTTATTCACTTTGCTGTACACCTGAAACTAACACAACTTTGTAAATCAACTATACTCCAATAAAATTTCTTTTAAAAATGAAAGAGTTAGTAGAACTTTTGAAACAACTTATCTACCCGGTTAAGTTGCACCCTGACAGTATAACTTATCATAAAAATGACAACAAAATATTCTACAAGAAAAACTTATTTATATAGTCAAGTGCAATTGGCTTGGTTTATTCGTATATTAACCTTGAAGTGTTTCTAGCCTGACTAATAGTATGAGCTATTATTAATAATACTAACAGCTTCTAGAACTTTGGGATAAAGTGATAAATCACTATGGTAAGTCCTCATTTTCTCCCAAGTAATTTAAGCCCCAAGCAGTTAGTTAAATGATTCAATTTAAGGAAAAAACCCCCAAAGCACAAGTATCTCCCTGTTCTGTTTATCCAACATAAATATTAAAATTAAAGACTATAAACAGGTAACATGTTTTAAGCATTTTTTGTGACCAGATATTTTGTCCTCATCTTTTTATTTAGGTGCCGTATTCGGAATTGGGTGGCAAAACTCTGGTGATGGCTGTCTATGATTTTGATCGTTTCTCCAAGCATGACATCATTGGGGAATTTAAAGTCCCCATGAACACAGTGGATTTCGGTCACGTAACTGAGGAGTGGCGTGATCTGCAAAGTGCAGAGAAGGAAGAGGTAAGAAAAACATTAGCATTTCTAATGTGACAAGCCGTACTCGCCAGTTGCTACTCTCATACTAACCTATTGAGAGCTGCTGGGGTGACGTGAGTGATGTGGCCCTCCAGCTTCTGACAGTGAGCAAAATAGGGTCAGGGGATTGCATAACCTCGTAAAAAAGTATACTGATCTTCTGGGTCTTATTTGAAAGAAAACAAAGGTTTGTGCAGGTCTACAGATAATCCCCTGGGGTTGAGGGGACAGACAGACAAACACACCACTTCTAAAAGCTTAGAAATTACACACACACACACACACAATCTGCTTCTTTAAAAGGACAGTGAAAAGTCATCTTTTCCTTTGTATTTTTCCACAAAGACTTTGTTTTCTACATAGATTATATAGCTATTAAATAGAAATGAAATGGCACTTTTTCCTTGATTATTTCTGCATATTATAGACAGTTCATTATTTCTCCTAAAGATATCAGAGCACAATGGGTAAAACGTCAAATAAAATTCACAAAGGCAGATATTAAATCCACTTTTTAAGTGACTCACATTTTTACAGTATTCTTCACATTGTTTTGCCCCAGTTTTAATAGGTTAGCCCAGGATTTTTCTGTGATTTAAAGAAGGGAATTTCAGTAGCCTTAGTGCATTTAAACTGCATAATAATCAATTCTATTTGATTATGCTATGCCAGCCTGACACTAGTGCTTTTCTGAGCCAGTGTCTCAACAGGCCAAAACCAGAAAAGCAAACAATTCTTAGTTTCTCTGAATTCCTAAAGCAACTCCTTTTCCAGCCATTTTTTTGTTCCTAACATGGGTTTATAATTACCCAAGGGATTGCCAACAGCCTTTGTCATTTAGGATCACTAGACGCCTTGGATTCTGTAAGGTGTGGTCACTTTGGGGCCACCAGGGAAATCAGAAAGTAACCCAAGCCTTCAGAGAAACTCAGCCAAGAATATCACCTGGGAATCCTTTCAACCTAAGGTTTTCTGTAACCATTATTACTATTGAGGTTTTAGAACAGGTTTATTTATTACTATACTGAAATTGAATTTTATTAGTGCTCTAAAATTATTACTTCGTTGTAAAAAAAAAAAAAAAAAACGAGTCAAAATTATTTGAGTTAAGCTCTGCTTTTTCTTTGGAAGGAAAACGTTTAGTCAAAATTAGATTCTTGGATATTGAAATAGATTTACTGCCCCTGTGGATAGAACCACCCAAGGATAATATGGAGTTTTTAAGTTTTACAACTTATTTGAGTAGTTCTTCCCTATGAGTAGACCAATATCTATATTAAAATGCAACATCTGTGTGAAAAACATTTAATCCTTTAATCATAATGTTGCTAGTCATTTAACAAAGTAGTGACCTGTTTCACTGCATTTTTATATTTTATTGACATATTTGACTTTGTAAGTTCCTTGTGGCTGGGGGATAGGGGTGGGACCATAACAAGTATTATTAACTGATAGATTTTTGTTAATTGATTATTGGTTGGCTTCTTGGTCGAGTATCCAGATAGGACCCACTTGTCCTTCACAAGCCCACCTGTCCAGAGGGCATGGCTCATGTCCTTCCCCCCCCAACTAGTCACTATCAAGTGGTATGGGATTCCAAGACTACACCCCTGGGCTTCTGAAAAGTTGGTAAATATTTTTGTCTGTGTTAGGAAATGTAATCCATCAAGCCATTTTCTTCTTTAAAAAATTCTTTGAATACGGGCAGAGTTTGATACTTGACACTGAGCTGACAGGTATGACGCTAGAATCTACGAGTTTAGGTAGACTGCCCAAAAAGAATCACGTTTTTATTCTCACCCCCTGAATTGCCCGTTTTCTCTCTTTTATAACTTTCTTCCTCCTCATCTTCTCTCCCTATGAAAGATTTTTTTTGTGATCCAACTTACTCAAAATGATTCACCAGGGCTTCCCTGGTGGCGCAGTGGTTGAGAGTCCGCCTGCCGATGCAGGGGACGCAGGTTCGTGCCCTAGTCGGGGAAGATCCCACGTGCCGCGGAGCGGCTGGGCCCGTGAGCCATGGCCGCTGAGCCTGCGCGTCCGGAGCCTGTGCAAACGTTCATTATGTACTGCTATATTCCTAGCACTGTGCCAGGTGTTAAAAAAAAAAAAAGAAACGTGAAAAGGGTGGACACTGCTCTTGCTTTCATGGAGTTTAGTGCTGCCTCACTTTCCTCCCTCACTCCAGTTTTTGCCTTGCTTATTGCCAGCTAGACTGATTTCTAGTAAAAGTCTTGCCTTTAAGATCAAACATTCCTGGGTTTCAATCCCTACAGATCCATGTACTAGCTCAGAGACCTTAGACAAGTCACTTATGCTCTCTAAACTTCAGTATTTTTTTTTTAATCTAGTAAGTGGTCTAACATTATCTTATTTTACAGATTAAATAGGATAGAGTATACTAGCATGGAGTCTGCTATTTGACATATTCAACTAGCAAGAGATCTCCCATTCTTTCTTCTTGACCGATCTTTTTTGTGTCCTTTCTTTCTTGTGCTTTCATCTCCCCATTTGTTCTACTCTTTTTCCTCTATGTGTATTGCTCTACTCTTTTCCTCACCACCACTGTACTTACTGAATGGCTCTGGAGATTTTTAACGGGAAATAATTCTATAACTGTACTTTTAAACCCTGGAGCCTTTCCTCTTTGGTATCTACTTGGGAATAATTTTTGATTTTCAGTTGAGTGACTATTTCCTTTTATCATGATATAGGAAACCTTATAAAACAGATGTCTAGCTTACAAAGTATCTCTGGATAACTAGATTCAGGTATAAACTTTCTCCTAATAAATAAGATTCCAATTACATTTTATCTCTAAAGAATTACTCCTCACTGATAACGTGCTATCTTTTCATCTACTGTTCACTAACTAGAGAAAATTATAGTTGTTTGAATAAACTGAAGTCTTAGATTGACTTTAGTTCTCACGGTTTCAAACAAAATTCTTTTTCCATTTTATATGAGCAATTTTGTTTAAGATTTTTGTTTTGCTTTCCTCTAAAGTGTTAAATCTTCTTTTTAATGTCATAATGAGTGAAAGATACCAAAGAAAGCGAGAAAAAGGAATTCAAGAAACAGCTTTGGAATCTAGAAACTGAACCGCTAGTCATTAATAGTCTGTTCAAGGAGAGACTTGGATTTAAACGGGTTAAATACAGCCCACTAGGATCCAACCCCAGGGTTTTGATAGCATGGGGTAGGCTTTGTTGTTTAAAGTTATAAAATATAAAAGTCATAAGATGATGAAGCAATTACGTAAGTTAAAGGATTATGTGTTATCTTAGTAAGCAATTAAATACGCGAGCAATTGGGGAGAAACTGGAAAGGAGCCTTATCTAAAAGTTACTAAGCACATGTTTGAAACACAGGGGGTGTTGAAGAGAGAAATTAGGCCAGAAGAGCTTCAACAAGCACACAACTCCCATTGTTAGATTCTAGCCCGTGGAGAAAACCTCTGTGCTGAAGTTTCCATCCTGACTTTATGACGTTTTTATGACTAACACAATCCAAGTCCCCTCCCTTACTAGTAGTTCAGGTTCGCTAGCCTTTTTTTTTTTTTGTCTAATGTTGCATGACTGATGACCCACTCTCCTTCCACCTGCTAACAGGTGAAGATGGAATCTGACCTTGCAAGACAGCTAAACCTTTCTCTTCCTTTTGTCTCTTTAAAACAGAAGTCCTTTGAGTTTCAAGAGATGGTTACGCATAAAACCATTGTCTTAATTTTCCCCCTTTTCAGGTTAAGGCCTCAAACATCATCCTTTATAATCAGTATATACAGTTCTTCCACTGGCAAAAGGCTTCTAACATGTATAGCCTCAGGCTACCTGCTGAATTTTTTTTTTTTTTCTTTTCTTTTTTTCTGTACGCGGGCCTCGCACTGTTGTGGCCTCTCCCGTTGCAGAGCACAGGCTCCGGATGCGCAGGCCCAGCGGCCATGGCTCACGGGCCCACCCGCTCCGCGGCATGTGGGATCTTCCCGGACCGGGGCACGAACCCGTGTCTCCTGCATCGGCAGGCGGACTCTCAACCACTACGCCACCAGGGAAGCCCTACCTGGTGAATTTTTAAGATTTTCTTCATTTTAATCATTCAAGAATATTTATGTCATCCATAAGTCAAACCTGAAGCCAACCTCCAGATATTTGGAGTAATCCATTCTTTTAATATTTTTACTTAATTACTTCAAATATTATGATCAATAGCTATGACTCCATTTTCTTTTTTAATGAATTTTATTTATGATCATTGCAGCAACTGTATCAGTCCTGTACCCCAGCATCAAGTACATCTTCAAAGCATTTAGACCCTTTTTATTTTAGCATTTGTTCCTAATTTTTCATCCCTATGCCTTCCACTACTACTTTTTAATCCCTAAAAACAGCATAAAATACCACCAGAATGCAACTGGATCCCTTTTTTTTTTAAGGAGTCTGTCTCATAACTTGACCAGTACTATTTTGTCTCCATTAGAAAATGTCCATCACCTCTGCTTTGTGTAGAATTCGTTAAAGAGTGATTTTTAAATGAGATTCTGTAATCTAGTACAAATGGAAAAAAAACTGATTGCTGAATTAAAACAAGTTGGGACATAATTTAATTAGGACCCAAGCAGAAGGGAAGAGAAGCTACTTTAGTGCCTTAATAGAAAATCAGTTTTGCAAGAAAACTTCACATTTTTAAGTCTAATTAGAAAAACATTTAATTCACAGAAAAGCATTTGGAGAATACATATTCAATCAAAAATCCAAAGTTTTTTTAAGCTTATGATAAGTTACTTGATATGCCTTTGGAATGCGTTCAAGTCATTACTCCTTATGGCATCTCTTTTGTCCAAGGATCATGAAAGAACTGATGCTGTTTCTAAGTATACTTAGCAGTCAGATGGTAGCTCATGCCCTCCAGGAATCTCCGCACAACAAATTAGTGCCCTGAACTTTCGTTCCTCATAAAAGGTTAAGTGCAGGAACTTTAATATGGAAGCCAGTAAGAATCTACCTTGTCACTCACAAACTATCACATTAGAGAAATGCAACAAAGACACTCATTTTGACCCCCAGCATTCCAGGAAGGTATACTTATTTTTACTTCTTCATCGTCTGTCTTCCCCACTGGACTATAGGCAGCATATCTATTGTTCCCAACTGTGAAACCAAGTTTAATCACAGAGGCAAGCACACAGTAGGTGTAAAAAAATATTTTCGAATTAATGAATGAGGCAGAGTTGCTTATTATACATGAGAGATGTTTCAAAACTTCCATTT
The DNA here is from genome assembly GCF_003676395.1 of Aethalodelphis obliquidens. NCBI lineage: Eukaryota > Metazoa > Chordata > Mammalia > Artiodactyla > Delphinidae > Aethalodelphis > Aethalodelphis obliquidens. Next base: position 25,894,680 of record NW_020837952.1, read on the forward strand.
TAAAGTCCATGTTATGGTAATTGTGTTCTTATTTTACAAATGAAGTTTAAAGTATTCTGAAAAACCATCAATAAAGTATCTTAGCACCAAACAATGAAAGTGATTTAGTACCCTTTTGTCTTTTCAGTCTTTTTATATCAAAGGGAGGCAGTATAGATGCTTAGCAAAATCATTCTAATTGTTTTTGTTGATGGTCATGAAAATGATGAGTTTCTCTCACTAATTTTTTGGGGGGAGGTGAGGGGTAAAGGCTTATTCAGGATCTCTTTCCTCTGTATAAACCTTTTTATCCTGTTTCCATGATGCACGGAGAGCTTGTGGCTCAGCTTAATTTAACTTTTATTTAAAGTTAAGATTTAGTTAAAGCTCTGATTTGAGTCTCTGCTGGCAACATGGAAATTTACCCAGAGGGAAATGGGAAAGAATCAATTCCAAGGAGAAGTCCAAGAATATGAACAAAATCTAAGTTTATTGTATCTAGAATATTTGTTGCTAGTCAGATTTATAATAAAATAGATATAAAACAATTCAATAATATTATATGAAGACCATGATATATTTTAGTGTACTTAGTATCTATGTGTCCATTTTGTGGTACGTGCAACATAATAGTTTCCCTTTAAACTAAGTAGAGTTGCATTTGATTTCTTGATATGTCTTTGGCCATAGCTGTGGTTTACTTGCATCTGAGTTTGGTCAGAATTTCAATCACCAATTATAACTGTATTGCTATGCATAATAAGTATTGTCGGCTTCATGATGTGGTTTCTAAAAACATCATAGGAAAGAATAACTGGAAATATCCTTCTAGTGTGTAGGACTGTAATTTGATTGCCTTTCTAGTTAAAAAGCCTTTTCAGGCACAAATGGATGAAAACAAATTCTCACTTCACTGAGATTCTAAATGAAAATTTGGTATCATTTGTCTGCTAAAATAAAAACGTGGGAACTGTGAGCTTCAGTTTTATTGGGGACTTAACTGAGGACTATAGCCCCAGAGACAGCCTCTCAGATAGCTCCAAGGAACTCTCAGGAGGACATAAGGGGGGAGGTTAGTATATATGTGATCTTGGCAAAGAGGTTTGGCAAGCAAAAGCACATCTCTGTAGAAGGTTGCTACTAGCCACAAGGAAAAGATATCTCAGTTAACGATTTTAGTGCTTTAAAGTATGGGAAGATGCAAGAATTTGGGTTCATAAGATTTTCTCCTGAAAATATCTAACTATCTGAAAGCCTTGTTCTGCCAGTTTTCCCAGAGCACAGAGTGCCTCATTCCTGATCTCCACCCTGAGCTCCTTTCAGGGTATGTTAAAGGTCAGCAACTCCAGTAGCTAATGACTCAATCCTTGTAGAATCAGACAGCAAGCGACATTCTTTAGTTGGCCCTTTTTTTTTTTTTTACTGTGAATTCCCTAGAAAAAATAAATTTAGACTCTAAAGAATTAAGTGGAGGGAGAGACCCTGGACATTTTGAAAATGCCCTTTGACGACCTCCCATGGTTCCCCCATTATCATACCCTAACCTACTGCATTACCCTCCCCTTCACAGCTGTCATGGCCCAGAGGCCTGGATTTCCAACCCACCTCCCTCGGTTCCAAAATTCATCTTATTAAAAGCTTCCCTTAACTTCTCTACCTAAGTTATAAACACCAATAATAATAAGAGCTACTATTTACTGGGAATCTACTGTGTGCCCACAAAAAAACTTCACAACAGTCTTCAAAAGTGGCATATTAAATCTGTTTTACAAAATGAGGGGAAAAACAAACCTGAGCCCAGGAAAGTCTAAGTCGTCTGTCCAAGTTCACACAACCAATGTCAGAGCTAAACTTCAAACACCGGTCTTTCTACTTCACCACTCTTTCTACTTCACCATACCATCTGCTTTAAACAGTGTCTCTCAGTCTCTTTAGCCTCCAAGTGTAGCTATAAACTCAACTTAAATGCAACAACAAAAAGAAGAGCAAAACCAAACTGATACAAATTAGTTTTTCCTCAGCTTTGGCTTATTTTGGAATTTCAACATTTGGTCAATTTTCTTTGACAACATTCAACTGATTAAAATCTACATATATATTTTCCCTCTCAAATATTATAATACACTGCAAATGTAACACAGCAAAAGAAAAAAAAAACAGTAAGTAGCTATGGCATTTTTGTTTCTTCTTCATAATATTTCATAAATACTTAGCATGAATTCCTGTCCAGGATACAAAGTCCTAAAATTCAAAGGTCCTGTCCAGGATACAAAGCCCTAAAGTTCAAAGGTACTCATTAACACAAACATGTTATTATTCACTCATGATTGCTGATGAATTTAATGAAGGCAGAGGGATTTTGTTTTCCAATAAAAAAAATTCATTAAATAGAATTTAAATTCCCATTCATTTATTCAGAACATATATTGAATATCTGTGAAATTACCACTGTAAAGTGCATGGAATGGAAGATTAAGATTCACATGTGGGAAATGGTCAATAATAGTAGCAAAATTTCGTAATGAAAATTAACAAAAGCAGTTTGGTAAAGAGCCAGATCTGAAGTATAAATTACAGGGCACCGTATGTTTTAGGCGCAAAGAAAAGGTACGGACAGGGAGGGTCCGTGGAAGAGTTGAAAAAAGTGAGCTAGTCTTTTAAAACTGAGTAGATTTTGAATAGGCAGAAGGAAACTAAGAACGCCTTCCAAAAGTTAAGAGGTGAACAAGAGACAACTGACAGAGCTAAGACCGCCAATGACAGGCCCAGGTAGAAGTAGAGTGAAAGCTTGAACAGATATCCTGAGAAAGAAGACTAAATGAAGTAGTTTAGTGACAGTTTGTCCCTTACAATGTCAGACTGATCAACCTAAACTCAGGACGCGAAATAAAGCTCGTAAAACTTGTTCTTCCCAAGGACAAGAGCTGGAATATGAAAGCCAGCCCCACCTCTATGCCAAGCACTCTACTAAGTGCTTTTCTCACATGATCTCAGGTAATCCTTGGTGCAGTCCTATGGGGTCATTCTTCAGATCCCTGTTTGGGATTGGCCAATCCCCATCGGCCCGGTGCACCCAGAAGGTAAGCACCAGAATAAAGATTTAGACCTAGGTCTGACGCCCAAACCCATTCTCTCTCTCCTCTGCCATATTGCTACTTAATTGACTAACACTCAGTGAGTCCAAGGATATTGCCAATCTTGTTTCTCTTCTTATCCCCAGTGCCTGGCACTGTGCCTGGAACATCCCAAGTGCTTAAATAAGTATTTCCAAGGGAATCGGTTGGACAAATTAAAATAAAAATTTTCTTTTACAAACATGCATGAGTCATACCACCTTCAGAGAAGTCATCTTTGAAGGATACCCAGTTATTCCAGTTGTACTGCCTATATGGTACATATTTTGAATTCCAGCCCCTCTCTCCAAAAGTCTTTCTCAGTATACAATACAGTCTTCTCTCTGTCCTCAGTTGTGGCCTGTCTTTAAAAAGTAAGTTTGATTGAAATGGTCATAAGCTGTTTCCAAGTATGGCCTATAAGGTGATGATCCAACTGAGTAAAATAGTTTTAGTTATTATGATCAAGTAATGAAGTGGATGTTCTTGTGAGACTTCTATTCTGACTCTGACCAAAATGTTTTGAGCAATAACATCATTATATAGTCTCTCAAATGGGTCACTATAGGAAAAATCATCAAGAGATATAAGTTCTGGATACATGTAGTGCCAAGGAAATCTGTTTTAATAGAAACTAGTGTAGGTGTTAGTTTTCTTTTTTATTTAAAGAATAAAGAGTGAGAGTTTTCAGTTGAACTTTAAATACAGCAAAGTGGTTTAGAAGCATGGATTTCATGAATATAGATTGGAGGAGCATAAAGTGAGGAGTGGGAATTGAAAGAGGAATGAATAGAAAACAAAAGAAGGGTGAGAAAAATGATATAGACAAGTGCAATCTTGCCTGTATCTGGTTGTTTTACTATTGAAATAGCAAAGAGGATTCTGAGTGGGAAGCAGCGTCATCAATGCAGGAGAATGTCTCGTTCTGTCCTGTCCTCCAATTCCACACATTTGGATCTTGTACAATGTCATCTTTTCTGGTGGTTCATCATATGCTTTGGAACAATTTTTTTTATTATCTTGTTTGTGACTTCTTCAAATAAAATGTTTTCACCTTCTGCTTTACTCCTGCCTCGCTTTGAGCAAGCCAAATGTTTGTATTGTGAATCCTTAATCCATTACAATCTGTTACCCTGCAATTAGATGAAATGTCAGCAATTCAGTTGTACTATTTGTACTAAAGAATAAAGGAGAAGAATGAGGACTTGCTGATAAACAAGAACTTAAATAATTAAAGGATGAAAGAGAGGGAGCCCGCATACACACATGCAAACCTACTTGTTTTACACGTGGCTGAGGTTCTTTCCAATTGTGAACAAGAGGCCTTAAATACTGCAAATTACTTTTATTCCTTCATTCTTTCATTTATTCAACATATATTTATTAGGGCTCTTTTGTGAGCCAGGGACTGTACTAGCTTCTAGAAAAACAGTGATGAAGATAAACAGACCCATTAAGCGTAGTCAATTATACTTTAATTATGAGACAGTACCACAAGTAGATAAAAGCTCTGAGCCTGGACTCCACCAATGTGTATCCAACCATGACTCCACTTACTATTGGTGTCCTTAGGCTTGTTACTTAACCCTTCTGTAAAATGGAATTAATATTACCCACCTCCATGAGTTGTGATACACTCTAAAAGATAATTCATTTAAAGCACTTAAACAATACTTGGCACCTAATAAACTCTCAACAAATACTAGGTTTTCTTATTATGGAAGACACTGATCAGAGCCTTTATTTCCTTGCCACTGAAAAAGCACTGCTCTGACCACTAGACTTATATACTTTCTTTTGTGAGGAGACTGAGACAGCCTTAGGGTTCAGAGGACATCAGCATACAGTTCTGATGAAAGACAGGATATCCGAGTTTAGCCCCCATGTGTGAGAAACGGTGGATGAAGACAGACTGTGGGTGACATGGAGAAGAGGTCACAAGGCCCATCCAGGGTAAGGCTTAGCACGCATGAGTGGAAGGTGGCACTAACACAGTGTGGCCCCAATGACCACGCACTTCTCTATGCTCTGACACCACAAAAAAAGAATTCAAAGTCCAGGCCCTACTAAATCAAAAAGACTGTCAGTAACAAGTATTGGTGAAGATGTGGCAAAATCGAAACCCTCACACAACTCTGAAGGGTGTAGCCACTTTGGAAAACAGTTTAACGGTTGCTCAAAATGTTCAACAGAGAGGATTCATATGACCTAGCAACTCTACTCCTAGGTTTATACTCGCCCCCCAAAGTGGAGGCGCGTTTCCACACAAAAAAATTGGAGAAGAATGTTCGTAGCAGTATTTTTCACAATTGCCAAAGAGTGGAAAGAATTCAAATTTCCATCAACTGATGAATAATTAGACAAAACATGCTATAGTCATACAGTAGAATATTATTCAGCCATAAAAAAGAGTGTAGCACTGATACGTGCTACAACATGGATAGACCAGAACAGCCAAATCCACACAGACAGAAAGCAGATGAATGGTTGCCTAAGGCTGGGAGTTGCAGGGTGGGGTAGGGGGCAGTAGAGGAGGAGGCATGAGGAATGACAGCTGGTGGGTATGAGTTTCTTTGTGCGCTGATGAAAGTATTCTAAAATTAGATAGTGGTGATGGTTAACACAACTCTGAATCTACTAAAATCCACTGAATTGTATCCTTCAAGAAGGTGAATTTTCTAGTAGGTGAAGTATAACCTCAATAAAGCAGTTTTAAAAAAAAATGTTATTTCAGGCACTGAAACCCTAATCATGGAAGCATGATGTTCTAGGTTGACCTGGGGCTCCATCTGAAACAGAACTGATGTATGCTGGGAATCCTCTCCCAATACTGTTTCCAAAGTTGAGGGATATTTCCTCAAAATATTCCAGTCTCCCTTTAAATCAGAACATGTGTCTGCAGGATCCCGCTCTTCACCACCACACCTCTTGATGTAAGGTCAATGCTAAGACCCCTTGGATAGATGAAGAACCCAGGCTCAGGCCACGTGGCTAGCCAGTGAGAACTCAGGATTCAGACACCCTTTTTCTGATTCCAAAGCCATTTTCTATTAGTGTACTCTCTCGTAGGGTAGAAGCTTTAGGGTTGCTTATCCTGACACAAGAACAATGTTCTAAATATTAAAACTACCCACTCCCTTTTGCAGTCTGTCTTCCTGCGGTAGATTCTCAGAGATTCCTCCAGTCATTTCCTTGCTCTTTTCTGTGCTTTGACTAGCAACGTCATGCCTTTTTTTAATGGAGGTAGAACTCAACATATAATAAAATGCAGATATGAAGTGTACAGTTCAATGTGTCTTCACAACTGTATACACCAATATAAGCACCACTCCAATCAGGTTGCAGAACACTTTTTACCCCCAAGAAGTCCCACATGCATCTTGGTGTCTATACAGGAAGGCACCGATACTTACTCTAATGGGATTCTATAGTTTTTTCTTCCTCATTCTCACTAAGTGCCCTGATAATGCTCAGCATCACCTTGACCTTTAACCCACAGCGTATTGTTTCCGCTGTACTGTACGATTGGCACCTCATTACACACATCCCTGTTTTCTAAGTGTCAGTGCCAAGCCGCTTTGTACTGTTACATAAAAAGATGCCTTGTTTACCTGTTTTGTTGTCTACAGGAGTATAAGCTCCTTGGAAGTAAGGAAAGTATTTACTACTTTTGCACATCACAGTAATTAGCTCTTAGGAGAACGTGTGGCAGGGATCAAATGAGGACAGAACTTGGGCTCCAAATCCCATCAACCCTCTGAGCCTCATTTCCTTATATGTAAAATGCTGTTGAAAAATGTAGAACGATATGTACTTACGTGTTTGAAATTTACTTTTCTTGTTTTTTCCCCAATGATTTTTAGAAAATTCATAGAGTTGTGCAACTGTCAGAACAACCTAATTAAAGAACATTTCCATCACCCCAAAAAGAAACCTTGTGCCCATTTGCAATCACTCCCATTCCTAGCCCTCATCCCCAGGCCACTATTGATCTACTTTCTGTCTCTATGGATGCCTATTCTAGACACTGCCTATCAACGTAATTCTACAGTATGTGGCCTTTAAAAAGTTATTTTTCAAACCCAGGTCTGTCTGATGCCAAATGAGTTCCTCAAGTAAACAGATACATTGAGTAGAAAATCACTTGCTCTATGGGGGTGGAGCCGGGGGAGATTCATTGTTTCCAGTACCATTTAGCAGTTTCAGGAGTATTTTTCCTCTCACTGTAGCACCACTGACAGTCTCAGTATCTCTTTCACTCACTCCTGTCCACTCTTTCCAGATTTCAAGTGCCTGAAGACAAAGAGGAATGGCACCTAAGCTTTTGGGAAGACTGATGGGAGGTTTCTGTCAGTCTACTGCAAACAAAACTTCTGCCACTTGGCGTCCCTTGCCAGCCTTATCTCCTCTCTTCTCTCTTTTTATCTCTTCAGGAGAACTCAGGGAACAAATAAACCATTTAGATTGCTTTTTTGCTCCCTTTTAAATGTCCCCCAAGCTGCTAATAACGTGCAGTTATTTTCTCCCTGATGGAACACAGCAAGACTGTGAAGCAGGCATGTATGTCAGGGTGCTCACAGGGTCTTACCTGGCCCCCAGGAGCTGGCAGGAGTCCAGCCTGGAAAACACAGGAGAGCACCGGGCAGTAGGAGGACCCAGAGCACAGCAAACCCCAGCCTTGGGCAAACCATCTAAAACGCTTAGAGAACAGTGTTCTTAGGGGGTAATGCCCTTCATTCTAAACTGAGCCCCTCCTTTCAACATCCTTTCTGAAAGTACCTTCTAAATCAGTATTTTTGTTTTTGGGTGGAACATAATGAGTTTATATGCAAGAACAATTTGCTGGACTTCAGATAACACTGGAGTGGAGAGATGAGGATTTGTGAGTGAAATGTGAGGCCCTACAGACAATTCTATCAGAAGGGAAAACAGTTGAGGTCTATCCCGATGGGGCTTTTTCTGTAAACCTACAGCGTTGGAAATGCCTCATAGATTAACGGTGTGGTTTCCTTTACTCATAGAACTACATGTTAGATCTGTGGGAAAGAACTACACAAGACAGAGCTGCCAAGTAAACTATGAAAAACCTAACTTTTTACCTTAGGTATTGGCATATCCCAATGATCTGTACTGTTCTAGGGTGTGATGGCTTAGGAGTGAATATGATTTGAACCTCATACATTTTTAGAGGGTGTCAAACCCTCTAAAAAACCCTGGTTCTGCCTGTCAGAACCAGGCAGATCCATCTCCTGACCCTGAACATGGTCCTAAAGTAAATCGCTTGAGGAAATTGGATCCCAAAGATTACAGGTGGGGAATTTTGAAGTGTGTCCATATTTCATTGGAGATCAAAGAAGCCTAACTAAAAGAATTGTGGGCTGACTCACATGATAACTTATTTTTGAAAGGGCTGTTTTATCTTGAAGATTATGAGTTAGGAGAAACTAAGGTGATTGGCAGTGGAAAGAATCAGAACGTGTGAAATTCCTTAAAAATTTATTGACTTAAATAACTTTGTGTTACACATAATTAAAAAAAACCCTTTAAAAAAAAGGGAAAAAAATTTTTTTTTGTTTTAAAAATACTTCTAGTCATGTCTCCTCATTCTCTAAGCTGCAAACACTCTGGAATGTGGTGAGAGGTTATTTAGCAAAAGTTAACCAACTGCTCTTCAGTTTAAGGTGTTACTTCTGCATGTAGAAATCAATATACCGACAAGGAGCTTCCCTGAATTTTCTCCTTCTGCTAGTGTAGGAGGGGAACTTTTAGGAACCAGCATAGTGTCAGGAATTGTCTGTTCTTAATTGTATCTCAGTGTCAGAAAGCAAAAATAGAGTGAGATTAGAATATTCAAATAGGTCAAGAGTCTGGAGTTTTGTTTTTTGATCTTTGAACATATTTTTGGATAGCCTAAGTCATAAAGAGAGAATGTAGACAGCAGCCTTTGAAATGCTTGCCTGATTTAAAAAAAAAAAAATTACCATCAATGTTTAACTTAGAATTTGAGGACAGATGTGTGCTGCTTCTTGAGGTCATTGGCTTTCCAAGTCCCATCATGTTGATGCTTTGTTTATATTGAGGCCACATTTGAAAATTACATCCAGGCTATGGAACCTGAGTGTCACAGTAGGATTGCCTAATTTTAGGGGAAATTATGTTATCTTTTGTTGTTGTTGTTGCGGTACGCGGGCCTCTCACTGTCGCGGCCTCTCCCGTTGCGGAGCACAGGCTCCGGACGCGCAGGCTCAGCGGCCATGGCTCACGGGCCCAGCCGCTCCGCGTCATGTGGGATCTTCCCGGACCGGGGCACGAACCCGTGTCCCCTGCATCGGCAGGCAGACTCTCAACCACTGCGCCACCAGGGAAGCCCTCTTTTTCTTTTTGGTAGACAGTATTTTCAAAGCTCCGTTAGCTAGAAAAACCAGGTAGAGCACAAACTTAGCTTAACTGTGTTTAAACTCCCATCTATTGAGTTTGTGTGGGGGGCAGATGCGTGTTAGGTGTGTTAGCTCATTGATTCCTCACAGTGACACTCTGGGGTACGTACCCTCCATATCCCCAACGGATAGACAAAGAAGCTGAAACTCAGAGAAACTGAACAGCATGAGGCCATGCAGCTAATGGGAGGCCTGGGGTTCCGACATGGTCTGACTCCAGACACACATCACGCATCACATGGGATCGCCTCTAACTGAAAAAGAGGTCACAAGGCCTGCATTAGGGATGATGTTTTAGTCTGCAAACGCACACCCGCTCTGCACACACTCCGTACTTTGTTCCTCTTACTCTTACGCTCTCAACTCTAAGGCCTCCACCCTACTGTGCGAAGAGGGCTACGACAGCTTGCCTCAGTTCAACACCAATCCCAATTCCCAACCCTCTTAGCTGTCCCCCAGCTTTCTGGGTCAATCTTTCTATGACATAGATCCATCTGTGACAGATCCACCTAGGATTCACATGTTTCTGTTTCCAAGTCTCTCTATTCCCCATCTTCCCATCTGTTTCATTCCATCCTATCTCAAGTTCCCGGCAGGAGGAAGTCATTGCTTCCATCTCTTTCATCACTTTTCCTGATACCAGGTACAATGGTGAACTTGGAGTTGGACATCTGCCTTGTAACTATCCCTAGGACACCAAAGATCAATGAAACATTTTCACGTTCTCCAGACAGTGTTTAATAAGGTATACTTGAATCTAAGAGACAGTTCTTTGTAAAACAAAGTATCTTTGTCTGCTTAGAGTTTCCTAAGCCCCTGTGTATCACAAAACAAGAGAAGCTCCTTATTCGCACCCTATACAGAAGATTTTGAGCTCTGTAGAATTTCTCAATATTTTTGTCACTCCCGAAATAATTCTTAAAGAGCAATGAATCTGCCAGAAAGGGCTGATTCCTTTATGAGGTGCTACAATTTGAAACATGGCACTGACCATCCTGCTAGATTGCCACTTCAAACCCTTCTTACGAGAGAAAGAATAAGAGGGAAAGAAAATGCATGAGCTACCTCTCACCAAACCAGATGATTACTAAGTGCCTGTCATCCAGTTTCCAATTTAGCCTTTCTTCAAATCCAAATATTTAATATTTTGAGAATAAAATCATAGCATTCCTGCCTGGAAATTTATGTCATCTTTATATGAATTAATTTCACATATACCTTAGCCAAATTTTTAAACACTTTTTATGTTAGGTCTGAATTTTAGCAGGATAACTAGCCTTTATTAAATGAGCAGTGGCTGGTGTCATTGTAAGTCATGACTTCCAAAAACCTCGTATCAGTTGGTGGCAGACCTGGTTTCCTGCACAAGGAAATCATCTCTATCGGGGGATTTCTAGAGACCTTGATTCTCACCACCACCCCAAAACCCCAGCCTCTTCCACCTGCTGGTTTATGGTCTCTCTCCAAGAATCTCCTGACTTTGTAATTCGAATTGCTGATCCATTCCCTTGGGAGGTAAAACAATTTACATGTTTAATTTATATATGAAATAATTAAACACATTAGCTCAATTAAATCTCACAGACTTGTGTTATACATATTACGCTAAACGTGCACATGAGGAAACCAAGACTCACAGAGGCTAAGAAACTTGTCTGAAATCACATAACTAGGAAGTAACGACCAGATGTTTAAATGGTTTGCCGAAAAGTCCATGTTAATTACTATTTATTCTATTTTTAAATTCCAAAGTGGAGCAGGGACTCTACCTCAGATTCCTGGGGTTGAGAGTTAGGAATGGTTCAAGCCACGTATAAAGGGACCTGGTAATTCACTTAGGAAAGAAATGTAGCATGCGACAGTGGTGACCTTTAAAAACTGGATAAGGGTTTTCCCGAAGTAGTAATCAGGATCAGAAGGGTGCCTATTTAAATAGCATACATGCAGTTTGAATTCTTTTTCTTCCTTTTTTGGTGTGCTGGAGGAAAGAAAATTGTTTATCCCAGTGACTGTGACTTCATATCCAACAGTGCTGAACCTCAAGGGAGAAAAGAGATGAGACAGCTGCATTTTAACAAGGTTGATTGAGGCCAGAGCTGCTGTTTGGGGCCTCTGGTTTGAGTCCGAGATAAGTATTTACCAGGATGTACTGCTATACAAGTCACCAGCAAATGATTTCGTGGAAGAACCCAGTACACTATCACAAGGATCAAACCCCCTTTCAGATCCTCATGTTCAGCGCATAATGAATTCAGTGCCCTGGGCTAGAACTTAAGTAACTGGGAGCAAAACCCAGCTCATCATGTGTCATTTCTACAGGAAGATAATGCTTGATACATTATGTGATCTCCTGTATGTGAAGCAGGAAGCCACTGTCCAGCCATTAGAGTGTCAGGACAGAAGACAGAAAGAAAGGCTGGGAGCCCAACAGGGAGGGTGTAGTGGATTATTTCTCTCTGGGTGTTGATGTGGTGACCTGCCATTGCCCACTGCCCTTCCCATTCTCAGCATACTCGCCCACCAATGTTCTCTAAGAAAATGCTTCTGGGTGCCTCCTTTCCACATAAAATCATATGCACTTGGGCTCAGAACCGAGAATGGAAATGGTTCATTTCCCAAATGCAAGTTCTGGCCCATCTAAACAAAGATTTGTACGCAGTAAGTTAAAATCTCTCAAAGAGTTTCAAGCGTCAGTTTTTCAAACATATTCTCGGACTGTGAAAATTAAGGATTAATATATCCCTGAATGGAAACTGCTAATTAACATCTTCTATGCTTTATTCTTCCTATTAAGTCTGAGATTATTTTCTTACTTTTAAACATGCTGCATCTGTTTGGATTATCTTTTTTTTTAATAAATTTATTTTTTTTAATTAATTTTTTTTTGGCTGCATTGGGTCTTCGTTGCTGCGCACAGGCTTTCTCTAGTTGCGGCGAGTGGGTCCACTCTTCGTTGCGTTGCGCGGGCTTCTCATTGCAGTGGCTTCTCTTGTTGCAGAGCACGGGCTCTAGGCATGCGGGCTCTAGAGCACAGGCTCAGTACTTGTGGCGCGCGGGCTTAGTTGCTCGGTGGCATGTGGGATCTTCCCAGACCAGGGCTCGAACCCATATCCCCTGCACTGGCAGGCAGATTCTTAACCACTGCACCACCAGGGAAATCCTGGATTATCTTTTGTGTCCCATATATTTCAGCTTTTATTAGTTCATATTTGTCCCCCCCAAAATGTAGGTTAAATAGGTGATAAGTAAGATTTACACTATCTGTTTTTATGAGTTTAACAGTAAATATTATTAATATTGCTTTACATTTGTGTGATGCTTTCATGTGCTCTAGAGACTATTGGGAACCAGCCCTGTGTTTCCAAACCAAATTCTCTCTCCCCTCAAGTCTCAGGGCTGTGGCATCTATGGAAGTTGCCTATCTGTTTTGGGCTCTTAAAATAGAAGAACCACAATCTTTCTCTGAGAGAACTGAATAATCAATGTCCATTAATTGGGTACGGTAAGATAATCCATTTGAGGCAGCTTAGAATGACCTTCTGAAGTGACTAAATACTAAATAAAAGGCGTTTAAATGTGGCATGGAAACCAAAAATACCCCTCCTGGCAGGGTGCAGTGTTGAAACAGCTACCCCAAAGAGCCTACCTCTCTGGAGGGTTTTAAAAAATAAGCATTGGGGGCTTCCCTGGTGGCGCAGTGGTTGAGAGTCCGCCTGCCGATGCAGGGGACACGGGTTCGTGCCCCGGTCAGGGAAGATCCCACATGCTGCGGAACGGCTGGGCCCGTGAGCCATGGCCGCTGAGCCTGCGCGTCCGGGGCCTGTGCTCCGCGGCGAGAGAGGCCGCAGCAGTGAGAGGCCCGCGTACAGCAAAAAACAAACAAACAAAAAATAAGCATTGGGTCATGGATTTATAGTCCTGCTTCAAGGTAAGGGGACAGACAGGGCGATCTCTCATGGGATCTAGCAGCCTGGTGATTCATCAAAGGTGGTGTTTAAAAAGCAAAACCGTGAAAGAAAAAGAGCTGTAGCATCAATCTAAATCAAGGCTCAGATGTACTTTCTCTTTTTTTTTCTTTTAACTTCTAATCTCTGCCTGCATTTTCATAAGACCTATCACAGTAGGACATACCCTCTACAATTACTTTGACAAACAATGGTATCAGTACTTAGGTTTTTAGTCTCTTTCAAAGCAGTCAATTTTTGACAGTGACAAATAGCAGAAACTGATTCCTGAAGCTCTGACTCCAGTCATAGATTTGGAGAGTTGATTTAACAGAGTGGCTTTCCGTATTTTAGCCCCTGGCTAACTTTCTTGGGCAAGTGCGCATAGGCAGCAAAATTTCAGTGGAAACTTACACAAACGCAATAAAAAACAGAAGTTATATCGCGTTGACTTTTCTACCAGGTAGATTTAAAAAAAAAAAAAAAAGTACCAGTTTTTTAACAATCTATTTTTAATGACAGTTATATACAGCAAAATATTCTGTCCAGAGATGAGATTTCACATTGTAGAGTTCTTGCAAACAGAAGCAGTAACAAGCTGAGCCTCTGGCCATCCTATCTAAACTACATAGATATTCATATTCATGGAAGCCAACTTTAACTTATAATTTCACACATTAAAATGGGCTTAGTGCTCAAAAATAGGAAAGTGGCTAATTACACTACCACTTAATGGAATATTAGGCATTAGACATAATTATATGGAAAAATGCTTTAATATGTTAGGCAGAAAAAGCAGAATATAAAATTTTATACATAGATACATATGCTTGTGTTGTAGGTTTTTTAAATATTTGCATATGGAAAAGATAATTTGGGGATCTATGAAAATGAGATTATTGTTTTAGGATGCTAAGATAGTATTTTTGGTCCAATTTTTAATGTACATATATAAATGTAAATATACACACACACATGTACATTTGATATAACAAATGACCACTTTTTCAAAGTTCAGTCTAGTATATTCTGTTTTCTGCACAAGTTTTTATTTTTTTTTAAGTGCTTTATCATGAGTTTTAGGAAAATGCAGGTAAACCCACGTTCCCTCCTTCATTCACTTCTCTGCTCATAAGACCCCTGGCCAGCTGCAGTACCCACATATTGAATGGGTTTCCATTTTAACTTGTATTCAGCTGATAAGCTTTTCCTTTTCCTTTTTTCCAAATGAGTTTGCCCCAGAAATTTTCCCCTAGATTATTCCATAAAAGCATGTAGTATTTACCCTTAAGTAATTAGAAAATAGGAAGGCGAAAATAGATTAACATTTAAAAATAAGAGAGAGCACCCCTGCCGTGCTTCTGTGGCGTTTGAGATGTGCAGTATCATACATGTGTTTCGTCACTGGCTAAGTGAGAAATCTGGAAGGGGCTATGAAAAGTTGTGTGGCTGCAATAAAATCTCGACTGACAAAGAGAAGTTTCTGTGGTGAATGTTTCCATGCCCTACAAAGGAATGGGGCAAAATAAAAAGATCAAGACTTATACCTCGGGTTAATGCAGCAAAAACTATATTGGTAAAAAATTTCAGTGCCACTGAGATGCCATCACACCATCACATTGATCAAAATGCTTCCTTGAAGCATGGATTTTCAAGCGTTTGCATTTTTCATGCCAGCCAACTTCTATTCTAAGTAGCCATCAAGTTTTCACAAACTTCTCCTGGCCACCTCCAGAAACTGTGGTGGTTAGCAGGTTTGTTCCACTGCAGTGAAACCGAGTAACCTTTAGATATTCTTCTATAATATCTGAATCCCAGTTACGTATCTTTACAGGGGGAGCCTGAGACTGAGGGAGACTGAACCATGAATTCATTTCTACATGACCTTTGGCCTGCTTCTGACAGCTAAGGAGATTTGACTTCCTGGCTGGCCTGCTAGAAGCTCAGGGAATGAGACTTCCCAGTATTTACTATGTCATTTTCTAAATCACAGTTTCAGACAGAGTATGATGTAGTATACCTCCTTGGTGGGGAAAAGCAATGTTATGGCCTAGAGGGGAAAAAAAAAAAAAAGCATATGCCCTCATTCTTGTTAGATGCAGAAAACAAACCATCGGGTGAACAGGAAAATAAATACTGTTATGCACCCAGCTTCATACCAAAAAGATATTACTTTGTTGACCTTGCTTGCCTTTTCAATGCCAACTTCAGGTCTATTTGTTAATGCCAGCTTTGAGTAATTCAAAATGTATATAAAACCACTTTCATGAAACCTACGGTTCATGGAAGACAGAGGAGAGGTTGTCCATTTCGTGTGAGGCCTATGATTTCCCTCTTTCCATACTGATTTATATACCTGCAGGGAGGACTCATGGATCAAGAAGGTACACCTTGGTTCAAACTGCCTCTGCTATTCATGACTGTGCAAACTTGGAGAATTCAGCTAACCTCTCTGTGCTTTAATTTCCTTATGCCTAAGATAGAGAATACAAAACCCTATCACAATGGCAATTATACCTCAAGAAAAACCCTCGTCACAGACTACTAATAATAAGGTGCTACATGTGAAAACATCCAGAAACCAGTAAGCATGCAATGAACACTAGCTTCCTTTCTTTTTTTCTCCTTCTACACTCTTGGCTATTATAACTTACACAATAATTGTGTTACTTAAATTCCCTACTACTTCTTTCAAATACAAAGACCATATTTACTGATACAGGGGAACAAATACATAAAGCTTAAATCATATTGTGTCATTTTTTTATTTTTATTTTTTTTTTATTTATTTTTTTTTTTTTTTGTGTCATTTTTTTAAAGGGTAGTCCAACAAAATGGGACCAAGATTTTCTTGCCATCCGTAGACAGTTAATTTTAGCCTTCTTTTTTTTTAACATCTTTTTTGGAGTATGATTGCTTTACAACGGTGTGTTAGTTTCTGCTTTATAACAAAGTGAATCCGCTATGTATATACATATATCCCCACATCCCCTCCCTGTTGCATCTCCCTCCCACCCTCCCTATCCCACCCCTCTAGGTGGTCACAAAGCACCGAGCTCATCTCCCTGTGCTGTGCAGCTGCTTCCCACTAGCTAGCTATTTTACATTTGGTAGTGTATATATGTCCATGCCACTCTCTCACTTTGTCCCAGCTTACGCTTCCCCCTACCCCTGTCCTCAAGTCCATTCCCTAGTAGGTCTGTGTCTTTATTCCCATCTTGCCCCTAGGTTCTTCAAGACCTTTTTTTTTGTTTGTTTAGATTCCATATATGTGTGTTAGCATATGGTATTTGTTTTTCTCTTTCTGACTCACTTCACTCTGTATGACAGACTCTGGGTCCATCCACCTCACTACAAATAACTCAATTTCGTTTCTTTTTATGGCTGAGTAATATCCCATTGTATATATGTGCCACATCTTGTTTATCCATTCATCTGTCAATGGACACTTAGGTTGCTTCCATGTCCTGCCTATTGTAAACAGTGCTGCAATGAACATTGTGGTACATTACTCTTTTTGAATTATGGTTTTCTCAGGGTATATGCCCAGTAGTGGGATTGCTGGGTCATATGGCAGTTCTATTTTTAGATTTTTTGGTGTTGTTGCAGTAGGCAGGCCTCTCACTGTTGTGGCCTCTCCCGTTACGGAGCACAGGCTCCGGACGCGCAGGCTCAGCGGCCATGGCTCATGGGCCCAGCCGCTCCACGGCATGTGGGATCTTTCCGGACCAGGGCACGAACCCGTGTCCCCTGCATCGGCAGGCGGACTCTCAACCACTGCGCCACCAGGGAAGCCCTATTTTTAGTTTTATAAGGAACCTCCATACAGTTCTCCATAGTGGGTTATCAATTTACATTCCCACCAAGAGTGCAAGGGGGTTCCCTTTTCTCCACACCCTCTCCAGCATTTATTGTTTGTAGATTTTTTGATGATGGCCATTCTGACCAGTGTGAGGTGATACCTCACTGTAGTTTTGATTTGCATTTCTCTAGTGATTAGTGATGTTGAGCATCCTTTCATGTGTTTGTTGGCAATCTGTGTATCTTCTTTCAAGAAATGTCTATTTAGGTCTTCTGCCCATTTTTGGATTGGGTTGTTTGTTTTTTTTGATATTGAGCTGCATGAGCTGCTTGTATATTTTGGAGATTAATCCCTTATCAGTTGCTTCATTTGCAAACATTTTCTTCTATTCTGAGGGCTGTCTTTTCGTCTTCTTTATGGTTTCCTTTGCTGTGCAAAAGCTTTTAAGTTTCATTAGGACCCATTTGTTTATGTGTGCTTTTATTTCCATTTCTCTAGGAGGTGGGTCAAAACGAATTTTGCTGTCATTTATGTCATAGAGTGTTCTGCCTATGTTTTCCTCTAAAAGTTTTATAGTGTCTGGCCTTACATCTAGATCTTTAATCCATCTTCAGTTTATTTTTGTGTATGGTGTTAGAAAGCATTCTAATTTCACTCTTTTACACGTAGCTGTCCAGTTTTCTCAGCACCATTTACTGAAGAGGCTGTCTTTTCTCCACTGTATACTCTTGCCTCCTTTATCAAATATAAGGTGACCATACGAGCATGAGTTAACCTCTGGGCTTTCTATCCTGTTCCATTGATCTATATTTCTGTTTTTGTGCCAGCACCACACTGTCTTGATTACTGTGCTTCGTAGTATAGTCTGAAGTCAGGGAGTCTGATTCCTCCAGCTCCATTTTTTCTTTCTCAAGATTGCATTGGCTATTCGAGGTCTTTTGTGTTTCCATACAAATTGTGAAATGTTTTGTTCTAGTTCTGTGAAAAATGTCATTGGTAGTTTGATAGGGATTGCATTGAATCTGTAGATTGCTTTGGGTAGTACAGTCATTTACAATGTTGATTCTTCCAAACCAAGAACATGGTATATCTCTCCATCTGTTTGTATCATCTTTAATTTCTTTCATCAGTGACTTATAGTTTTGTGTATACAGGTATTTTGTCTCCTTAGGTAGGTTTATTCTTAGGTATTTTATTCCTTTTGTTGCAGTGGTAAGTGGGAGTATTTCCTTAATTCCTCTTTCAGATTTTTCATCATTGGTGTATAGGAGTGCAAGAGATGTCTGCACATTAATTTTGCATCCTGCAACTTTACCAAATTCATTGATTAGCTCTAGTAGTTTTCCAGTGGCATCTTTAAGATTCTCTATTTATAGTATGTCATCTGCAAAGAGTGACAGTTTACTTCTTTTCCAATTTGGATTCCTTTTATTTCTTTTTCTTCTCTGATTGCTGTGGCTAAAACTTCCAAAACTATGTTGAATAAGAGTGGTGAGAGTGGGCAACCTTGTCTTTTTCCTGAACTTAGAGGTAATGGGTTCAGTTTTTCATCATTAGGAACAATTTGGCTGTGGGTTTGTCCTATATGGCCTTTATTATGTTGAGGTAGGTTCCATCTATGCCCACTTTCTGGAGAATTTTTATCATACATGGGTGTTGAATTTTGTCAAAAGCTTTTTTCTGCATCTATTGAGATGATCATATGGTTTTTATCCTTCAATTTGTTAATATGGTTTATCACATTGATTGATTTGCATATATTGAAGAATCCTTGCATTCCTGGGATAAACCCCACTTGATCATGGTGTATAATCCTTTCATCTATGTTCATCAGTGATATTGGCCTGTAGTATTCTTTTTTGTCACATCTTTGTCTGCTTTTGGTATCAGGGTGATGATGGGCTCATAGAATGAGTTGGGGAGTGTTCCTCCCTCTGCTATATTTTGGAAGAGTTTGAGAAAGATAGGCATTTGCTGTTCTTGAAATGTTTGACAGAATTCGCCTGTGAAGCCATCTGGTCGTGGGCTTTTGTTTGTTGGAAGATTTTTTTTTTTTTTTTTTTTTAACATCTTTATTGGGGTATAACTGCTTTACAATAGTGTGCCAGTCTCTGCTTTATAACAAAGTGAATCAGTCATACATAAACATATGTTCCCATATGTCTTCCCTGTTGCGTCTCCCTCCCTCCCACCCTCCCCATCCCACCCCTGTTGGAAGATTTTTAATCACAGTTTCAATTTCAGTGCTTGTGATGGGTGTGTTTATATTTTCTATTTCTGACTGGTTCAGTCTCGGAAGGTTGTGCTTTTCTAAGAATTTGTCCATTTCTTTCAGGTTGTCCATTTTATTGGCATATAGTTGCTTGTAGTAATCTCTCATGATCCTTTGTATTTCTGCAGTGTCAGTTGTTACTTCTCCTTTTTCATTTTTAAATCTGTTGATTTGAGTCTTCTCCCTTTTCTTCTTGATGAGGCTGGCTAGTGTTTTATCAACTTTTTTTATCTTCTCAAAGAACCAGCTTTTAGTTTTATTGATCTTTGCTATTGTTTCTTTCATTTCTTTTTCATTTATTTATGATCTTTATGATTTCTTTCCTTCTGCTAACTTTGGGCTTTTTTTGTTCTTCTTTCTCTAACTGCCTGAGGTGTAAGATTAGGTTGTTTGAGATTTTTCTTGTTTCTTGAGGTGGGACTGTATTGCTATAAACTTCCCTCTTTGAACTGCTTTTGGTGCATCCCATAGGTTTTGGGTCATGTTTTCATTGTCATTTGTTTCTAGGTATTTTTTTATTTCCTCTTTGAGTTCTTCAGTGATCCCTTTGTTATTTAGTAGCATATTGTTTAGCCTCCATGTGTTTGTACTTTTTAGTTTTTTTCCTGTAATTGATATCTAGTCTCATAGCATTGTAGTTGGAAAAGATACTTCATATGATTTCAATTTTCTTAAATTTACCAAGGCTTGATTTGTGTCCCAAGGTATGATCTATCCTGGAGAATGTTCCATGAGCACTTGAGAAGAAAGTGTGTTCTGTTGTTTTTGGATGGAATGTCCTATAAATATCAATTAAGTCCATCTTATTTAATGTGTCATTTAAAGCTTGTGTTTTTTTATTTACATTTTGGATGATCTGTCCATTGGTGAAAGTGGGGTGTTTACGTCCCCCACTATTACTGTGTTACTGTCGATTTCCCATTTTATGGCTGTTAGCATTTGCCTTATGTATTGAGGTGCTCCTATGTTGGGTGCATAAATATTTACAATTGTTATATCTTCTTCTTGGATCGATCCCTTGATCATTATGTAGTGTCCTTCTTTGTCTCTTGTAATAGTCTCTATTTTAAAGTATATTTTGTCTGATATGAGAATTGCTACTCCAGTTTTCTTTTGATTTCCACTTGCATGGAATATCTTTTTCCATCCCCTCACTTTCAGTCTGTATGTGTCCCTAGGTCTGAAGTGGGTCTCTTGTAGACAGCATATATATGGGTCTTGTTTTTGTATACTTTCAGCCAGTCTGTGTCTTTTGGTGGGAGCATTTAATCCATTTACATTTAAGGTAATTATCAATATGTATGTTCCTATTACCATTTTCTTAATTGTTTTGGGTTTGTTTTTGTAGGTCTTTTCCTTCTCTTGTGTTTCCTACCTAGATAAGTTCCTTAAGCATTTGTTGTAGAACTGGTTTGGTGGAGCTGAATTCTCTTAGTTTTTCTTGTCTATAAAGGTTTTAATTTCTCCATCAAATCTGAATGAGACCCTTGCTGGGTAGAGTAATCTTGATTGGAGGTTTTTCCCTTTCATCACTTTAAATATGTCCTGCCACTCCCTTCTGGCTTGCAGAGTTTCTGCTAAAAGATCAGCTGTTAACCTTATGGGGATTCCCTTGTATGTTACTTGTTGCTTTTCCCTTGCTGCCTTTAATATTTTTTCTTTGTATTTAATTTTTGATAGTTTGATTAATATGTGTCTCGGCATGTTTCTCTTTGGGTTTATCCTGTGTGGGACTCTCTCCACTTCCTGGACTTGATAGACTATTTCGTTTCCCATGTTAGGGAAGTTTTTGACTACAATCTCTTCAAATATTTTCTCAAACCCTTTCTTTTTCTCTTCTTCTTCTGGGACCCCTATAATTCCAGTGTTGGTGTATTTAATGTTGGCCCAGAGGTCTGAGACTGTCCTCAATTCTTTTCATTCTTTTTTCTTTATTCTGCTCCCTGGCAGTTATTTCCACCATTTTATCTTCCAACTCACTTATCCTTTCTTCTGCCTCAGTGATTCTGCTATTGATTCCTTCACACCCCCCTCACCATCTTCCCCAGGGTTCCCCCATCACCACTGGACCCCTAACCATGGGTGGGTCACTCTGGGTGTACAAACTCCTCGCTTTCCCAAGCCGCCCCTCAAGGGTGCCGTCCTGGAGGTCCAGCCTTTACTTTTGCTCCCCCTTCCCTCCCTCCCACTCCCTCAGGACCCACGCGGCTGGAGGGGGCCTCAGTGGGCAGAGGATCAGGTCTGGGATCTCAACAGGCTCCCGGGGGCCCAAGTGGGCAGGGGAAACCTGGCCATGCTCTCTTTCTGATCCTCTGCCCTCCCAATGGTTCACCAATTTCCCTCTTCGGGTGTGGGATCCCTTCCCCTCCCCCAGCCGCCCCTCAGGGGCGCCAGTCCCGTCCCGCCTCCACTTCTCCTCCTCCCTCACTCCCCCCATGCGCCACATCCTACCCAGTCACTGGGGGTTCCTCCCGTCCACTTAGGTGTCCGTGGTCCCCCACAGGTGCCTGGTAGGTGCCCTAGTTGTCTAGCCTAATTATTGAAAAACTCAACTATTTTGACTTTTTACAGTGTCTGGCAATCCAGAAAACCTTTAGCTCGGATTAGCCGGACTACAGCATGGAGAAGGAACGTATTCAGGCTGAGAGGCCCGTGACAAGCTATAGTTAATAAGTTCTCCATGGTGTCAAAAGTAATAATAGTAACATGCCTTTGTGAGTTAAATTAATTTTGGTTTGTGCACTGGCCTGCACATAAAGGTGAATGACATTTCCAAAAATGATCAGGCAGGAGTTGAGAAAGCCAAGTGGTAAAGCAGAATGAGATGCGCTCACTAGAGCAGGGCCGCTCACTGCAGGTATCTGGGGGCACAGGCAGAGAGATGCAGGGTATTATTACAGCAAAGGTGACGCCGTGGGGGGAGGGGTTGTTTTAGTTCATTTTGCCCTTTACGAAAATTCCGGAAGAGAGATTGTGTCTTTAGAGAAACTAGAGATGTTTGACATCCTGGCTCCCTGTTTGGTAATGAGAGAGCATCTTCCTGCTAATCTCTGATTTCAAGTGTCTTCAACCCACAGATATTTTTTTCCCTCTGCCTGCAAGAGGCAGCTGACTGGTAATAGCTTTTAAATGAATGACCCGTCAAGTGGCATTTTAAAGCCCTAATGGTTGTGTTCATTTCAGAGACTTCTTAGGAACCCCACACACATACCCTGCCACTGGCACAGATAAATATGCTGTCTGCAAAGAGTTAAAAGACACATGTTGAACCCAGGAAGAAAAGATCTTAGTATGACCGACGTAGCTGGTGTGGTATCTTGTCTTTTTCTGTTTGAGCTCTAATAGTTCAAGGGTTGCAACCAGAAATCAAATTATAAGGAAAATGAAGATTTCCCTGTTAAGTGATTACTATAGATAGGAACTATATAATAGTTTATATTATGTAATTATATAATAGTTTTATATAATATATTATAATAGTTTATATATAAACTTAATAGTTTAAGGAGGAGCTATATAATAGTTTAAGGAAGCTGTGTGTCTCCTCTTACTATAAACTTGACAATTCAGTCTAGGCCTCGTCCTAGAGTAATAAGTCTCTACATTTCTTTCATGTATCTGTCAACACATTATTTTTCCTGTCTGTTCAGGAGTACTATTGATATACCACCCAATTTTTAAACTTGTATGTACAAGTTTCTTTATTTCAATAAAATTAAGAGCACTGTATTCTAGGCTATACATATTGTTTGATATCCATAGCCATCCTACACACTCTTGGAAGTATTCTCCTCATTTTATAAAGGAAAAGTAAAGGGAGTACCACAGTCATACGCCCATTAAGTTACCAAGTCTGCATCTTAACTCAGGTCAGTCTGAGCCTGTGCTCCTGTTGACACATAACCATAAAAACCCTTGCCCTGTTTTCCAGCAATCAATTCACTGTATGTACTAAAGGCTTCCTATATAAGCAACTATGTTCTGTACCTTCTACATTTAACTATCCCAAACAAAAACACATCAGCAAAGGAAATAGCTCCTTGGTGGAAGATTTTTCATTAATCTGATGCCTCAATTCAACAACATATCTACAGATCATTCTATGCTGGGCCCTGGTGATACAGAGATGAATTAGATACAGTTTTTCCACTCAAAGGAGTTCATAGGCAACAAGGAAGGGATGATGCTGTCTGGAGGTGAGGAGTTCAGAAGGGATGATTAGATATGAATGAGGTGGGTTATAAAGGACGATTAGGAATTCAACAGGTCAAGAATAAGGATTTCCAATCAGGGGAAGAAGGGTGAGCATCTGAAACATTCAGAGAGAAATAACGTCTGGCTACGATCTAATGCATGTGAGAGGAGAATGATGGGGGCAGGGGCTAAGCCACAAAAATAAATAAGGGTAATATTTTAGTGCTTTGAATTTGGAAGTTAACATTTTACTCTGATAGTTGGCAACCAGGAGGGTATTAAAGCTGCCAGTGGCCGTATCAGCTCTATGGCTTAGAAAGCTAATCCTTTGGCAGCATGACGATGAATTGAAGGCTCTTGCTTCCAGAGGCAGAGTTCATGAAATTACGTGGCAGTGAAAGTAAAAACTCAAATTTGAAAAGGTTTTTAAGATATGATTTATAGAAACTTGTTTTCAATTAGACAGAAGAGTGAGGGCTTGAAAGCCATTGAAAGTGATTCCAACTCTAGCTTGGTTAACTGAGAAGTGAGCAAACGGGGCAATAAATGAAATTACAGAAAGATGCATGAATTTTAAGGATAAACATTAAGTTCTATTTTGGACATGTTGGTTAAAACAGAATTCATTTCCATTGTAGATCATATTAACACCCTACTTCTCCCCCATCACAAACTTGTTGAAGTGCTTTATATATCGTATTTTATGTTCTTCTATATAGTACCCTACCCAGCATCAACCTGCATTGCTTAAATTTTCCTGATTCCATCATCTCCTTAACAGTCTAGTATTTTTCTAAATTGCTTATAAATAAAGCCAGAAGGCACGTCCTTTCTTCAAAGGAAAGAAATCTCCCAAGGAAAAAATGTCCTGAAGAACAGAAAGTGAAGAAAACAACCTTCATCCTTGCCATTAAGCTAGTACCTTTTCTAGCTTCCTCAGGAACTTCCTGATTTCCATTTCCACTCCTCCCAGTTAGCAGCCAAGTATAATAAACCACTACTAGCACCTGCTCCTTCCTGTGCTGATCCAAGCTCAAGGTCACTGAGGGGTGAAGTGGGGGGACAAAATCCAAGCCACGTTTTACCCAAGGATAGGATTCGGTGGACTTCAACTCAGAGAGACCCACCGTGTGAGGAGACCCTGAGCTCCCCTGCAGAAGGAGGACCTCAGGTGGGGCCCAAGTGCAGTGAGATGGGCATCTCCACATAGACATCTTACCAGGTCCCACAGCTGGCTGTCCATGTCCACAGCTCTTCTGTGTGTCCAAGAACAAACTCCTAAGAGGGCTGACTGAGAGCGAGAACTCTGTATCAGCATTCATATGACATTATCCTTCTGTTCATTAACACAACAAAAATATGAGTGTCTGCTATGTGCCAGACACTGTACCCCGCACCAACTGAGTAAGGAACACACAAAGATGGATATAACTGTATTTTGTAAAAACTCATTCTTAATTTTTGATGGATAGAAATGCTACGAATAAAATAACGAACATGCACTGTGCACTTAAACCATATTCTAGGCATCATTCTAAGCACTTGCTGTATCTCCTCTCATTTGATCCTCACAACCACCAGTTGAGATCAGTACTATCATTATGCCCATTTTATCCAGGAGGAAACTGAGGCTTAGGGAGATGAAACAACCTACCCTAAGTCACCTAGCTAGGAAGTGACAAACCAGGGTTTCAAATCTAGGTCTATCTGACTTTAGACTCCAGCTCTAAACCTCTACTACCTGTAGCCCAACAGGTACTTCAGCCACAGATCCATCCCTATACCGTATCCACTGACCTCTGGCCACATGAGAACAGAGAATACAGCACTTATCATGTGTTTAGAGAATGTAGCTTGCTTTTATATTTTTCTAATTCACTGCTTGAAATAATCCCTTTCTTGCATTTATTTATCCTCCTTTTTGCAGAAAGCTTATCCTTCTACCCACTTTTTCCTTATTTGACCTCACCAAATCCCTGTGAGGAGAGAAGAATATAATTGATTACCCCTTCTGATTCAAGATGATGTAATACATCTCCTTTTAGTCGATACATTTAACTCAGGCAACCTCAGGAACGGAAAGGAGAATCAGGGAGCCTGGGTTTGGGACGTGCTTCTGCTCCTCTGAGAAACCTTTCATCTCAATAGTCTGCAGGTATACATGGAAGACCTTGAGACGGTCATTCAGAAATTGTAGCCTGCTGACTCCTGTACACTCAGGAAGACATGAAAGCAATTGCAAATTGCTTAACAGGGGGTGCAATATTAGAGATGAAGAATCTGGCTATGAACACTTCCACCAGGGAAGTGCTGCCATGTGACATTTTTTTCCAGTTCAGCACCTTGTGCTAATAGTATCTTACAGGCTTAGTATTAGATACTATTGAACAATGATTACCCAATATAAAAAGAAAATTAAAATTTCACGAGATTTGCCAGATAGAAGAAAAAGCATGGACTTCGATGCTTAACAAACCTGTGTTCTGGGTTCTAATAACCATGTTACGTTAACAAAGTTACTCCACAGGGCTGAGCCTCAGTTTGTCCATTTATGAAGTAGAGACAATGATAACCTGTACTTCATGGCTGTGAAGATATGGAATAAACCATATGAAGTATCCAACACATAGAAGCTGATCTGTAAAAGGCAGCCCGATTTTTTTTTTTTTTTTTTTTTTTTTGTGGTATGCGGGCCTCTCACCGCCATGGCCTCTCCCGCCGCGGAGCACAGGCTCCGGACGCGCAGGCCCAGCGGCCATGGCTCACGGGCCCAGCCGCTCCGCGGCACATGGGATCCTCCTGGACCGGGGCACGAACCCGCGTGCCCTGCATCGGCAGGCGGGCCCCCAACCACTGCGCCACCAGCGAAGCCCGGAAGCCCGATATTAACAATGACTAACATTTATTGAGCACTTCCTGTGTGCCAGCTTCTGTACGCACAGCACGTGTATATTAACTCTTTAATCCTCACAACAGTTCTTTAGTTTATTATCATTCCCACTCTACTGATAAGGATACAGAGTCCCACAAAGGTTAAGAATGTCCCCAGATCACAGCTAAGTAAGTGATTGGTCAAGATTTGGACTCGGCAGCCTTACTACAGTATTAAATGTGGTACTAACTGTCTCTAAAAATCAGTTTTGAGAACCTCATACCTTTTAGGAATAAAAGCTTAACCTCCAGTCCATTTTCCTTTCTTGATGTACCTTATTTGGAACCATAGGAAACTCTTTCTCAATGACCCCATGAAAAATTGTCTCTGGTTACCTCTGTAAGCTGTTCAGTTTTACCCTCACACACAAACGAGTATTCTTAATTTATACTAGAAACAACTTCTTTCAGAAAGATTTCCCACCTGACCCTGTACCACTGTCACCTACAAGGGACATCATTGGCTCACTTCTCTGCCTTTAATTCACTCTGGATAAGTTTGAAAGTAACCCTTTATAGTACAACACATTCTTTACATTTTTTGTGTTTTTTCCCATAAGCTTATACCTATAAGACTCCTCTATCTTCAAAAAGTAGTCATATGTATCTATGATTCATTATCTTCAGACAAATCTTTTCAAATATTTCAAGGACTCTGACTGCCTAAAGGCTTTTTTCAGATAACAATTTTTTGGTGTTTTGTTTTTTTTTTTTTTTTTGCGGTACGCGGGCCTCTCACTGCTGTGGCCTCTCCCGTTGCGGAGCACAGGCTCCGGACGTGCAGGCCCAGTGGCCATGGCTCACGGGCCCAGCCGCTCCGCGGCATGTGGGATCTTCTTGGACCAGGGCACGAACCCGTGTCCCCTGCATCAGCAGGCGGACTCTCAACCACTCCACCACCAGGGAAGCCCTACATAACAATTTTATACATATGCTTTTTAGCTTCAAATTCAAAATGATGTCCCTTAGATTTCACATATTCTTTCTCTGAGTCAAAAGATTTTGGGGGGTCATCTGAAGTATATATGGTGATTTTTTTTTTAATTTATGTCATTTTTACTTATTTGCCAAAAATATGCATGAAAGCAATGGAAATAAGGATTACCTCAGGCTCTTAATTTGTCCCTTTGCAGAATTTATTGAATAATGGTTACTACTTTTCTAAGAAAGAGTTCATGGAAATCTGCAAACTACATTAAGGTACAGTGTTGGCAAACATGCTTTTATGGGATTTCAAATGTGAAAAAGTTCTCTTTTTAAATTTTTATACTGGGACATCCCTTGTGGCACATTGGTTAAGAATCTGCCTGCCAATGCAGGGGACATGGGTTCGAGTCCTGGTCCGGGAAGATCCCACATGCTGTGGAGCACCTAAGCCTGCGTGCCACAACTACTGAAGCCTGCACGCCTAGAGCCCGTGCTCCGCAACAAGAGAAGCCACCACAATGAGAAGCCCATGCACCACAACGAAGAGTAGCCCCCTCTCTCAGCAACTAGAGAAAGCCTGCACGCAGCAACAAAGACCCAACGCAGCCAAAATAAATAAATTTATAAATAAATTTTTAAAAATTTTATATTGCTCTCCATTAACAGGATATCACATAATAAAATCCGAGATGAAAACCATAGATAAAAACTAAATCCTAATAAAATGATAAAAAATCACCTGACGAAATTGGCCAGAAATTTATGGGTCCATTTTCTCAGTCACATTTTCTAGAAGCTAAGTTTCCTTCATTAAAAATATGATGTTCAAAGTTGAAAACCAGAATGCCATTACAAATAAAAGAGGAAAATTATCACAGTTTAAAATGCCTTGAGTTACAGTTGCATAACACACATTCTTAAAAATTCTTTTAGTCGTCATTTCGCATAAAAAAATCTGTGATGTCCTTTACATAACAATAAAAACAAAACCCTGACATCTCAGCAGGTCACTCCAGCTGTCAGTCTGAATACATGCAAAATGAAGCAAATAAGATATACCTATGCGCTTTCTTTGTCTGAAGACGATAGCTTCCAAGCAAATTCACATCACACTCATTTGCAGATAAACTATATTTTTGCACTGTGTGATGTAGTGACATCCACATTTCCATGCAAGGAACCACTGAATTCCCTAATGATCTGATTTTCTTAACGATGAGCACCAGTGAACTTTCCCCTAGGCAAACCAGATGGAAACGAAATTGTTTCTGCAAAATGAACAATTTGTGAAATGTTGGCAAATTGAATTCCAAATATACTTAGAGATGATCTTGACTTCCTCTGTAAGTCTGCCACAACATGCAGTGCATTTAAGGCCTACATGAGAAATACACTAATTATCTGCATAACCTTTAAGGAAAAATAAATGAGAACAGAAGATCACCACTGGAGAGAGAAAAGCCAAACTCTGATAAAGTAGTAATGTGTAGATGGGACCGTTTCACTAAGAAACTGAGATTAATGTAGATGTTGTTAGAGGTGTTCACTTATCACCTTTGAGATTGGTGATCTATTTTGTGAAGGCGGTAACTCAAGCTAAGCAAATTTCTTCACATTGTTTCAAGTCAGTTACATAGCCAAGAGGAAAATATAAATTCAAATGCCTAATCTATATGCATATAATTTGCAACTCCATATATTTTTATCTTTATCTGAAAACTGAATTAACTGGGCTGTTCATGAGAAAGATTTTGTTTCCATTATCCACAATCTGATTATATTACTATTTTCACAGTGACACTTAAACTATCAAGCAGATGCAACATACTTGTGGTACAGAAGATGGACTGTACTTTTCTCTTTATCTCAATAATCCTTACAGGTCTCCTCGTATTCCATCTATGGAGGGTTGCAATGCCCCTGGAAATGGCCATAGTCATAATTGGGATTCAGAAATTCAAATATTCCACCTCAGCTGTTATATCATCAAGTAATGAGGATTCTTTTGCATCTTTACAAGAGCCAGCTACTCAATGTCTAATAAATAATGAAGTAGTGGAAACTATTTAAAAATGGTTATTCTACTGATATTAACCTAGTAAGAAAATGATATTAATACATCTCATGTACAGGTTTAGTATTTCAAAGCTCTTTTCTTTGATTTCATTTTATTCTTACCAGTCCGTTACTAGAAAATGTAGTTGCATTATTATATATAAATCTAGTTAGAGTTTCTCTTCAACCAAACTAGCCAAATTCCCAGTGTTATTCGCGTATCATTTTTAAAACCTATTCCCAAACAGTAACTGTTTTCTCTTTGGCTCTTTTATGTTTTTGTCCTGTCTAGTTTTTCCGCTAATGATATTTATCCATTGTCCTTCGCATGTCTGCTCTCTCAGAAAGCTTGATCCCCAAGATTCCACTTCCATATTCTCTTTGCCTTTAATAAGAAACCCAAATGATATCTTAACTCTAAAGAAACTTTATTGTCAGCTATGTGCTCGACAGTTTTTTGTTTTTACATCACTAGTGCATATAGCATAGCTTTTCATTTCTTCCCCATCAGAGTCTTGGCCAACTGATTCCAAATTTTTCTTACAATAGCACAAAAACTAAAAATTGGCATTTCCTCTGTCCTATCCCTTTTCTACAGTAAGACACAATGGCTCTTGACCTGTAACTTTATATCGACTTTTAGCCGTATGGCAGACACTCTGTTAGGCAAAAGTGATGAAAATATAAGCCTTGTTTAATGAAAGAGGCAAATAGGAAACAGGCATCTTGTGTGTAATATTATAAGTGCTATACTGAGAGTTTAAAAAGGTGTCATTGTAACAAAAATAGGGAAGAAAAGCCATTCATGAGAATGGCCAGAGGATGACTCAGTAGAGATGACAGCTGAGAATTAAGAGGAGTCCAGTAGTAAAACAAAGGGAGGGAGGTTATACCAGTTAAAGGAAGCAGATGTCCAAAGATATGAAAGCACAAAAGAACATGGTGCAATCAACATGCAATAGTTCTTGTTCTGTTGCCTGCAATCCAGAATGAATCTGCTTTCGTGTGGTAACATTTCTGTTGTATAAGTGTGCATCTCCTTTGCTATTTCTTTATATAATACTTTTATCGTTTTCCTTTGTATGTCCATGGGCTTCATCCTCTGCTCTGGTGTCATCTTCATAGGTTGTCCTTTGTATTTTCAAAAATCTGTTCAAGTGAGACCACCCTTTCCAAGAGTCTGTCAAAATGGTGGTTGTGTTTAACCTGAATCCTCCTACTTCTGCTCTCTTAATTCTTCTTGCTCATATAGATTATGAGAACCAGAACAGTCAAAAAGCTGGTCTTCTTCTTCCCCTGCTACACATTCACACATCTAACCCATAATCCATCCCTTTCCAAAAATCCATCCCCCCACTCCTGTGGCATTCTTCCCCTACTGATGGGTATCAAGAACCCCCAGACCAATCCCTTCAGGAATGTTCACTTCCCCCTTTATTGTCAAGTACTTGCACTTTATTGGAAGATAAAGTAAACAAACTGGCTTTTCCCCCGACCCCTTACTCTCTTTTTCAAGTTTCTTTTCTCTCCTCTATTCCTTTCTCTATTTTTTCCCCACTGCCTTGCCTCTCCAACCTCAATTTATTGGCTTTTTTTCCCGTCTTCTCTCTTTTTTCAAGGCTCCCATTTGCTATGGACAGCCCCCTTGGCAAGCTGAAGCCGCAAGTGGAAAAGCTGGACTTGGCCCCTATGACCTCCCCTCACCTTGCTTAAGTGGCTTTTCTCCCCTTGCAGCTTCTGTGTGACTAGCCTAG
Source organism: Aethalodelphis obliquidens (assembly GCF_003676395.1). Taxonomy (NCBI): domain Eukaryota; kingdom Metazoa; phylum Chordata; class Mammalia; order Artiodactyla; family Delphinidae; genus Aethalodelphis; species Aethalodelphis obliquidens. The sequence continues at coordinate 25,926,088 of NW_020837952.1, forward strand.
TGCATAGCGTGCTCTTTTTGTTGCCTTCTTTTTGGTTCTCTTCTCCGTGATTGTAAGCTCCTCTTGGCTCACAGGTGGGTCTTACGTAATCCTCACAGAAAGAAAGAGCAGGCACGATTCATCTGTTTTAATGGTGCAGGAAGAACTTGCTTGCAGTGCTCCCCTGAGGTGGTTGGTGGCAGAACTCAAGTCTACGGAGCATTTACCTTCCCTTTCACCCAGACCTCCCTGAGAAGAAGGAAAACCTTCCTGGGGCAATGGTGTCTCCTACTTGTGTGGTATTACCATTCCTTCTGGATTTCTTGGTCACCACCCCAGAACTAAAAAGGGAAAGTGTTCTTTGGATAAAACAGCACCTTGGCTTCTGAGTTCTCTCTGTCAAGACCCTATTCCCCCATGGTACCTTTCACGTTAGTTAGGATGCACCAGTAAACATAGCTATGGAGTGAGAGGTCAGGGTACTAAGTCTTTGCAGTTGTTGAGTATGATTAGTAAACATTTAATGCTGCTCTACCAGAAAGACTATGTATAAATTATTCAAATGCTTATCTCTGCCAGTAAAAATGACACATCTCAGAGTTGAAAGTGCCAAACTATGCCTTCCAAGGATTACCTGGCATTGTTTTTCATGACTGCTCCAGCACCAATGGCCCACCTTCTGGCATATTATTTATGTATAATGGCTTCCTTTATAATTGCCTAGGTCAAATTTGCATTTTTATGTAGAAATAGGTTGCTCATATTTCAAAATTACTTAGTATCCACACTTCCGGTTTAAAAGAAGATAACGCTGGTTCCCATAATCCAAATTTAACTATTTGGAAGAGGCCCCAAAAGTCACATGAAGACAAGAAAATAGAATATTTAAAATTGGGTCTGACCTAGAAAATCAAGGACATGTAGCTAACAGAGAGAGAATGTTAAAGGGACAAAGCAACGTGGTCTCTTTAGATACTTTCCACAAACGTTCTGCATTATTTCCCTTCGCTTCACATGTCCTCATACAATTGGGTCATTCACCTGGATTCCTACTAGGCGCTCTGACTGACTAAGGCAGCATCCCTAGCTATGGAGACATACTCACCATCTTTGGCGTTTTTGCCCTTCTCCACTCACTTAGATAAATCTTCCATAACCCAAAGAACTGTCAACTAAAATTTAATACCATGATGGATTGCCATGTCATCCTCTAGGGGGCAAAACAGCGTTTCATATTATTTTAAAGGACTCCTAGAGATCTAAAACTTTAGGGGAAGGGAATGAATGGTGGAATTTCAGGCCCCAAAGCACACTACAGAATGAAGAATCTTTTGACAAGGACATTGCCAGGACTCACTTTCCATTCTACATTCTGGTCGCATTCCCCTGTCCACCACTTGAAATTCTCATTTGAAATTAACCAAAACAAATTCCTCTACCTTCTCTATACTGGTCCTTCCAAATATATATTTCTAAAATGGCACTAATCATTTTATGTTGAACTTTTGTTTTTATGCTTGTCCCCCTCAACACAGAATAAGTTTCTTAAGGTCAAGGACAAGTTTTCATCATCCATTCTTCCTAGTACCTTGCACCATGACTGACATATTGAAAACACAAAATAAGCATTTGGCAAACTGAATTAATGAAGTATAAGCATTGCTCATTTTCTACTAACCACAGAAAGTGAAATGGATCACTAATCATACTTTTGAAAACACTGTTTAGAATTCATTCATTTATTTCTATTAATTATGTAAGGCTAGGCTACAGTAAGAAGTTGGCCCAAACATGTAATGGTTCAGCAAAAGAAATTTATTTCTTGCTCACTCAGTAGTACAAAGTGGTTCCACATTGGCAGGTAGGGTTCTTTTACTGTGCCATTTGGGGATCCTGGCAAACTGAACCTCTGCCATCTACAGCACGTGGCTTCGAAGGTCACAGAGGTCACTGTCACAGTCATAGGAGAGATGAAAGATCATACAAAGTAGTTATGGGGGATTGAGTCTAGAAGGGCACACTTCACTTCGGTTCACAGTCCATTGGCTAGAATCCAATCACAAGACCTCATCCAACTGCAAGGAGGGCTGAGAAATGTAGTCTAGCTATGTGTCCAGGAAGAAGAGAATGGATTTTGACAAACAACTAGCAGTCTCTGTCAGAGTTGAGCACTCAAATATGCATGCATTCTTTGTCTCAATGAATATGTGCTAATCATATCTTATATGCCAGAACTATGCATACAGATTAAAAGGGTACTGTATAAAGATGGTCAAGTTCATGTAAGTGAGATGCAATCCAATAATCACACAAATCAATATATGATTGCTGTTTATCATTACAATTACTGGGCATGATTATAGTAATGATAACTATAGTCAAAACTTCAAAAGAAGAGTATAAGGAACCACTAAAGAATATTTAAGAAAGGCTTTACTTAGTCTTGGAGTCAGGTAAGGCTTCTCTAAATAAATGTTGAGGTAAGTTCTGAAAGATGAGTAAAGGTTACATAAAAGGGAGAATAACGAAAGGACAGAATGTGTCAAGCAAAAGGAACTGTTCATATGGTGGTGCTAAGAGTACAGTTAACATGACTTATTTCATGATATGAAGAAGCCTGATATGAAGAGGCTGAGGAGTAAGCAGGAACAAGACATTGAAGAATATTTTAACTGGTGGTAAAGTTGTGGATCTTTATCCCAAGAGAGACAGAAGACCTACTTGAGGATTTTAAGTAGATTTGTTATTTAAGAGGCCGACTCTGCCCACTATATTCCAGGAGTAAATTGGAGGAGGACAATTTAGAGACTAGTAGAATATCCCAGGTGACAGATTATTGGATTAGGGGGTAAATACTCTAATATTGAAATATTAGAGGTTTATTGGAAAACGATGGAAACAAGTGAACCCACTTGAGAGATTTCTAATAGATAAAATCAGATCTCTAAAGAAGTCAATGGTCAGTGACAATGCCCAGTTTTCTGGCTTTAGCAACTGTTTGGAGGCGGTTACCAATACTGAAATAGAGTGAACCAGGCTTGTGAGAAATGTAATGCAATTCAGTTTTTGGCATTTGAGTCTAAGATCTTTATTTAACGTACTAATGTGGAAATGACAAGGAAGCAGTGGATATATAAGTCTGGAGTCCAGATAAAAGATCGGAACTGAAGAAGCAATCTTGGGAATCACTTCTGGATTGTAACTAAAGCCATAGACAGGGACAATATCAGTTTAAGAAGAAAAGAAATGGGCTTGGACTAGAATCAGTGGCCAGAGAGGCAGATAAATCAAGAAAGCCTCCAGAATCACAGAATCCAGGGAAGAGAGAGAAGTCAACACATCCTGCTGAGAGTTCAGGTTAATGAAACCTGAAAAATATTTATGACTTACCAAGATGGATGTCATTTGAAAACTTGGCAGAAACCATTTCAATTCAATAAAGTAATGGAGAAATCAGTAGAACATGAACAAATAGGGACAGTGAATGTAGACAATTCATTCAAGAAGTTTGGCTTCTCTAGATAGTGCCTATTTCGACCACCCTCTTCCCTATATATGGCACTATGTATGGGGAAGAAGGTGGTTGAAATAGGATTTTTGTTATAATAGCAAGTGCTCACATAGTACGTTTATGTGCCAAGCACTCTTCTAATTACTTTACTTTGCCTTGTATTTTACCATGTTTATTTTGTTCCTTGGTTTTGTATGCTTTATTGTGCCCTAGTATCTAGGACAGTGGTGGCCCATAGGAGATGCCCAATAAATGTTTGATGAACAAATAGTTAATGCCCGTGTCTCAGCCCAGTGCTCTCTCCATCACTCTGTACTGCACTGTACTGTTATTTTTAATAAGCATCTTGATTTTCTATTTTCATCATTTTTAGAGCACTTCAGAATATCCACTTTTCTGTTGTTAATTCTTATTTCTAATAGGACTACAAGTGTATCTCTTCATCAAAGTAGAAGTTAAAGATATAGTGAAAAAAATTTGAAGATGTAAATCATAAATAGAAATCTGTCCTTAATTAAATTACATACATTTTATACTTATAGAAGAGTAACTTGTTTAAGCGCTTAGAGACTTTGCCCGTGCATCCCTGTGCCTGGAACATTCTTGCCCTGTCCTTCAAGGGGTTCACATTGACTCTTCCTGTGGAATCTTCCCATCTCAGCTCAGGTATTTTCTCTTCAAGCACACTTACATGTCACCAACCCCCCATATATACTAGCTCGAGCTGAAAGGGGAAAGCTGGAAGACTTGTCCTAAAGCTACATTTGCATGGCAAGCACATTTGTTTTACAAAGAATGTTTATTTGGGGTGGCTGGAAAAATTTATCCTTGATTATTGGGGGTATAAATCTCCAAATAAAGTCTTCCTTCCTTAATTCTATCACTAGACCCTGGCAAGTTTCAACCTTCTCCTCTTTGCCCCCAGAGTATTTGTGCCACCTGTTCAGTGCAGTTAATACATGATATTGTTATTCTGTTTAAATTTGTCTTTCTACTACATTCTGAACTTGTTTAAAGTCATCTTATTCCTCTAGGTATCTATGGAGCCTAGACTAGACCCTGGAAGAGTTTATGATGGAACTTAATCATTGCTTAGTAAGAAATGAATAGTTGAATGCATATGAAGTTAATCAATTACATGGTAACCTCACAAAAATAAGTATTAAAAGAAATAACATAGTCTCATTCACCTGAACCATTTACTGTCCATTTGCACGCTAGGCCAGATTCAGTCTTTTTAGCCTGGGTACATCCACAGCAACATTTCACACTGTGACCATCTGGACCATTAGATGTAAATACCGATTTGCAGATACTTCAGGGGTAGAAGAGTAGTTATGGGAATAAAAAGAATTTGAAAGATACTACCACACAAAGGATATGTTTAAAGCCACCCTACCTGTTATTAAAATTAAAAACCTGACATTGACCTTTCCTATAAACGAATAATATCTTTGTATTTTTACAAATGGAGAACACGCAAATAGTCTAGATTTTCATTTTGAGAGATTGGACTGCCATTTGTCTGTCACCTCTAAATAGATGCCCAACCTCAGAAAAAAACCTTCTATTCAGAGAGAATATCTCCAGTTTAACACATAGAAAAATCTTAAGATTAACATAAATAGAATATGTCCTTTTAAAATGTCACAGCATTAAGTCAATTCAGGTACCTTTTTAAAACTCATTCAAAAGTATAGCATTTCCAACAAGTGTGTGAACTTAGCCCCATTTGCAAAGATCATTAAAGTGAACACCTCTCTCTACACATAAAATGATGGATGGTGCTATAAAAAACAGCATATATTCATTTTAATCAAGCTTTTTATTTACCCAATGGAGATGACCTCTGTTCTAGTATCTATAATGCTTTTCAAAAAGGAAAGGTATTACTGTAGTTGTCTATATTAAATCATTAATTCATGTCTACTCTATTCAGTGGATGCTTTTAAAAAAATATGAGAATTATCAAGCTGCTCAGAACAAAGGTGCTTTCTGATTGTCAGCTCCATATTCTAAAAGAGCAGGTTAATTTCTCTGAATCTCACAGTTGGAACTTTCTAACACTAACTGGCAGTTTCCACCTAGTGATCAAGGCAATTGACTAAAATAAATTATACATAAAGCTGAGATTTCTAATAGTAGTAAGGTCCCTTCATGAGCTAATCATACCAGCAAAAGCACTCATCTGTCGGCTGCAACCCCATAGGGTCTTGAAATTATCGTATAAAAACTGCACTTCCAAGAATGTTTTCGTTTCCAGTTTCATGAAAGGACTAACTGAGCCATGTCTACAGAACTAGGAACAAAGAAAGACCTCTGAATATATTCATTAGTTGACTTGTTGATTAACTAGAAACACTGTTGATATATCGAGTACTAGTGTCCATACTGTTTACAAAACAAGACTGGTGAGGCTCTCTTTTCAATGCAATCAACCAACAGTTATTTCTAAGCCCCTATCATGTGCCTTATTAGGTAGTATCAAGTACAATCCCTCTTCTTCTGGAGATTAGGGTGAGGGGAACTCGCAAATATGAATAGGGGAAAATATCTCTAGGCACCATACTACTGGCTATAAAGCAATTAATTACTAGTAGAAATCCTTGTGCACTATGGAGATACTTAAAGATATGGAACTTGGACTAGGGCTTAATGGTTAGAGGTAATTTAATTAGGCATAATAAGGGACTACAGACAGACATTGTAGATGAATTTCCTGACTAAGCAAAAATCTGGTGATGGGAAGGAAGATAGCTCAGAGACGTAGTCATTGCTGTGGTGACCCCTCCACACACACACAGTCTTGCACCATCTTCATGATGAAGGCATTTATTCCACTGGCCAAGAGTGTTGATGGCTGACACTCGTAACAACTGAGTTGCTCCTTCTTAGAATCTCCCTCACAGCTGAGGAGGCCCTGGTCCAAGATGTGGGGAAAGGCCACATCCAAAGACCGGTGGATTCAGGAGCATAAAAGTCATCTCTTCAGAATTTAGAACATCTCTGAAGAGCTATTTTAGCTCCAGAACTTCCTATAGGATCGACTGAGGCCTTTGGTGTGACTGCATCATAGCCCAACTTCTCCACCTGAGCCATCCTGCTTTCTGCATTCTCCCACAGGTGTTGATTCAAAGGACACATCCCAATCTCCCATTTGCAAATCAGTTTGCTTCCATGGAGAACCCAACCTGTGGATACTGAGGACATTGACTATAATTGATAGTAGGGAATCTGCATTTATTCCATCAATAGGAATCATACAGCTCTGCTCTGTGCCAGAGCATCTCTTGTGGATCTCATACTCTGGTGGGGAAAACCTCAACAAAATAGAACTTCGAGCAATATGTGCTAGGATGAAAAAAAAAGCAGGGCATGGGGGTAGGTAGTGTGAGTGTTTAGGAGTGGATGGAACCTCTTCAGATAGCATGGCCATATAAAAGGTCTCTAAAGAGGTGATATGTAAAGCAGAAAGCTAAGCAAACTAATAGAACAATCCATGATAGTATCTGGGGGAAGAATATTGCAGGCAGAAGGAAGAGCATAGGCAAAGGGTCTGAGGTCAAAGTGTACCTAACGGGTTTGGAGGAGAGAAAGTAAGATCGGGAGTATAATGGTAGGAGATGGAGGGGTGAGACCCCCATCTATAAGGCCTTTAAGTGTAAGGAATACAGATTATTCTAAGTGAAATGGGAATACATTGAAGGGCTTTGAGTAGGATTGTCTCATGACCAGATTTCCACTTTAAAAGGATCAGTCTGCCTTCTATGTGAGGAAGAGTCTAGAAAGGAGCAAGAGTTGAAACAGAGTGGCTATCAGGAGGCTATTAGAGAAGTCTAGGTCAGGAATTATGTGATGATTTAGACTTAAGGTTACCAATAGTCATGGTTTGCCTGGGATCGAAGTCTCCCAGTATACAGGACTTGTGAGACTTAAACCAGTAGAGTCTTGAGCAAATGAGGGTGGTTGGTCACACTTCTTAGACTAGAATGATGGCCCTATAAATGGGGAGATACAGTCAAATTCAAAATATATTCTGAAGATTGAGTAGGTAGTGAAGTTGAAGAAAAAAATTTGGATAGTTAGGGCAAAGTACAGAGCTTCTTGAAAGCCAGGAAGATGGGTTTGGACCTTTGAAAGATTAGCTTGGCTTTAGTATGTGGTCTACATTGGACTTTGGTGAGACTATGACTTAAAGAAATCTTTGCTCAGACTATTTCAAAAGAGATGACAGAAGTATTTAGGGCATAGTCTCACAGAGTGGAAATGGAGGTGAAGGGGATAGAGGTAGTCGTGGAGGCCATGGTGTAGGGTGATGGTAGTAATGGCAGCAAATGGTAGAGATGCAGGTCATATTGGAAGTGGAGGTGGTGAGGGTAGAGGTCATGCTGATGATGGTGGTAGAAAAAAGTGAAAGAAAAAATACAGTTGAACATACATTACCCAAAAAAAGAAATGTCAAGACTTGTAGGCTGAATGACTAGAGGAAAACAAAAGGTAAGGTGGCCACTGGAAACAGATGAGTTAGCAACCCTGACAGGTAAGAGTGTTGAAGAGGCAAACAGTTGAGGGGAGGGTTTGCTGATGAACATCCATTTAGTAAGACAATCTATAAGTGAAAGGAGAATATCCTAGTGGGCGGTCAGTTAGGAATATTAGTTTCTACCATTCCAGATGACAGTCTGACACTAAAGAAAACTCAGGGGCTTCCCTGGTGGCGCAGTGGTTGAGAGTCCGCCTGCCGTTGCAGGGGACACGGGTTCGTGCCCCGGTCCGGGAAGATCCCACATGCCGCGGAGCGGCTGGGCCCGTGAGCCATGGCCGCTGAGCCTGTGCGTCCGGAGCCTGTGCTCTGCTGCGGGAGAGGCCACAACAGTGAGAGGCCTGCGTACCGCAAAAAAAAAAAAAAAAAAAAAAAAAAAAGAAAAAGAAAACTCAGGATCAAGTCAAAAGACTTTGAGCATTAGCTCCATGCTAATGTAAACCTTATGTAAACCGAGTTTAAAAATTTTAAAGCACTGAAAAGCAACTTCAGTTGATTAACATAAAAATACATGCTTAATTTGGCATACCAATTATGATGATTTTATGAGCAAATGAAATCTTACATGTTCAAGTTCCTAAGCTAATGAATTAAATGGAGATCTGTAAAAGGTGCTAAAATAAGTACTTTTCTCTATTTCCCTTTCTCCCAAAATATCCACTTTGAAATCCAGTCACTCATTCTTCCCCATCCCATAGCTTTAAAATTAGAGGTAACTTGACATATTTCTTCTACTTGAGGTATGGTTTTTCAAACTGCAACTGCTTTCTTCTGAAACTAAATATGTAAAATCTTAAAGATTCCCTAGATATCCTAAGATAGAAGAGTAAAAGTATACTAGAGGTTATGACAACTCTTCGTTTAGAACACCTGAGATGCCTATAAAGTGTGGAATTAGATTATGGGCCACGAAGAACTGTGTCATTTAAGAGAGAACGGCTGATTAGGATGCTTAGAGTGACCTGGTTCTCCAGCAGTTCCCCAGGAAGGTTACTGTGGCAAATAGACTCCTGCAAAGAGAACCCTTCTGATGAGCATTTCTGAACAGGAGTTTTGTTCATTTACCTTTGTCTTGTCTCCTAAGGTTCAGATGAATTTGTCCATCCTTTGTATTAATTTCTGTGCTATCGAGGCCCGTTCTGTATTTTCAGAGACTATGAAATGTAATCTAGTCCGCTAGATTCTCCTGATGTGTACATTAATTCCTAGGGGTGAGTAGGCACATTACAAGTAACTATTATCTACATTAGTGGAAGAGAGGTATGACCTAGATAATAAAAAATGAGGGAATTAGCTCCAATTTCCATATATTTACTTTTTGAAAATATGTGGAAAGTGATAATTCAGGGAAGGACCTTGTCTTCAAGGAGTTTTTAGTCATTAGTCATTTAGTGGGGAAATTAAGACACACACAGTAAGACCAAAAAAGTTCCCTTAGTAACGTAAGAGATATGTGGGTAAGGTGCTATGGGAACTCAAGAAATGAAAGAACCATGGCTATACACACATGTGGTGATATTTTCAAAAGCATTACATAAGCAGAAAGTACCATTTCTCTCTTCCTCTCTCTCTCTCACGTGCGTGCACACGCACACACACACACAGACATTGAATATATTACTTCTCACCTATCGATAAATAATAGAACAGGTAGATACCCTTTCCTTTTTGAAAGACGGATTTAATGAGTACCCCCCAAAAAAGGAATTGCATTTTCTTAATTTGTTGGATTACATCTAGGCAGTTAATTTAGCCAATTTAACATATGTCAAGATACAGAGAAGGCCAAAAACAGCCAAATTAGGAGTACAGCAGGAGAAGACCTGAGGATATGGCCTTCTGTACCTCACTCCTATGTTAGAAATCTATCTGCAAAAGTCTGGCACAACCATTACCTTCTTTGGAATTACTATTGGAGGGGGGATGGGCAGGGAAAAGATGCAAAGAAATAAACCCTGATTTGCCATACATATACTTAATCCCGTATGTCAGTGAGCAGTCTAGCACCTCCAGCATCTGAGAATACAACAAACTGCACACCCTTGCCCCCTCTCTCATGCATTAATATGAATGCAAAAATCTTCCTCATGTTCAATTACCAAAGTTCTTAGTTATCCTAAAGAGTAAAACACTTAAGGTGGGAGAACCCATAGGTCCTCTTTTCTGAAAAAGGTAAAAGTTCTATATAGCGTCAACATTTTAAACTCTTCAGTTATTCAGAGATGCTCAAATATAGGATTGGTGAATGTTCTTGAAACTAAAATATGATACCAATGAAATAACGTGAGGGTGTATGAGAAACTTTGTGTTACTGTGTATTTCACTTTTTTGACCCACCGCTTAGATTTTTATAAATTTTAGGATAAGGGAAAAGGAAGTTAGACCTCACTTGAAATGAGTAAAACTAAAAGTGCAAAAACTTATATACGTTTTTGCCTTTTTGCCTTTCTGCTATTAGGAATTTACAATTTCTCATCAATAAATAGAATTTAAATGGAACACGGAAACAAGTCTTTTTCCCCCAAAAGTCTAAGTATTACACATAATCCTATTTGAAATGTCAAAAGACAAAAAAGTAGGTAGGTTGAGTCTACCAAAAAAGTGTTAGGCTCTTTTCAAAGCTATTTAATCAAGTTATTAATTTTTGCCAAGAGTTTTGCAGTACTATTCAGAAAGCAGTCTCTAAAAAAGTTGTCTTGGTCCCATCTCCTGAACCATTGAATTATGGATATATTTTGATGAATGTTAAAGTATAGATGAGCTAATTAAAAACTGAAATGAGTTATAGTCACTCTTGATGATACCTTAGTGAATGAAAGACCACTGGGTAAATGCCAGTGAACGTTAAGAGTTTTCAAATTCTAATTGTCATAATCCCCCTCCCTGAGGAGTTTACAGTGTTTATGTACAAACCACATTCACCTTTATTTGAAAAATTACTTATACTTTCTTATTGGTTTTCATAGCAAGAGAAATTGGGTGATATCTGCTTCTCCCTTCGCTACGTACCTACTGCTGGCAAACTGACTGTTGTCATTCTTGAGGCAAAGAACCTGAAGAAGATGGATGTAGGTGGCTTGTCTGGTGAGTCTGATGTTTACTGTGTTTTTTGATGCTGTTTCATCGTGGATACCGAATGCACAGCACACGTGCCGCGATGCCCCACTCCTTAATTGGTCACAGTTCTCTTTCCCATGGAACCTGGAAGCAGTTTCAGAATTCATCCCAACACAGAGACCCAGGAAGCCACTCTCAATTTATTAGAATTAGCAGAGAAGATGAGACCTATTTTCCCACTTCACAGCCCAGGTATCAATTGGCAATCCTATAGCTCTGAAAGATGAAAAACTGCTTCTCTTTTGAAAGGCAACACTTATGACCAATTATAATTTTGTTCCCTTTTTTTGTTTTGTTTTTTGGTCAAAATTCACTTATGATATGAAAAATACTGTTTTATCTGAGACTCATTAGGTTAATACTTAATTTATATAATAAAAGACAAATATTAGGTAAGTATATAGCCTAAGATAGTTTTTAGCAATACTGTTTTGTGTGAACATGCAGCATTTCAAATATATGTGAACAATAAAATCTGAGGGTGAATCCTCATGGTAATGCATTTATTCTCTACAGCTTGTGTTGGGGATGGGGAAATTTGGGGATTTAAAGTTCTGTAAAACCCAATTTTAGTTTTAAAAAAAGTGAGTAAAGTATATTCTTTTTTTTTTAAGTGAGTAAAGTATATTCTTTTTTTTTTTAACACCTTTATTGGAGTATAATTGCTTTACAATGGTGTGTTAGTTTTTGCTGTATGACAAAGTGAATCAGCTATACATATACGTATGTCCCCATATCTCCTCCCTCTTGCGTCTTCCTCCCACCCTCCCTATTCCACCCCTCTAGGTGGTCACAAAGCACCGAGCTGATCTCCCTGTGCTATGCGGCTGCTTCCCACTAGCTATTTTACATTTGGTGGTGTATATATGTCCATGCCACACTGTCACTTCGTCCCAGCTTCCCCTTCCCCCTCCCCACGTCCTCAAGTCCATTATACTTGCTCAAAAGCAAAGTCAAATGAAGGACTTGTCATTTCCACAGCGGAACACAATTGTTTTTATTTTCTTCTCTGTGTGATTAAATCAGTTATATTCTTGATCTTCTAGTAACTAATTAAAGTGTGAGGAATTTTCTTGATATGGCACAGGGTCAAAAATAGACTATAGTTGTCATTGTTCATGGCTATGGAATTAGATCCAACATTACTGGTTATTCAGTGCTTTCTCTAATAAAAATATTGCAAACTTCAAAAGGTCACCCTCATGCAGCATGGTGATTTTATATTATAAAGTGTAACAGCTAAAATATGCTAAAGCTAAGGTTCCACCTACTGAACCACTAATTTGTCAACCAAATTCTCCTGGTGCCTAAATTTACTTCTCTTTATAAATATATTGCCTGGGGAATCTGCACGACTTCTTTCATGTCACTAAGACCCCATTTAAAAACTTGCTGCTTTCACTGCCTAATGGCATTAACAGAGCAAGTTTAAAGCAATAAGCAGTTTCTTTCAAAAATGTAGAGTATTTACTGTGCCTAAGATGCAAAATATATGCATACACCTATGTAAGTATCTATACACATCCACATTTTCCTGGCTCTGTCCTGTAAAAAGGCCTAGAAACAAAGACTGACCTAGTAGCCATGACCATCCCAGAACCAGAAATGGTGTGAAAATACAATTTCTCACTAGAAGAACCTGGAGCTTATTGGAGAAATGGTAGATTCCAGGTGTGGCAAAAGAAGGTATACAAGACAAGCCGAGAACATCTCATCATACCAGAAAGCAAGGAAACTATCAATGACTAAGGGAGTCATGTCAACAGGCTTAAGAGTCACCTTGAAGAGGCTTCCACTGGCGAAAGATGTGATCATTTGAACATCAGTAATGATAATAAATGCAATGTATTTAAACCTAAAACAAAAGAGTATTTAATGTGCAGAGAAATTTTTAGGCACGAGAACAGTTTACCCCCAGAATTCTACTTAGTATCTTGAAGTCTGACTTCAGACGCCTTTGACCTTTCCGCTTCCTTTGGTTCGATAGCCAACTATCATCATCTAGTTCTCTGCATCCTCTCTCTCACACTTCTTTCCAAACTCCTATGCCAACCACCTCCTCATCACCTCTATTCAGTGCTCTCCTGGTCTTCCTCCCCATTCACCTTAACACCCTTCATCAGAGTTCCAGAAGCAACTCTACCATGAAGCCAGTAACTTCAGGGTCCCTTATTTGTTCTGTCTTCTCCCAAAGTCCTAGAAAGGAGTCCCCATGGTCACAGATAGATATTTCACCCACAATTTGTTAATCACAGTTTGTGCCTCTTGACACTCTCACGCCTCTTCCATCATCCATCTCTCTTGTTGTTCAGCAGCATCAGAGATGCTACAGGCATTTTTGAGGTTTAGCTATGGGAAGTTGGGTCTAGCAGGACATTATTTATGTGGCTTGCAGTCATAAGCATGTGTAGTTGGGTAACTGCTAGGTATCCCAGTGAAGGAAGGGCTCCTGGCATGACTCCTACTACCCATTGGGCTAACTCAACACTGTGACATGGAAGGGGCAAGGCCAGAGGTCATATCTAATTCAGTCTTCGTAACTCTATAAAAGAGAAAAAAATATATTCTTTTTTCAAATGCCAAACTACATTTGCTGAAAATAGCTAGTTAACTGGAACCAAAGTGGGCTATTTTGCCAGGGTTTACAATTATAGTAGCTTCACAACCCACCCAACCCGGTTCCACCCCTAAATTTGAAGTACCTGGAATGATTTCGTTGAATAGTTAAATATTAAATTAAGGATATTTAGCCTTGAAATATCCTTAAAGAGTCCTAATCATATGGGCTTCCTGCTGCCTGTAAAATTAAGTCATAATCACTCAGGTCTACATAATATAGATACTTCCAGACTACACCCCACCATATTTCTATATTTGAACCAAGTTGACCAGCACACTGGTCCCCAGAACAGGCGATGGAATTTGCTGCCTCCACTGTTTGCTTAAGTTGTTTCCTTCACCTGGAATCTCTTCCATCCACCAAGGAAGGTCTAGCTAAACCCTATCCATTCTTCAGGCCCAGCTGAAGTCTTATTTCCTCCATCCATTGAACAACTATGTATTGTGTCCCTACTTTATGTTAGGCATTGTTCTGACACCAGGTTTACATCAGTGGACAAAACAGCCAAAGGACCCTGCCCTCATACAGATTACATCGTAATGTGCGGAAACAGACAGGAAGCCAATAAATAAGAAAAGCACGTTGCACACCAAGAGGTGATAAGTGCTATGAAGAAAGCAAAGCAGGGAAGTAGAATAAGGAATGTTGGGGAGAAGCTTTAAATGGGGTGGTTGGAGAAAGACCCGTGAGTAGGTAACCTTTTGGCAACAACCTGGAAGAGGTGAAGAAGTGAGCCCTAGGGGTGCCTGGGACAGACAGCATTATACATGGAGGGATTCCATGAAGCCTTTTTTGATCCATCCTAAAAGAACAAATTTTTTCCTTTTTTAAATGCCAGGAGTTTGTTTACACCCTTCAAACATCACGCTTCTCTCACTAGACTGTGCTCTATATTTATATATCCCACCATTCCCACACTGACTGGTAGCACTGAGCTGAGCTGCTGAATGAATAATCAATTATTTACAAAGGAGCTATGGCCTGAAAAAACAAGTCTTGCATTTCAAATTTGTTTAACCTACTTACCATTAAATAACTTTAAGCACTTGGATGGTCTGTCTCAAAGTAAGTTGACCTATGTCCAAGGAGACCAAAATTATATAATGAGGTCCTTCCAGGTAATCTGAATGCCAAACTACATTTGCTGGAAATGGCTAGTAAATTGGAACCAAAATGGGTTTTCTGCCAGTGTTTAACTCCCAGTCTCCCACTGTTAGCAATTTGATATTGGACAAGTTATCTAGCTTTCTAAGCCTCAGTTGCATTATCTGTAAAGTGGAAATAATTAGAGAATCTTATTTATAAGGTTATTGTGAGAAATAAATGAAAGCACACTAAAGTGCTTACTGACTATTATTGTCGTTATTTCTATTAGTAACCTTAGCAAATCTTGGGCTAAATATGCAAAATGTGAAAGCAACCAATGGATAGTTTAACCAATTCCTTGATTTAGGGGGAAAAAAGTTTGATGGGATTGGCTGGTCAATTCAGACAAAGAGATATCAGTAGACTCCTGTATTCTAAGTCCCAATATCAAATTAAGACCATATATGGGATTAAACAAAAAATATTGAAGAAATAGGAACATTTTTTAAAATAATTTCTTACTACTCAACGCAGTTTCTTTCTTTTCTACTGTATGAATTCAAAAAGCATGGCCCCAAGATTTTGCCTCTATCATATACCCAATATAACAAGCCATGCAAATCCCAACTCTTACTTTACAGTGACAAACTTGATTGGACCATTCACATATCTACAGTAGACACTTGAGCTTTGTTGCTTCCTGTTCTAGCGCTCAAGTATTTGAGCACCAGCGAGGGTTTCCGAATCTAGCTATTTGTATTGAAATCTTGAGTCCTGCAGGCTGCAAGGCTGTTCGTCAGGTGCACGTATGTGCAGTGGGAAATGAGCAGCTTTTGTGCCCTGTACTTGGAAAAAACTCAAGCCTTCGGCCTAGTAACCACAACTTAATATACATCTGCACTTTCGGAGTAAATCTCCCTTCAAATAAATGTTTTCGTAAAAATTGAGGTAGAGCATGAAGAGTGCCTTAGTCCATTCAGGCTGCTATAACAGAACACCATAACATGGGTGTCTCATAAACAGAAATATCTCACAGTTCTGGAGGCTGAGACATCTAGGATTAAGGTGTCAATAGGTTCTGTGTCTGATGAGAACCTCCTTCCTGGTTCACAGATGGATGTTTTCTCTGTGTCCTCACGTGGTAGAAGGAGCAAGGGAGCTCTTTGGGGTCTCTTTTATAAGGTCACTAATCTCTTTCATGAGGGCTCGACCCTCAAGAGCTAATCACCTCCCAAAGGTCCCACCTCCAAATACCATCGCATTGAGGACCCTGTTCCAACGTATGATTTTTAAGGGGACATTAACATTCAGTCTATAGAAAAGAGGTCTAAGAAATTGAAAGCATCAGAAAAGTTGAGAATTCCTAAAGGTGTGAGGTTCTATATATGTCTTGCATTTTTTAGCTGTATAATGTTTATATTTGAATTTCTACCCGTGTAGAGGCACAAGTCAGAAATAACTAGATACCCTGCTCCTAATTTCTTGTCCCTGGATATGTTACAGTTAATCTTCTCAGGTTTTTTTTTTTGGTCATCCCAGAAATTTGAGACTTCTGAGTACAGCTTTAAAGAGGAATGTCAAGACTCTAAATTCAGTTTGGGCTTTATATATCACAAGTTAAAAAAAATTCTGAAAGTTTTCCAACGAGTACATAACTGTTCCAAGAAGGAAAGACAAAACTTCTGAACCAACAAAATGGAAGTGATAGTAAGCTTTTAAGTTTCTGTATTAGGGAGAAGTTCTAATTTTCAACTTTAATCTGAAAATTGTTTTCAAGTGTTAAGAAGTCATTAGCACATAGTTATAAAACACTCTACTAATTTAGAAAACCTTTTCTAACTTGGTTTTCTCATGTGGTCCTCAAGATAGACCTGTAAGGTAGTTTCTGAAGGTGATATTCTCAGAAAATTGAAGCTTAGAGACACTAGACAATGTACGTAAATCATCTTGCTCCACGTCTGTCACATACGTGGCATTCGACACTGGCCATTGCTTTTGTCATTATTGACATTCAAAGCCACCTAATGTGTAGATTGTAGAGCTGGGACTGAAGTCCAGGCCCTACAATTCCCCAACATAGAACATCTCAAAGACTGTTCCATTTCCCTCTTCCACTGAAGCTAGGACAGAATTCTTTTGAAATTTTTCTAAATGTTTGTACTGCTAGGAACCATGGCAAGTAAATCAAGGTAAAAATCTGCAGCCCTGCCCCCTTGATACGGTTTGTGTTCACTTATATTGTGAAGAGAACATCAAAAGTATGCCAATCATTGGCAGCAAGAGAATGCTGGGAAAACATAGGAAGGACTGAAATGATATGCCCCTAATTCCAGCAGTCTGCTGAAGGTCAAGGACCTGGAGAGGTAACTACAAGGTAGGATCAGGTCAGAGACATCCTGAGGGCTGGTTGGAGAGAGCGTGGTGGAAATTGTTCTCTCTTTTTTGATTTACTTTATTTATTTATTGAAGTATAGTTGATTTACAATGTTGTGTTCATTTCTGCTGTACAGGAAAGTGATTCCATTGTACACATATATATATATATATATATACATTCTTTTTTGTATTCTTTTCCATATGGTTTATCTCAGGACATTGAATATAGTTCCATGTGCTGTACAGTAGGACCTTATTGTTTATCCATTCTATATGTAATAGTCTGCTAACCCCGAACTCCCACTCTGTCCCTCCCCCCACCCACCCTCCCCCTTGGCAACCACAAGTCTGTTCTCTATGTCTGTGAGTCTGTTTCTGTTCTATAGATAGGTCCATTTGTACCATATTTTAGATTCCACATATAAGTGATATCATATGGTATTTGTCTTTCTGTCTTAGTTCACTCAGTATGACAATCTCTAGGTCCATCCATGTTGCTGCAAACGGCATTATTTCACTCTTTTGTATGGCTGAGTAGTATTCCATCCCATATGTGCACCACACCTTCTTCATCCATTCATCTGTCAGTGGACATTTAGGTTTTTCCATGTCTTGCCTATTGTGAATAGAAACTGTTCTCTCTTACCATCTTTTCTCCCTTTCACTTTCCACACCAAGTCCCACCTCCAGTCTTCTTCCTGGCCGTCCCCAGATCTGTCTCATCACTATGGAATTTATACTGTGAAAAGCAAAGAGCAGGAGTAGAGAGGTCCCCCAAAGCATCTAAGTTCCAAAGAACAGGGCGATGGATTTCACAAACGGCACCAACTACTTGAGGGAGATGATGGCAGAGGAAGAAAGGAGGCACACGGTGGTAAAGAAGTCACCACTGCTTTACAGCAAACTGCCAGTGTGTGGACAAGCCCCTGACACCCAACCCAGTATGATTCACCATATGCTTCCCCAGCCCTGCCGGCCCCGCCCGCCCCACACACACACGCACTGCTTTCCTTTCCTCAAGATGTAATTTTTTTTTAATTTGTCACGGGTTTGTCTTGTCATTTCTACTGTCCTAGAAATAGAATTTGGAAAATAGAGCCAATTTAAATTTTGGAAGTTATCTAGGAAAGGGCAACTCACCCAACCCTGGGGAATCACTAGATTCCACACAAAGAAACCATGAATGAGCACAGGCCTATCGTTCTTTCAAGCACTAATCAGCAAGATGTGATATTCTACCTACGTCAGAATCATCCCAGGTACATGTTAAAATTTAAGATTTCACGGACCACCTCAGACCAAACTATAACTGAATACCTATGGGTGGGAACCTGGAAATTGCATTTTAAACATTCCCCCATGTTACGCTTATGCATCTTAATAGGAAACTATACTTTATAGGGAATGTATAGAGTTAGAGGAAGCTAGGGTGGAAATCATATTGCAATATATGTGTTTGAAATCAACACATTGAACACCTTAAACTTACAATGTTTGTCAATTTATGTCACAATTCTTTTTAAAAAAAAAGAAAAAGAAAACTGTGTTTTTGAGGCTTAAATTCTACATCATAATTTTTTAGCTGAGGTCCGGGTCAGCCCAACTCCAAGTTATAATTTTTATCAGTGATATAGAATACATCCTTTGCTTCGTCCACTGGAATTTCCTTAAGAAGTCCTATTTTTTTTTTTTTTAAATCAGCTCAGTATCCTCTTCCCTGAAAAATACCTTGCCCACATATCTAAATTACTGTCTTTTCTTTTTCGGTTTTTTCCAACCAGAAACAAAAGCAATAGGCAGTTCCTTTATACATTCATGATCACCACTCTTAACTGTCCTTCCATTGGTGTTGAAAGCATGACAAAGAAAACGACTCCAAATTCAATTGATTTGGACTAAAAGACACTCGTCTGGGAGCTGGGCCAACAAATCAAGTGGCAAAAACTTATCTGAGCCAATTAGATAGGGATATGCAAATTAATTGGCCATGATATCAGGGTCAAGCAATAACATGCAAATAAACTGGCATCTTATTGAGCTAACGAGATAGGAATATGCATAATAAGTTGGCCATGATGTCAGATGGCTTCATCCTAATTTTAGGCTTGAATGTTATAATACAAAATTCTGTGACACTTCAAAAGGCTTAATTACAATATTGATAAAATAGTCTGAATCCCTAAGATGTGAACAAGTTGATCTGAAAAAGAAATGACAAATCCTTAAACTGGATCATCCTGCAATGTGAGATCCAGCCACAATTACCACAGAACAGAGAGAGATGCTACACCTGAAGGACTAAGTGGTTTGGATGAAATGAGAAGAGGAGATGTGGGACGTGGGCTAGATTTGATATCAGAAAAAATGAATTATTGGCTGAAACACATTAGTTCAGAACAGCACAAAAACTCCTAAATAAGTCCTTTAGCCGGCAGGCACATATAAATCATTCAACAAACATTTGAATACCCACTCAGCGCCAGGCACTATGCCAGTCCTTGGCTAAACAAGTAAAAATAACAGCAGACACTCACGTAGCACGATGTGAGCCAGACATCCTCCTAAATGCTTTACATATGCTAAGTGATTTAACCCACACTTACAACCCTATGAGGTAGATACTATTTTTAATAGAGAGGTAAGTAACTTTCCCAAGGTCACAGAATCAGTATTTGGCAGATTTAGGATGTCAAGCCAAGCAGTCTTCCAACTCCATGAATAAAACTCGACTCCTCAGGCATTATCCTTCCTCACCAGGTTCAATCTGGATGACAGATGGCTAACTACCTGTTATAGTTTGAGAGATGGCCAAAAATTCTACCTGATTCCAAAATTCCTTCATGCCCAAACTAAAATTAGATCATGGAAGCCACTAATATAAATTCACTGGTTGATTGTTCAATTAGGTTTTGGTTACTTAGATGGCAAAGACAGGATCAATGAGTTCATAAGATCAGACATCAAATACTAATAGATTTCCAGTCTGAAAGGACCACGTCAGTTTCAGTGTACAGACTGGTATGTTATTTTAGTGACTGATTCTTTATGCACAAAAGAGGACAAAATACAAAACAGTGTAGTTTCAGCTGTATCAGTGGTAGAGACGCAGGGATGTTGCTAGAACAATATGGAAGAAAGCCCAAGTCTAAAGGATTTGAGTGCCTATTAGGCGGCAGAGGAAGACTAAAGAAAAATTTTACCTACTACTCAATATCAAGGGCTGATTCTGGATGACAGTATGTATGATATGATTGGGATGGGGGGGAGATATGATTTAATAGTACAAAAGCTTACTGCCCCTATAAAGCGCTATGGGACTCTGTGGGCCGATATTACATATTTAAATAATAAGACTGAAGAAACTTGAATTGCAACAGACAACTACCAGGAAAATAGAGCTCATCTGGACAATGTTAATGAGATCCACATATGGAGAAGTGGAAATAGTTCCAAAGAAATCTGAATTTTTACTAGTCACCTTGAAACTCCAATTCTGAAGGTAACATCCATGTTTCCAGCCACTGAAATTCCAAGATCAGTGAATAAATCCAAAAGAAAAAGAAAAAAAACAAACCTTGCTAGGCTGAGTAATCCAAAGTGTGATAGATGAGCTTCAGTGTAGTCAAGCTTAGAAGTAATATATTGAAAGGAAAAAAAAAAAAGTTAGAGTATAAAATAATCAGGTCTATTATAAGCCAAGAAAAGTCACACAGAGCCATCCATTGAAAACATTTATCAAGTGTGCCACTACAACCAAAGAGGCTTGGTGTTGTCGTGGAGGATTTTATAAACACAACAGGGAAAAAATGCCCTGCCTTTGTCCCAGACTGAAGCTCATTCACGTGTGGAGAGCCTGTGGTTACAGTCCGACCTTAGGAAAGAGAGTGGGGTTAAAGGCCCAGCTGCCAGAGAGGCGGCTAGAACAGGGATGAAGAGGCTGTGTGTGAGAACAGGCTAAGAAGATTGCGACTTTGTAGTCTGGAAAAGGAAAGCTGAGCAGAGATATGATTAGAGTCTGAAAATCATGAAAGGTAGAGCCAGAGTAAGACCAACCTGTTTTCACATCCCACAATGCTAAAATTAGGAAGTGACTTTGATGCTTGAAAGAGAATAGATAAAAGGGAGGGCCATTGAGAATCATCCCAAAGGCACCTTTCTGCTCAAATTCTTCATCAAATTTTCTCTGCTACTTTACAGTTCAGTAGTAAAACTTGTTCTAGGAGATGGAGTGGGTTAAGATCAATGTATGGGTCTGTTTTGAGTTACAGGCTTGAAAGGGGACATCTCTAAACCTTTATTGTATGTTGTCTTGTAGGACCCCATGTGCCTTTCCATGAGTAACCATCAGAAACAGACCCCACAGCTACACAGTTCACTAGCTGTTCAACCCAGAATGGCTATATTTGCATCCTTGAGTTTCCATTCTATCCTCTGCTCTCCATTCAGTATGTAAGAAAGGAATAACGAAGGTCAGATTTAATAGGTAATTGCACTGGCAGGATTAAAGCCCCCAAATACTTCTGTTTTTAAAACTGTATTTGGTGGGCTTTAAGAGATTTTATTATCTATATTATATGTATTTGATAATGTTTTAAAATAAAACTATTAAAAATATATCACATTTGTGTCAACATTATAAATTAACTATACTTAAACTTTCAGAAGTTAAAAAAGTATTGCAAATATCTTTGCCATTTTTCACTTCCTTTTATGACACTGCCAGTTTCCCATTCAGCCTGGAACAGTTAGGTAACAAAAAGGGGAAATACTATTGAGTCTGAAACACCACAACAATGCTCAGAGAAATAGAAACATCAAAAACAATCTTTTAAAAAAAAAATTACATTCTTTATTATAGTCACCTCCACTTTCAAAATGATATATTGTTTGTATTTGGTCCCTTAATCCCTTATTCCTGATTTGTTATAAATTTAATCATTCTTTTTCCTTCCTTTTTATAGCCTTGCCACTTGCTTGTACCAAGAGCTACCTTGAGAGCAGAGATGGTGTCTACATATGTTTGCCTTCTCAGAGGCCCTGGAACGTATGTGAGGGGAACATACTTCAGCTTCCCTGCCTAAACAACCAGTTACAGATTTTAAGATTCTGCCAATCTAACTGGTTATTTTGCTTTCACCTTCCAACTGATCTGACTTAATTTCTTCCATTTAATGAAATCCTTTTGGCATCATAGAGTAGTAATAGTATAATAGAAACAGCAGCTAAGAAATAAGATCAGAAACATAACATGTAGTTATTGAAATTGATTTCAGCTGTCATTTTCAGATTTCTTTTTTCCTTTATTCCCCCACTTCCTTAATAGTTTAAAAAAAAAAAAAAAAGTGAAACAGATCATCTCCAGGAAATAAAGGAAAAGAGTAACCCAGAAATGCACACGTTACTACAGTTATTCCTCAATGAGGGTCATAAAGACATTTTTCAGTGAAGTAAAGACAAAAACGGTTCCCTAGTCACATCTTTAGCCCAGCATCAACAGATAAGGCAATGACTCAGCATCTTACTTGTTCATTGCTTTATAGACTAACTCCTTATAAAAGTCAAGAGAACATAGCAGCTGGTTGCCTTTTTCAATTCCTAATGGCCTAACTTTTGCTACATATCATTCTCAGGGCTCCCAGGAAAACTAGGAGGCTTTCTATAACTTTTTTCTTCTACCAAAAAAAAAAAAAGTTTTTAAGTGTTTACTTAGGAAATTAACTTTGTAACTTGAAAATATGAGATAAGCACATTATTTGATCTCCTTAGGAAAGCTCAAACTGCTTTTGCTCAAAACTAAAGCAACATGGTGACTGACTTAACTTCTAGACTTCAAACTACTGATTTCAGCTAATAATATGACAGTGTGATTAACTGTCCCATGTGAACCAAAAAGAGGTGACTGCATTTAGTGATAGCACACTTGCAGAGCTCATACGCATACATATGGAACTGTGACATGTCGCAGTTATCTACAGTTGTTACAGCTGCCATTTGTTCACAGTATTATGGACTTTCATATCCTAATTAAGGAAACAAATGCTTTCACACATAGCACTGTTAAACTATTTCCCTCCATTTTTAGTTTTCAAATTATAGAGAAGCTCAATAAAATTAAAATAACCTATAACCCCACCACTGATTTCAAATGGAGGGTAAAAAATTAAGCCCCAAAACTACTCCCTCTAATCCCTTTCCATTCAGAGATAATTCAGTGTCTCAAGGAAACAATCTGAAACTTCACATCAAGATTTTTTTGATTTATATAAATTATATGTGCATATATAATATATGCATTTTATAAACATGAGATCATAAAACATATTACGCTAATATTTTTTCACCTAGCAATATATAATAGAGATCCTTCTAGGACAGTATGTATAGACGTGCCATTATTTCTACTAGTTGTATGACATCTCTTTGTTTGGGTGCACCATAATATATTTAGTAATTCCCTTATAACTGTGAGGGCTTCCCTGGTGGCGCAGTGGTTGGGAGTCCGCCTGATGATGCAGGGGACACGGGTTCATTTACCGGTCCAGGAAGATCCCACATGCCGTGGAGCACCTAGGCCTGTGAGCCATGGCTGCTGAGCCTGCGCGTCCGGAGCCTGTGCTCCGCAACGGGAGAGGCCACGGCGGTGAGAGGCCCGCGTACCAAAAAAAAAAAAAAAAAAAAAAAAAAAAAGAGACAACCTTTACTGATTGCAAAGAATACAAAAAAAAAAAACAAAAACCAGGTCATTAGCGTGTAGATTTTCAGATTTTCATCAGCTATATTTGCAGGCGTTTGAATCCTTTAACACACTCAGTCCAGCAGCATTGTTTTGATAGCAGGTTGGAGATATCTGTGACAGTCATTATAGTCAAAGTAAAAATATACTTTTACAAAGTCAAAACCAATATTTTTTTGTTTTTTTTTTTTTTTTTTTTTGGGGTACACGGGCCTCTCCCCTTTTTGGCCTCTCTCGTTGCAGAGCACAGGCTCCGGATGCGCAGGCTCCGCGGCCATGGCTCACGGGCCCAGCCGCTCCGCGGCATGCGGGATCTTCCCGGACCGGGGCACGAACCCGTGTCCCCTGCATCGGCAGGTGGGCTCTCAACCACTGCACCACCAGGGAAGCCCAAAACCAATATTTTTAAGGCAATTTCTCAAGTTCTAGATTTTACAAAACTACTTAAACACGTGAAAACTACTTATACTGAAAGTTGCCAATTCTAGGTGTAGAAAATACTCCTGAGTTTTATAGTATCTTCTTTACATGCAGTGAAAACATTATAAATGAAAGCAGCCTAAAGAGCTGTATTATATTATAGGGAAGCTTCCGTTTACTATAATTAGATACCTATTTTAATCTTAACTGGAAGGCGTGCTTATGTTTTATATAAGAATTTCACTGAAAAATTTTTAAGAAGAGTTTTGTGGCAGAGATTTTAAAAGAGGCAGTGAATGCTTATGAATTATGCAAGTCTGAACTTTCATTTTAATAACTCCATTATAAAATATAAAAACCTTAAAAGCCTCCCAATAGGAATTTAACTTTATAGAAAGGCTTTATATGTGCCCTGACCTTGCCAAAAGACATGCCTTAGGCATGATTTAACAGTTATTACAGGGCAAAGCCTAATAATAAAGACCCATCTGAAAAAACCAGCATTTGTCCTTGCCTCCTTGGCCTCCAGTGGAGTTGCAACTCAGCCGTAAACAGACCCTCTCCTGAGAGACAGCAGGATGCAGTGGGAAAGGAACAGTAGCCAGCATTGGAAAACCTGGATCTGAAGCCTTTTAACCTTTCTGATCCTGTCTGCTTGTTTATACAGTTGGGGTATTAATAACAGCAAGGTTGTCACGTAAGCAAATGAAGTAATGTCAGGTGGAAACTCTGAGTTGACAGCACCATGTTAAGTGTTGGTTATTTTTAAGCCGAAGACAGTTCTTGGTTGACTATTTTTCTCACCATATCCTGGTTCCTAGAAAATATAGTCCTCTATGGCTCATACTGTGTATGTTTAAAGAATGCACCCCCATTATTTGGATGGCAGTCACCTGCTTGGACTCACCTACTCTGGGAGAACATCCCAAGGCTAACAAATCCTGCTCCCCTCATCCATTCATTCTTGGCCACAAGACCTTGTATATTTTATAAGAAATAAGACCAGTAGTGTATTTCTCAAGGATATATTTCTACCATTTTCAACTTTAAGTTATATGAATTTTCTAAGATACCAGAGTTCTCTCCCAAGTGGTTCTTTATGATCACAGGCCCAAGATTGGGCTAATAAATAGGAATAAAGAATAGAACCTCTCTCATCCTAATTACCAAGTTCATGCCTGGAAGCTGGATAAACTCTCTCTAAAATGAAAACACCGTAAGATGGGACCTGGTGTTGCTTTGTTAATTTGACTAGAAGGGGCAGGGCCTGGTCCCAGAGCAACTCTGGGGGAAGATATGTGAAAAATTGTTGTGCCCTAGAGCAGAGATGAACCCTCTGTGTCACTTTGATTTGTTATTCAACTAATTGCTAATTTTGCCTACATCAGTAATGTTGAACTGTGTCTCTCTCTCAAACTAGCCAGCCTGACCCCAGTTTAAACCAATTGCTTAGGAAGCATTTTCTGTGAAGCTAAGAACCTGAAGACTATCTGTATTCCAGGGATAAATGTCAGAGCTTCACAGGATGCTAAGGCAGATATAAACACGAGATTAGGAGGTATATTCCAGCCTGACCCTCACATTTAAACAACTCTTCAAACCTATTGCGATCAAGGCTGCTTTTATTTTTTAAAATCAAGATATATCTTTAGTATTCCTGGAGTAATATTCCCAAGAGAAGTATTACGTAAGTTTAGCCCAAAGCTAAAGATGCTATCCTCAAACCAAATTAGATATACAGATTTTCATGTGTAAATAGATACATCTTTTAAATTAACATACCCACATAATTATAGCATATAGATTTTGATTCTTATAACTGCCACTTGAAATTTTTTTTAATGTAAACTATTCTAGCCATCTTTAATGCTGTAAGAGGACCTAGTTTTTAAAGCTACTAGAACTTAACATTTGCTTGCAAGCAAGATACAGGAATGGGATTTTTTTTTTCATCTTGGGTGGGTTGATGAGCACAACGATTTTTATTTCTCTTTGACTGCTGCTGGTGTGGATGGGTCTTGCCATTGCCTCCCTAGCTTTTCCATTTGATCTGATATGTAAAAACAGCAGTGAAATCTTACCAACTGAAATTATTCATTTCAAAGATGAGACTCTGGCAACAGAGCTTCTATACACTGAGAAGTCTGGAATATTGCATTCGTTTCTGGAAACACACTTAAGAGGAGAGACATTAACTCTCTGAAGCAAATCCAGAGGGAAATCAGGGTCATGCAGAGGGTAGATCCAGTCTCACCGGAAGAACTGTTCAAGGAATTGGAGATGCTAAAGCTACAAAAGAACAGACTTAGAGAGGACATGATGGTAACTGCCTGCAAATACGTGGGGAAAGACTTGAACTTACTCTTCACTCTAAAGAGCTGAACTGCAGATCCATACTTGGTTCTTTCAATTTCAGTACCTAAGCAAAGGCTAGAGGCGAGCTTAGCAGAAACGTTAAAAATTGTGCTCTACTCACCGCTGTAGGTTAGGGGGTCAACCTGTTAAGTGCCTCCAGTCTCCTAAGACTGTCTCATTTTAGGTGAGAACTAAAGCTCTAAATGACCATGCTCAGCCTGAAGCTAGTATTAGCACATGGAAGAGTGTATCTATTAAAGACAGATTTATCCCCACCAAGTAGGGATAAAAATTGAGGATGAAAGACTATTGCTGATAATGATGACAACAACGACAATACTATAAGTCTTGTTTCATCTTAATCCTGTGAAGTCAAGATTATCCCCATATGCAAATGAGGAAACGAAGCCTTGGAAAAATTAAGAGACTTGCTCAAGGTCACAGAGTGAATGAATGGCAGGTCCCAGCTCCTCGCTCCAGCTGGGTCTGTTACCTAAGCCTGTCTGATTACCCACTACATTCCACTGTCTAGACGATGCACACTGTAATTTCAATTGGCCATAATCCCCAAACCGTAGAAACCTCAACCGTAGAAGATAATAAATGCTTTTGAGCTGCAAAATGATAGTTGACTCACAATTAATACCCTCTATAGATTACCGTGACAAAGTAACGATATCCAACTGTGCCTGCAAATGCCAACACATGCAAATGCCTGCGACTTCATAGATAAACAGCAAATGCCCTAATGAGTAAAAAATAACTGCTCTTTATTTTTTTCTGTGTGCTTATTTCTGCTGGAAAATCATGTCCAGAACGAATTTATGTTCTTTCCAACAACTAAAAAGAAAAGAGAGAGGGAAGGGGGCGAGGGGCGAGGAGATTAGTGTTTACAAGTTTACATAATACAAAAAAAGAGCAGCCATGAAATAGTGAGCTGTGGCTTCCCAGTGGGAAGATAATCACATGCAACCAGTGAGTTCCTGGGCAATTTTAATTTCCTTTAATCATTTCCAAAGTCGTGCCTCGAGAGGTGGAAGCTAAAAAGCTTCCTAACATCTTGCCTTTCTTTTTTCCTCCTCCTTTTTTCAGTTTGGCACAAAGTAGCAAGAAAAACAAAACAAACGAACCTGGGTAGAAGCAA
This sequence comes from Aethalodelphis obliquidens, assembly GCF_003676395.1. Taxonomy (NCBI): domain Eukaryota; kingdom Metazoa; phylum Chordata; class Mammalia; order Artiodactyla; family Delphinidae; genus Aethalodelphis; species Aethalodelphis obliquidens. Next base: position 25,953,972 of record NW_020837952.1, read on the forward strand.
TTTAAGTATTTGCTTCCCCGGGAAAATTCCTCCGTTATTTTAGTCATCATCATTCATCTCTACCTTTGTACTGCCCATGTATTTCACTGGATCACAGGCTTGTCTTTCTTTGATCGTGTCCTATAAATGCCTTTCCTCGTTCATGAGACTGAGTTCTTTAATCGTCAGCGTTGCCAGGCACCCTATTTATTCCTTTTTCTGTGTTTCCACGGCACACCGGAGTTATCCCTTCCCGTGACTTATCACATGCTGTAGGTGTCTGTGGCTCTTTCTGAGTTCCTTTTGCCAGAGACCTGACTTAATTCATTTTTGCATGGCCGTCATCTAGCACTGCCTAAAGTAGGGCCCCATAAGGGTTGAAATAAAATGAAAATACAAATATTTCATTTTATACCCCCATGTTGGGCTTAAAGTATGAACTGAATTGAAATGAATCCAATCAAAAGTTAAGTTGAACTGAATTGAATACATTATGTCACAATAAAATTATCCAGATTACACTTACACATATAGACAAATTGATTAGCACAGCCCAACTATGATGTTGTGATTCTAATGACTGATACTCCTAGCATTACCTATTATGTTACCATAGAAAGGGCAATACCTTTAGGCATGATATTATAGTTATTTCCTTCAACTGAGGCCATAATGGCAGACACAGTCTAAATCACTGTGTATTTAAAGAGTGGCTAGGAAATGTAGAACAAACCTCTGGAAGGTTGACAGTATGTCTGAAAAAGCAAATGATGTATAAAGTAACATGAACTAACATTACACTATTGATTATACAGGAGGATTCCTCAAAACAAGTAGATTTTAAATTTCCTTTTCCAGGCTAAGTCAACTTCTTGGTCCAAGCTATGCTGTCATCCCAGAGGGAGAGGAAGTCCCATCACCATCAGGTCATCCCCTCGCTCCTCTCTTCTCATTGACTGGTTTTTAAAGCCAGAGTAATCAGCAAGTCAATCACCATCTGGGTTAAGCCCCTACATTGGGCACCCAAGATTCAGTCAATAAGATGGACATAGTCTGTCCTGCTCTGGAGCCTACAGTCTCAAAAAAGACCAAGCAAAGTATAAAAATAATTTAAAACCCTATGTGTTAGAAAAAAAAATCAACAGGATATGAAATTAAAGGAGGTTTCCCTCACCTGATGGATATGGACTCTGATTTAGGAGTTACAGGCAATTCTTCTCAAAAATTCTCTCTTTTCAAAAAAGTTATTTACAAGCCAGATAAACATTTTGTGAAAATCAAAGTGAGGACAGGGCTGAGGGGGGAGCTATCCCTTCTTTACAATCAATGTTTAAGCAGCATACAGTTGTCTGATGATGAAATAAGTGAACATCAATTTGAAGATCTCTGATCAGTAAAACTTTTGGGGCACCTTCTTCCTTGCATGTTTATAAATTTTGTACATTTAATGTTGTAGTAATATAAAATGGACATCATAAACTTCTTTAGAAGTAAAAAAAAAAGTAAAGCCTATAGCAAAAGTAAAATATACATTTTACATTTATGAATGACGAAAATGTTATTCTCCCTTCCAGTGTTATTAATATATTGTGTTAGTAAATATGCGTCATTGAAAATATAGTTTTAACCCTGTGACATAGCAATTCACAAGTTTATTTCACTTAGTTTATTTCACTTAGTTCTAAAAAGAAGTGTCATTAAAAAAAATACCTCACAAAGGCACAATATTGACTGTAAATTGAGATTCACAGTAAATATAAATCAGTAGATCACACTGACTTAAGTTTTTGATGTTTTTAAAAAGATTTTCAGTCACTTCTCTAACCTGAAATAGATCATTTTTACTTCTAATCATGTCTGACACTGAGCTCACTCGAGAAACAGTCAGTTCTGTCACATTCTTATTTTTCACTCGTGTGAAATACATTTGCATTATCAGGTTTTTAAGCCACCGTTGTTTTTCAGGAATCACTTTAAGCAACACGCTCATTTCGTGAGGATGTTTGGTTAAAACTAAATATAATCCAGAAATACATATCACTTAGTTCACGTAAACTGCAGTACATAGCAAAACACAAAAAGCAAACAAGTGAGGGTCCCTCGGGCAGTGGTGCTGTCGCGGCCCCTCAGCAACCCTTGAACACCGCCTGTGAATGACGCCCAGACAGGGACGCCACATTGTTCTGTACCTCAGACCGTGGCAACTCTCTAATCTGGTCTTATTTTTAGAAGAAAAAATAAAGCAGAAATTCTAATATTGTCTTCCCCATGGAGAATATTTAACTCCACACTGAAGACCACAGAAGACTCAAGGCTTCTAGTTAATACCCCAGAAATCTGCCAATCATACTACATTTTCTTTTCCTTTCTTTTCTCTTACCACAGCCAGAAAGATATTGTATCATGTTGCTTCAATTTTCCTTCCTTAAAAAAAAAAATCAATTATTTATTAACCCAGAAGCACAATGCATTGTAACTTATCAACTAGCGAATGAGGTAAGTGTTTTAGGCTTTGCAGGCCTGGTTTCTTGGAACTATTCAACTCTACCCCTGTAACACGAAAACACCCATAGACAATATGAAGAATAGATGTGATGGTGTGCTAATAAAACTTTATATAGGGACACTGACATTTGAATTTCATATAATCTCACATCTCGTGGAATATTATTCTTCTTTCCATTTTTTTTTCCAACTTTTAAAAATGGAAAAACCTCTTTAGTTCATGCCCACAAAAAAACATGCAGCAGGCAGGTTTGGTCCATAGGCAATAATTTGAGGAGCCCCAAGGCCAGAGGAAGGGTAGGTAACCCCTACCGGGGTGTCATGGAGGCTTCCTGGAGGAGGAACTGTGTGAGGGGTTCTGCAGCTCAGGAGGACAGGCCCAAAGCACAGTGTGAGCAAAGGCATGTCTGTGTGAAACTAATGGGCAAGTGCATATGAAATTGCTGCAGCAGAGAAGAGTGAGAAATGAAGTGGACAGAGAGGCAGGGCGGGATCGAGGGAATCGAATTTTATGCTCTGGGGGTGTTAGGGTGACACTGAGGGGTCTAAGCAGGGAGTTTGTGTTGGAATGATCAGCAGTGGGGAAATTCTAGAATGTCAATTCTAGCTCTGGCTGTGCAGTCAGTCTGACTTGGGCTAGGATCCCCATTCTGCCACTGACCACACATACAACTTCAAACAAGCTTCTTATCCCTTTAACTTTGAATCCCTTCATCCAAAAACAAAAGATGCTCTCTAGGTCCATCCATGTTGCTGCAAATGGCATCATTTCATTCTTTTTATGGCTGAGTAATATTCCATTGTACTATATATGTACCACATCTTTATCCATTCATCTGTAGATGGACATTTAGGTTGTTTCCATGTCTTGGCTACTGTAAATAGTGCTGCTGTGAACACTAGGGTGCATATATCATTTCAGATTAGAGTTCTATCAGATATATGCCCAGGAGTGGGATTGCTGGATCACATGGCAACTATTTTTAGTTTAAGGAACCTCCATACTGTTCTCCATAGTGGCTACACCAATTTACATTCCCACCAACAGTGTAGGAGGGTTCCCTTTTCTCCACACCCTCTCCAGCATTTATTATTTGTAGACTTTTTAATGATGGCCATTCTGAGCTGCATGGTTACCAAACGGGAAAGGCAGGAGGAGGGATAAATTAGGGGTTTAGGATTAGCAGATACAAGCTACTATATATAAAATAAACAACAAAGTCCTACTGTAGAGCGCAGGGGACTATATTCAGTATCTTGTAATAAACTATAATGGAAAAGAAGAAAGAAAACTGAAGATAATCCCTCCCCTAGCATTTGCTATTCTCTGTTATTTGCTTCTCTTGCTGCACATGCTTTCACAACTGATAACGTGAGTCACTAACTGGTTGTTGGACTGATGCCCCCTCTAGCTTGCAGAAACATGTCATTACCAATGTACACCAAGTGCCTAGCATTGTGTCTCACAGCAGGTACACAAAAGTAGTTAAGGAATAAATGAAACAAGTCAAAGCCAATATTCTCCCACCTTGTCATTCTATCATTGTCCATACATGCTTCTTGTTTTGCAAGGATAAATATGTTGTAACATTTATTTAAAACTTGGGACAAAGGCACTGAGAGAAAAATGATTCATCATCCTCTATACAACTATCTTATGCATAATAAGTTTGTTTTTCTGAGAGAGTTCTAATTACATTACATTTTGGTACATGGCTTTCCCCCCGCCCTCTTCCACTGAGATGCCTTTCCTTCAAGAAATTTTCTTAATTTAAATAGGCAATTTTCTAGTTTATATTGCACTAAACTTGAAGTAGTATCTTTCCAAAGCACAATGCATCGGGCTAACTTTTTAACTTAAACTCAGAAATAAGGTGACAAGTGGCCCATTTCATGAATGATCCAAATGATGTATCCTTCCTCCTATAAATTGCCAAAAGTTCTTCATATTTCACTACCTGATACCATAACACATTATAAATTGTATACATATGATTTATCTAATCACCAGATTTCTAGGACTCTTGCTCCAGAGCAAACCAGAAAGCAACAAAAATCCATGTTGATGTTTTGCTCAAATTGTTTCTTATTGTTCAAGTTCATTCATTCAATGAATGTTTTCTGAGCACCTACTATGTGCCGTGCACTGTTAAATCTTTCCTTTTAGGGATATTCATGGAACATGTTTGACATTTTTACTTTCTAAAGAGGTGAATTCTTCACCACTTTAGTTTTCCTATTATGTGTATGGGTAATAATGGCCTAATTAGAAAAAGTCTAACAGTTTCTAGGGATAGGATAAAATATAAAAAACTCACAGGACTGTTTAAGCCATACAGATTTTAAGAAGCATGATCTTCAGTTTCTGTCATCCTTCTATTTTCCAAGTAATCATAACTGCATCTTGAAATCTAACCTCATTTACATAAGATGGTGTTACTTTTTTTTTCAAGAGCAAATGCCTTTATTAGATTAAATGAAATATATTTAATGTTCTGTCATATACTTCTGCAACCAAAAGGTGTACGTCACACATATAGTGGAAAATACATTTCAAAAATTCAAAAGCCTGTCATAAAGTGTTCACTCAAGATAAATTTTACTCCATAATCATACAAAATGAATCAATTAACCTTGAGTTTTAATATCTCAGTGTGACTTTAACAAAAATACTATTACACACATTTAGAATTGGTACACAAGGTATATAATTGTATGTTAAGCACTGTCTTTGCTTATATTTTAGCCAACAATAAAATGTAGTGTTTTTTTTATATGACAGCGTTACTTTTGAAAATTCACATTGGCCCTATCGCCATTATTATATAAACAACTTAGTTCCCTTTCTCCCTTTTAGTTCCACAGTCCTTTAAGACTGATTATAAATTGAGAATATCCAGGATGCTAAAACGATATACAATTTACACAACATACCAAATCTGTTATTTAGAAAAACCCTGTCATTTTCTCAAGAGAGCTTATAATTACATTCCAACACCTATTTCGTCATCACTCCAGTCTTGACTAAAATTAAGCAGAAAATAGTGTATGTGAGAAAACAGTTTAATTCTATTTCTGAAAATGAGTTCTTTCCAAGAAAATTCTGTTCAAATGTGACGAGATCCCCAGGATTTTATAAATTTGCAGTTACTAACTTGTTAACCCAAATAAGTGGGGAGAGATGTATTCATTCAGTGCCATATACTCTATGAATATATGTATATTATGTATATGTATTCTATGATATATGTATTTAGTCTGGATTTTATCCAAAATCCTAAGGATGACTTAACATTTTGGTGAAATACATACTATATAAACAAGACTTAAACACTTGAATATTCAACGGAAATAGCTGTTGAATCAATTGAGTAAATGTAGTTTAGTGTTTGTTGCCCCTTCTTCTTCCCGAATAGTTTTACTTGCTCATTGATTCAAAACGTATAGCACACCTGTGTCCTAGTCAGTTCTGGAGGCTAAGGATATAGCAGTGAATAAAACAGTCAACCCTCCTTCATGAGACTGATATTCCAGAGGGCGAGAAAAACACTAAGCAAGATAAATGAGTAAACTACAAAGTGTGTTAGATAATAAGTTTTTAGGAGAAAAATGGAGATGGGAATGTTTAAGTAGTCAGATTCTGAATATAGTGTGAAAGGATCTGAAGTCAAAACAAAAAGGAGTGTATGTTTGAAAACAGGGCTTGGGTCAAAATGTTTATTTTCAAAATAGGGGTGCGAATTGGAGATCTGTTACCTTCTATATCCTTCCGTGGAAATTTCCTCCTGAGAAAAGAAATGCATTTAATTCTAGTGTTCTTGTCATGTTTCTGATGATTTACATTCTCATTTTCAGTTCTGAGATTATGGTTTAGTAAATGGTCCTCAGACCCAATAAACTTATCAGCAGATAATTTTTTTTAGCAAGTTAATCAAAATGCAGGCAAGACAACGGGATATGCTTGAAATAACAAATCACTTGATTAGTTAATTAGGTTAGCAAGACTGCCACGAAATGAAACCCTGTCATTTTTTAAAACCTCAGTTGAAAATATTCTGGGTAATGACATGTACATTTTCAAGGAATAAAGAAAATTGGCCCTTTTGAAGGTTACTAAAAGGTGCCAGCTGTGTACCTTTCCAGGGAGTCCTCAGAGAACTCTGAAAATACATAAGGGATTGGTTAATTATCTTAAAATCTCAAAGAGCAGTCTAAGCTACACAATAACATAGTAAAGCCACATAAAGCCTCCTGATGTTTTATGGAAAGTCCTAGTTAGCCCAAGCTTTTGGATTGGTTGAAATTTTTATTTCCAAGCTCAGTATCAAACCCCTGGATAGCTGTGATTTTAAATAAACCTCTCTGTTGTGTCTTTTGCCTCTTAATATAGTAATCATAGATATTTGCATACTGAGTCATCATCTAGTGGAACTCTATCTTTGAAGAACATGTTTACTAAGAGAATACTAAAATTACCCAAAGGAAATATAATAATTTTTAAAAATAGCTATATTATTGAAGGCTTACTATCTTCCACTTGCTGTGCTTAATACTTTATATGTAGTATGGCATCTTATCACAACATACCTGAGACATGTACTATTTACCCTGAAAAGATGGCCTGTGGAAGATAAAATACCTTGCCAGGTTCACACCAGACAGTGAAATGACTGAACCAGTAATCCAAACCCCACCTTCTAACTCTACTTGGATGTTTCCTGACTTACAAAATCTAAAACCCCTTTCTAGAAACAATATGACCTCTTTGGAAAACTTCTTTTCCAGTTGACCTATTTTACTTTAATTTTCATAGCAGATGGAATCTTTTAAACTAAGATTTTGACTCTAATCTTGGCTTTTCTTGTAACAATCCTTCAGCTCCCCTGAAAATGGAGGATGTAACAGCACCTGTCATTTGGAGCTTTTGAGACAATAGTAACAGCAGGAACTAATTAGCATACTCTGGAAGTCAGATACGGAGTTCAGAGAGACTCTTAGGAAAGATAAAATTTGAAATGTGTTCCCCCCGCCCCCTACCATGTTTATTCACATGGCCCCCTTATTCAATCAGCCAATCAGTAAACATCTGTCACTCCTCTCTCTGCATCCAGTGTCAAAAGAGTACTTTCCTAAAAGTGAAGAGGGCTTATTTAGCAGAACTATAAGCAGCCTCCCTTGCAATTTGCAAAGTGGAACTTTGCCAAAGCTTTCCCTCTCAATTCTATTATCTCCTAGAAACACCTACTTGTGCCTTTTTGAAAGACACCCAAATGTGAAACCCCAAATTTCCTGGACCTGCTTGAGCAATCCCATATTTAGGGTCCCCACGTTAGAGGAGTGTAGTGTGTGTCCCAGAATGCTAAACCCACAAAAGAGGATTAGCAGCCGTGTGTAATACCACGTGGTCTGACTGAATAAGGTAGCAGGACTCGTACTCTGAGCTTACTGTGTGCTGGGCATATGCTCAACACTTGACAATCTTTACCCCATGATTCCTATGACAATTCTGAGAAATATATACTATCATTATCAACATTTTGCAGTCGAGATAACTATGGCTTAGAGACTTAAGTCAGCTAAAGCTCATGCCCTTAGCTACTGCAGGATTTAAGTTTTTATTTCTTTAAAAATGGAAGATCAATGGCCTGTATTATACAATACCATTATTCTGAATTCCCTGATTTCTACTTTAAAACAGTGTCAATTTTTTTTTTAAAGGATTATAGGTGCTTTTATTTTGCTCTCCCCAGAAGGAACTTATCCTTCCTTCAAAGGTAAAACTGTGTACGTCATCTTTACAGTTGAGAAGTAGTTGAGACTGTCTCAAGTTGTCATCAGATCAGATATTCCTTATCAGAGCCCCTTGAAGATAGAAGGACCAGCATGGTTATAAAGCGCAGCACAACAAAAGCCAAAGACCAGGTAACAGCACTGCATTGAAATGCAGCAGCATCTGTGCTTTCACTCCCCATCTTAACTCACAGCATAGCAGGGGGTTCGAAGGATTTGAATTCTGAATTTGTTACAATAACATCTGCCAAGAACAAGTCCTGAATGTACTATTTGTCCCCATGGAGAAAAATGAGGAGCTTATCATGCAGGTCTTTGTCAAGATAATAACACCACCTGTTGTCAGGCTAAAGATTTAGATACTCCTGGATGAAATGCCAGGTCTGCTGTGTGCGGTCGAGGGAGCGTGGTTGAGCCACAAATTGCTTGGAAGCAAGCTGATTTTAAGTTGCCATGGAAAGAAGATGCAGACAATGAGAATCCTTTACATGAATATTTTCTATGTCTTGTTATGATAGGAATGTCCAGCTGAGGGGCACTTTTTTGGTACTACCAGTGACATGAACGGATAAAATAATAAACACTAATTACAGTGTATTATAATGATTTCTGGGCTTCACCTCAGAGAGGCATAGATCTAGCTAGGTAATTACTTCTCTGACAGATAGGTTTCTCCATGAGATTTGAGGATGATGAGTCTAGTTTATTGACTGCTGGTGAGACCACAGGGAAGGAAAGTCATGAGGCATGATTAAGAACATTTTAGTCAACATGTTTTTCAATCAAGTTGCCAAGGTACCCAATTCTGGTTAAAGAAATGCTTCCTATGGAAATGACACAGTGATTCTCAGCCATGGCTGTCTGATACTTCAGGGAAAGGACTAAACAGTAAGAAACTGTACTCAGGGTGAAGTGCAAGTTGTTTCCTGAAAAGGATGCCTTTGGCTATCGTGCTCTGTTTCTTCCTAGTGTGAAAGAGAGCGCCAGATTGTTTATTACACTTATATTCCCCGAGAGATTATTTTCCCCCTACCAATTTGGATTGAAGTTCCTACACCATTCTGGATAATGTTTAGAAGGTACTCTGACCTCAGGGGATTTTCAAAAGTACACAAATCCATGTGCTTTTGTTTCTTTCCACATCCTCTTGAGAATCTCCTCCCTTTCCCCACACCCTAACTGATTTTACCTGGAAAAGGGTGGTGGTAATTCTCCTTGTTATTTACCTATAGAGAGCAAAGAATCTATAGAAGGAAAAAACAGAAAATTAGAGAATTCAGAGAAGAAAAGGAAGTAAAAGAAATAAAGCTTTATCAAAAATTTGAATAGTACAGATGGGCTGCCCTTCTGGAAATGATCTGTCTTATTAAAATGATATGGTTCTAACACTTTTTAGCCCTGTTACGAGTATAAGGATTCAGAGAAAAAAATGGTTTAACACTATGGCAAATGATTGCTACTTCCAGCACTGAGTAGAGATTCCTGGGTTGTGATGAAGTATAAATGTCACAGTGCAGTCCCCTCTTTCACTTACTAAAGAAATTCAGATATTGTAGAAATGCAAGCACATCTGGACTGCTCGTAAAATATGATTTTTCTCCCCAGTAGACTGTGTGCTGTTTGGCACTATTGATCACCTGGTATCTTGTCTTCTATGAATGGTCTAAGGGAAATTTAGCCACACCTAAACAGAGCTCTTGCAATGTTTATTCCTAGAATAGAGGTCCTAATGTGCTTTGCAGAACAGACACAAATTTCCATTTCTTCCCTAACTATACTTCATCCTATTCAATATGGCACAAGAGCAAACTAAATTCATATGGTACAGATGGCTATTCAAGATACCAGGTTGGGGCTTCCCTGGTGGCGCAGTGGTTGAGAGTCCGCCTGTCGATGCAGGGGACACGGGTTCGTGCCCTGGTCCGGAAAGATCCCACATGCCACGGAGCAGCTGGGCCCGTGAGCCATGGCCACTGAGCCTGCGCGTCCGGAGCCTGTGCTCCGCAACAGGAGAGGTCACAACAGTGAAAGGCCTGCACACTGCGCAAAAAAAAAAAAAAAAAAAAAAGATACCAGGTTTTTTTTTTTTAATTCAAAAAGTGTTTTTCCTAAAACAAAAAATTCTTTGCGCTTCTCTAACTACCCTTTATGAACATTTTGCTGTTGTCCCACACAGAATTTACAGAGTTAAACAAAACACACCGTTCAATGATCAGAATTTAATTAGGTTTTCTGTGGTTGCAACAGCTTTCCAATTCTTTCATCTTATGAAGGAGTAAATCCCTAGATTACTCAGACACGTGAAACTAAATTTAACTAGAGTTTTTACATTGCACCTCTCAGTTCTTCATCATGTAAAACACCTGTGCCTTTCTAAAAGCTGCGAATCCCTCTTTATTATTTTGATGAGCTAACAAGGTGAATTCATTTCTAGAACACTGTAAAAAGTCAGTTGTGATCAATGGCCCCAAGAATATAACCTCTTCTGGATCATACTTACGATTTGGGAAATCTCTGTGGAAACTAGAATATATAGAAGTGTTATTTGTGTTGTAGTCATACAACTAGAGGGTTTACCCTCCTCTGGAGAACTTAACATTGAGGGTAGGCTGAGAGGCGATCATTTTAATATGGAAGATTTTTCATAAATAAAGGAAATTGAGTTTTTAGTAGTTGAGGCAAATTCTCCATATGCATCCTTTTTTATCTCTTATTGAGTGCTGATCTATACAATTAACACAGCAAATGAAGAAAAGTTCCCAGCTTTGAAAATATCCAGCAGATTTAAGTATTGTTATTTACCATAACCACCTCTTAAATATATGTTAATTGCAGCTGCTAATAAATAAGCTTTTGGGTAAATGTCTTTATAGCACATATTTTATATACAAATTTGAAACCGAATTTTATCGGATTAGACTTGTATGACAAAAATAATCTTTAGACAACCTCCTCCATGTCTATAATTATCTAATGCTTGGGTATCAAAAACAAGACTAATTGAACAGGTTAGTGTTAAAATAAGTAGAATTTATTATCTACAGGGACCTGTAACCAGATTGGCCTGTATCTAGAATAAGTATAAAAAATATTCAGCTTGGCGCTGGCATGTAAAATTTGTGAGTTCAACAACAAAAAAAATTTAAGTGGCTTCACATTGCCTAACCATATGGGTTATGGGCAAAGATGCTATGGCACTGAGATACATGACTCTTTTGACAAACTTTTTTTTTTTTTTGCGGTACGCGGGCCTCTCACTGTTGTGGCCTCTCCCGTTGC
>NW_020837952.1:25965624-26007826 GCF_003676395.1 Aethalodelphis obliquidens
ACTTAGAGCCATGATGATGATTTCAATTTATAGTTCCATCATTTCAAGCTTTGAATATAGGCATAAGAGCAAACAAAAATGAAACTTGATTCAGTTTTGTGGGCAGATGTAAGAAAACATCATCACTTATTATATGATAGATTTAACTGGCTTTCTCCTGAATTACATAGACATATGTATTAGGGACATAGACATGTTCCTAATCTGTTTATATATAGGTGTTTAATACCGAAGCCTTTGTATTATTGTTTGATTGTTTATTCTTTTCAGCTAAGAGTTAGTCCCACCAAGCAATTTATAATAAATAGCTGATGGGGCTGGGGGCGGGCTGGTAATTGGGACTCAGTGTGGAACAATCTATGTCCAAACACAATTTTTTCCCCAAAACTTCTACAGAGACAAAATCAGTTCTATATAAATTAGTTATTGGAAGTAAATTCTCAGGACTGTTTGTATATTTTGTTTTCTATCTATTTGTAGATGCTCAATCAAGATTTATGTATATTCATTGATTTTTCAAGTCTGATTAGCCTTTAAAATGTAGCTTGAATCTTTATGCTCATTCCCCCCTCCAAATGTCACCCACAATTAAAATTAAAGTCATGATACCAAAATTACTGGTGGCAGAATGCCAGGATTTACAGTTCAAAATGGTGTCAGGGCAAAATTACATATGCAGGCAATTATGGGTTTTAGAATAAATTAGTGTTTTAGGCTAAGGTTACCAATTCGAGGGGAGCATCAATCAACTGTGGGTATTAATTCAATTACCTGGTTTGTTTGTTGTTGTTGTTTTTTTTTTGCGGTATGCGGGCCTCTCACTGTTGCGGCCTCTCCCGCTGCGGAGCACAGGCTCCGGATGCGCAGGCTCAGCGGCCATGGCTCACGAGCCCAGCCGCTCCGCGGCATGTGGGATCCTCCCGGACCGGGGCACGAACCCGCGTCCCCTGCATCGGCAGGCGGACTCCCAACCACTGTGCCACCAGGGAAGCCCCCAATTACCTATTTTTTAATTCAGAAAAATGTGTTGTGAGCATAATAAATGAAAGAAATAAAGCCATGAATAGAATGTGCCACTGGAGTGGTCTTAGGTGAGAACATACGTGGTGATTCATAACACTCCAAAGACTGCTGCTTTTCCTGCTTTTTTCAGTTCACTGGATAGACTGGTCTATCATTAAATGAACCAAGCTAGAAAAATCCTGCAGTCAAAAGGAAAACAAACTTTGTTATGAAAACTCAGGCTAGCCCAAGATTAAGGTAGGGCAGGTGAATGTCATTGCCACGATCTCTGATACTATCCTTGTGCTGTGAGAACTGCTACTTTAAATCAACACTGGCATATCCTGGGCCTTTAGTTAACCAGTAAGGGTTGTCCAGTCCACTACCTTGCTATTAGATAACACTGCTTGAAACCATTCCCAAAGAAAGGTACCACATCCCTCTTCAGAGAATTAGTTGATTCTTGACAAACCAAATATATATATAAATATATATTTATATTTGAAAATAATAAATTTCTAACCAAAAAAGGTTCACAAATTTAAGACCCCTTTGGAAGTAGCCACACTTTCCCCCAAATATGTCTTTGGGGTTTTTTTCTCCCCTTTTTATTTGCTTTCTATTGCATGGACTATCTTCCTACCCATTGTATTTTTGTTGAAAATATTAATAACTACTCTGCATTCCTGAAATTCCCTAGTGTTTGAGTCTTTAAATATCTATTATGATCTTAATCTCTGAAACCTAATAATGATTTACAAAAATTCTCAGTGCCCTTCCCTGAAGTTACTAGCTTCTAGGCACCTGTGTCCAGTCTCATGAACCCTGGGTCTGTGGGCGCCCCTGCAATATCCTCACATTTGCTTCAGCTTCTCCATCCCCTTCCTCCCTCTCTTCCCCTGCTGTCTTGTTCATGGTCAATGTTTCTGTAGTTCTACCTTGTTCTCATTCTTCTTGATTTCTCTCCCAACATTAACCTCACATATGTGAAAAACAGTCTATTGGAAGAATAACCTGTTGCAACATTTTATAAAGTCATTCTGAATGCAGTTGACATAAAGATGTTTGCCTGGTCACCTGCCTGTAGGGGATAAAGGAAGTGCATGTGTGATGGGAGACATAGGTATTATTAGAAATGACAATCATAGTTGATATCTTAAACTGAGATAACCTGTATTTATCTTATCTCCATTTTCAGCACTTCTGCTATCTGCACCCTCTTACCCATCTTATAACCTTTGAATATTTTATCTAACTAGTATCCTTTATAAAAGGAATACTTTTGCACATTATATGCTTTTGCTTGAAGAGACAGCAGTGGCCCAGAGAAGCCGCTGGAAATTAGTGGTAATTCATTAGTTAAAATCTGCCTCTTTTTTCTACCTAAGCTCAGTGGAAAAAGCACTAAACCGAGTTCTAGTCACAATTATACCACAATTCAAACCATAGGCATGGGCAAGTCACACAACTTGTCCAGGCATCAATTTCTCAAATGAAAAAAAAAAAAATTAAACTGTTTGACATCTAAGGTTGCTTCCATTTTTAAAATCAATGATTCTATTACTTTTTTTAGTTAAATAAGGTTTAGGAAGCTGGCCTATCAAATGAAGTTACTATAAAGAGTAAAAACAAGAGAGAAATGATTTCAAATACGAAGCTATGTCAGCTGTGCAGACATTTTGGGAATATTTCTAACCAAGCTTAATCACTGTTGAGTTATTCTATTATTTTTCTATGTGCATTTGATTAAGGATGATGCACAAATGTTTCTTTTTATGTGCATTCTATTGGGGATGCCAATTATGAGTTAGCTTTTTTTTTTTTTTTTTTGAGTTAGCTTATTTTAAAGGTTGTTTGTAATGTCAATACAGTCTTAAGAAATGCCCAAATAATAGTTGCTAGGAGAGAGGCTAAAATGCCTATGAGATGGTCTTGGAAATTTCTATAATATCTGCTCTATCTAATTATGTATAGATCCAGACTATTCATGCTTAATATCCAAGTAACTGCTGGAATTAGAATGGTTTGACCAATACATGCAATTAAAGGGGACATATTTTAACCCTTTTCTTGGGAAGTTGATTTTTGTAATATGAGCATTTTTGGGCGATATATTTAATGCAAAAATCTTTGACATCTCACCATCAAACTCTCACGAACACTTAATGTCATTTTGTTACATTAAAACAAAAGAGCCTCTACATCCTGCGCACACTTTTTCTTCTACGTTGTACAAATACTTAAACACATGTGCATATAGCTGTAGGGGGACTATAGATGGAGTGGGGTCAGAAAATATCTGCAGTGCACTTGTAACATTTTTCCAGTTCCTCGGTCACCGTCTTTCAACACTTTCCTTTACCTGTGTCTTTTTTTCTCTTCAACATATACACATCAGTACTTTGTCTTGCTTCGTTAAAAAAATAAGGAACACTGATTTCAGGGGGAGGATTATATGCTTGAAACTATATACATTTTTGCAGTGGTAGAAATTTTTAAGAAGGGTATTCATATCCTATTCATAGAAAAACTTAAGAAATGGGTACTTCAAATCCCAATTTCCAGCACTAAATATATTATAAAAATTATACAAAGGAGGTAATGTTCACGATTTCAGTCCTCTTTTGCTGAGCCTGTGACATACCTAAATCTTGCCATTTAACAGACTCCAAAGGAACTCATTTTTGAATGCTATTAAGGATATGTATTCACAATACTTGAAACTTGGCTATCCTGTGTTTAGAAAAATATGCTTCGTCAGTAGGTTTATCCTACTTGTCCATTATTCTCCATGACTCTCTACTTGCAACAGAATTGCATAATCAAGTTATTTCCATTCACATTTGCACACCCTGCCAAGAAATAAAAATGTGGAAATCAGTTCTGACTCAAGGCACATTTATTAGATTACAGAAAATCTTACTAATCACAACTTTCAGCAACACAATGTCAACCACAGTTTTTGTATAAAGACATTGAATCGACATCCCGTTGTAAAAATTCTATCAGTAGTACAACATATCTATACTCTTCCCAGTAACGTGTCCTCTGACAGATCTAGAAAGCCCTAAATTAAGTTAGACAGCCGATGAATACGAAGAACATTTTTAGTGATTTTTAGTGAACTTAAGTAACCTAAGATACTGCCATTTGCTAAGTGCTTGTATGAATCGGGCACTGTGCTAAGTGTTACAGAGAAAAACCCTCACAGCAACCCTGTGAGGTAAGTACTCTAATCATCATCATTTCGCAGACGAGGAAGCTGAAACTTGAAGAGCTTAAGTAACTGCCCACGATTACAGAGGCGGAGCTACACGTCAAGTTTGTCTGGCTCCTTAATCATTCTATCCTGCACCCTAGCTTTGTTTATATTCAGGTTTCCTTTGCTATCTCACCATAAAACGCTGCCACCCTATCTTAATGGTAGAAGAGATTCAACTCCCACCTCTAGCACGTGTCATAGGACACAATTTTAAATGTAACTCTGGAAGTATCCAAGGATATTTAGCTTGACTGCCAAGTTCTATAGGTTGAATTCAGTCTTTCATGTGCTTCACCCTAGCCACCCAGTGCAAATTATGTCACCAGGAGCAAGGTGATTGTCGTTACTTTCAAGATCAGTCACAGTCACTAGGCCCAGAGGTTAAACAGTTGTATTCCATCAGCAGAGGGCATTAGAATCTCCGGGGACACTTGTTAAAAATGCAGGTGCCCTGGGCTTCCCTGGTGGTGCAGTGGTTAAGAATCCGCCTGCCAACGCAGGGGACACGGGTTCGAGCCCTGGTCCGGGAAGAGTCCGCATGCCACGGAGCAACTAAGCCCGTGTGCCACAACTACTGAGCCTGCGCTCTAGAGCCCATGAGCCACAACTACTGAGCCCAGGTGCCACAACTACTGAAGCCCATGTGCTAAAAGCCCGTGCTCCGCAACGAGAAGCCACAGCAACAAGAAGCCTGCGCACCACAACGAAAAGTAGCCCCCCCCCGCCACATGCCACAACTAGAGAAAGCCCGTGTGCTACAACGAAGACCCAACACAGCCAAAAATAAATAAATAAACAAAATAAATTAATTTATTAAAAAAAAATGCAGGTGCCCTGACTCAGCATCTCTGAGATAGGGAATCAGATATCTGCATGTAACAACTCCTGGTTATTCTAATGCAAAGTCCTGAAGAATCACCCTTTGAGAAACACTAACTTAAAAACATACAACACAAAACAAAGGACGAAAGTGGTTTTTGGAAACAGTAAAAGAAGGTTTCAAAAATTCCTTCCCAGTTCTAAAATGTATATATCTGGGGATGCCAGAATCACAGTGCTCAAAAAAATTTGAAAAGCCCCCTAGGAGTGCAAAAACCTAGTTTAATAAAGAATGACACAGTCCATAGGTCGTTAACTCCAAAGGATGTATTAGTAAGATGGCGAAGAGCTAACATGGCCCGTTTTCATTATTTTCTGAACGTGGGAAAGATGTTGCCAAGAGCAAAGAAAATACATTATCTTTTGTAACCACTGGAATAGAATCTTTAGCTAATCCCCCAACAGTTTTGAGTAGACAGTAAGAATTACACGATTGCACCACTTAGGAAAATGAGAGAAAGAAATTAATGGATTTATTTTTATTCAGGATGGCTGATTTGTTGTGATCAGAAGTCAAGGAATTTTAAAATACCAAGGAGCACAAACCGTCATGCGAGGTTTGGGAGGCAATGGACCAACTAAAAATAAGGCCATCAATACAGCAATTTTGTAAGCTATATGGCAAATATCAATACACTGTTGAAAGCTCTGCAATTTGTATACATTGTAAATTCTTCTCCAAATGTGCCACGTCCACACAACATGAACAGCATGTGTCACCACAGAAATAACGCTCTTTGAAGAATGAGTGGACACACGAGACGTGACAACATGCTATTAATCATTGTTTCTCCAAAGGAGGAACAGTTTAGATACTGTTTCGTGAGACTATCTCCATGGCCGCCACATTTTCAATGTATGTATGTATTTTCAATGTATGTTTGAAAACCCCAAAATAGGCAAGTTTCCATGGGAATACACTCGTGGACAACAATTTGAAAAACTAGTAGTTACAAACCATTTTCTAAAAGAAAATCCTTGTTTCCTCTCATACCTACAAAAACCACATCAACTTTTGCCACTGTGGGAAAACTACATGTAATAGGAAAAATAATGATAGAGAGTTCATAATTTATAGTAAAGCTATCAGCTGTACAAAGATTTTAAGAACATAGCAAATAATGCTCACTGCTGATACATAAGTGAGAATATTCACAGGTTTACAGCAAATGAGGACAGAAGATGGAGAATAATTCTTTACTCCCCACTTGACCCCATCTGTGACATACAATTTACTTGGAGTATGAAGAACAAAGAGTAGAGAAAGAATATCAAGAGAGATAAACTAATGTAAGCTGATGCAAAATTTTCAAAGACATAGGTATATGTATATATACATATATATGTATGATGTACATAAAATAAAGAGATGATTCACTTTAGTCTCTCTAGTTAAAGAAATCCAAGTATATCTACTCTGACCCTGTCTGGATAGACAATCCTGAAAGCACTTCTTTAGACTTCTCTATCAGCCCCCATCCTCCCCTACCCCATCCCTCTCCGATTTCCTCTGCCCTTTGGGGAAGGAACAAAGACTGACCACCTCCCCCGATATTTACCCCTCTGCCAAACCCTAACATCTGTCATTCTGGGAGAGCGAGAACCAGAAACAGCCACCATTTCAATGTATACCTTCTTTCTGACTAACCTGAAAGCTATAACAGGGACTGCATTGGAGAGGTGATGTATTATTCGGCTGCAATCTGCTCTCATGCTTTACATCTGGTCACATGTATTATTTAAAATCAGACAGATACCTAAACTGTTGATGTAGCCCAGATAGCTGGATGATAACCAACTGGTAAATGCTAGGGGTATATAACTAGGTATTAACGTGAATTGCAATGGACCCGCAGATATGAATATGATTTGGGATATCACCAAGGCAGCTGTCAAAATGGAAATAATATTGCTTTTACTGAGGAGAAAAAAAGACTGAAAAGAGTAAAAATACAACTAGAAAGTTACAGGAAGAAACTCACACAGTAATAAGATTTATCAGTGTTTATCAATTGCCTACACAGGTTAAAGATAGATTGCTATGACAGTATATAAAACAGTCTGCAGGATGATTCAGTATCCAAATATGAACCCATTTAAACTCACGAAGATCAATACCAATCAGAAGCTGATGACACATAACCCACCCTTCATTCTCACATCTCCTCTCAAGAGGTTAACACGTTTCAGAATTAATACATTTAAAGATGCTTGACTATTAGGATAGGAATTAATCTATTTGGCTTATGTTAAAGAAAACTTGTTTCAGCCCACATCAATAAACTGTAATACCTAACTAGAATTCATCAAAACAGATTTCTACTGTATCATTTAAAAAAACCAGATATTTTCCCTCTTACTCAAATGCTAAAACATCTGGACCATAAATTTTATCTTACCAATGACATATCTACACAAAAGAGTTGTTCTGCTATTGAGTGTATTTAGTCATTAGATGGACTGCCTGTCTACATAAAATTACCTCCATAATTATCAGAATTAAGATTAAATAGATTAATCTCATGATAACCCAAATGTTTTAAAACTACTTACACACCACTCAGTTTTTTATATCATTTCTTAATGCCAAGATGATTTTAAAGGACCAAATACATAATTGGCATTGAATACATCTGTCAAATGAGAGAAAAGAAAAAAGATGTAGAAAAGAAGACTGGTTATACAGAAGACATCAATCAAAAATTCCTCTAAATGATTTAGTTGTTTAA
This sequence comes from Aethalodelphis obliquidens, assembly GCF_003676395.1. NCBI lineage: Eukaryota > Metazoa > Chordata > Mammalia > Artiodactyla > Delphinidae > Aethalodelphis > Aethalodelphis obliquidens. The sequence goes on from NW_020837952.1 coordinate 25,973,497, forward strand.
TTAAAGTAGAGAGCCCCACATTATTATAGACTTCAGTAGTAATCTTTGATTCATGAAGTAAAGAAATTTCTTCTCCTAGTCTATATATAGTATACACTTAGAGTATAATGAAAGGAGAAAAAGTACAGGAAGCATACCAAGGGAGAGAAAAACAATTTAAGTTGATGCATATCACATCAAAAATAAAATACCTTATAATAAAGTTTTTATTACCATACCACACTTGGTAAAGAAAACAAGTATACAGATTTTCCTAAATTAATCCGTAGTAATAAATTCAGGGAGACTTACTGTTATAGTCCACAAGTCAACCATTGACAATTTTTTTTATATTATGGCTGAAAATACTGAATAATAGTTTGTATACTAAATTGGTTACTATAGGAATATAATTTTTAACAGGTTAATGTTCAGATATGAAGTTATTTATAATCATTTCTAAACCAAATATTTTAATACTTTAGAAACTGAGGTATTTATTATGTTTAACACTTTATAGGGTCCAAATAGTATGCTAACAGATTTCCAGGTAACAGTAAGGGATCTTTATACTGATGGCTAGATTACCCTAGTACAGGAAGGTTGGTTGCTGTGGTTCCTGCCCTACACTGATACTTTTTCACTTGAATACATGCTAGGAGAATATAGTTGATAATTTTGTAGCATATTTAAAGTAAATATTAAATATCTAAATATTAAGTTGAATATTATTCCAGTCTTTCTCAATCCTCTCAGTACAGAATCACCTTAGATTTTAACATATAGATGCCCAGGCTCTATCCCAAGAGGAACAGTCGGCTGAAGGTCCCAGGAAGCAACGATTTTTTTTTTTTTTTAAAGTTTCCCCAGTCGATACTAATCTAATACGAAACCAGATTAAATTCTTTTTCTGATTGAGAATAAAGGGATAGAGCTCAAGGAATAGAAGTTCTATAAATTCATATATATACAGGCTATGGGACATAATCACAGATTAAATGGAGAAAATCGTAGCTAAAGTATCAATACTTTGTGTCGCTTGGTTAAAGGCTGATTTTTTTTCAGACAGTCTGTCAAATACTTACTGAGCATTTATTTAGTGCCAGGCACTATCATATAGATACCCGGAATAGAAAAGTTAACATGATCATTCACCCTTAAGGGCTTATATTCTAGTAGGGAGAGATAATAACAATTAAACAAAACCAAAAAAAAGAGTAAGATAATTTGGGGTACCGGTAAGTGCTAGGAAGGAGACCAACAGAATAATGTAGAGGGTGAATGCGGAGGGTTGACAGCTCTGGTGAACAGAGACATTTGAAAATCCGGAAGAAAGTTTTTCAAGCAACAAGAAAAATACCAAGCTCCTGAGATGGGAAGAAATGTTGTGTGTTTGAGGAATATCTAAGAGGCTGGTGTGGCTGGATCTTGGCACACCACTGAGAATGTGTAGGGAATTCGGTCTGAGAGACAGGCAGGAACCAGCTCTTGCAGGAGCTTAGAAGCCTTGGGAAGGTATTCGCTTGCATTCAGTTGCACTGGGGAGCTAGCCATAAAAGGGTTTTCAGTGAAGGAAAGAAAAGACAATTAAGAGGTCTGCCTGCACGTTGGAATGTTGTTCTGCTTACCCTCTAGAAGAGGGTCTGTGGAGGGGGTCAAAACTGTGGGCAGCATCCTCATTGCACCAAGATGATGGTGGCTTGGTACCGGGAAGATTCTAACTGATCCTCTAACTGTCTCAAGTAATGATTTTTCTTCATCGTTCTTTTAGATCAGAAACACCATACTACAAGTCTTAAAGATGTGGCCAGGTGGGGGGATACGATTAATAGAGAAATATATCAGGATGGTTCCTTTTTATAAGTATATGTGACATTCTAATCCCAACAGCTTCCAATCTAGGAAAATCTTACACAGTATTTTCCACTAGCAACTGTAAATTCTGTGTTACTACATAGAATTGAAACCTCTCAAGTTTGTGTGTCTCAGAAAATTGTTGAGGTGGATGAGGTTATGTTCATGCAACAAACATTCGATTCTGAATTGCTGTTTAAAGCTGAAAGTTGACCTAACTGAATTAATTTCTAAATACGAAGTATTTTCCTGTTACTATCAATTATATTCCATTTGTCATTTATTACACCTCAGAAAGCGATCGGTATGCAAGGTCGGTCTGATCCACAGAAAAGGAGAACATAGGGGTAGGAGGGCCCTTGCTACAACAGAGGCTGAGCCCCTCTCAACTACCAGGGGAAATCTGTTCAAAAGCTATTGAAGGAATTTCACACTTTAGGTGGAAAGAATACTAAGGACTATGCTCTGAGTTCATGGCAATCACTACCTTGTATTCAATAATTGATGTGGCTTTTCAGCAAGTACTGTCTTAAAAAAAAAAATCCTTTGCACTACTGTGTTCAATTCTTAACTTACCTCTTAACTTATCCTGGCTTTGTATTGTCAGCCAACTTAATTTTTCTGATGACAGAGATCAGGTCATACGGCACATGCATCTTAATGCCTTATTACGGTGCAAAATATGCAATAGGAAGTCAGTAAATATCCACTGAACAAAACACATTTAATACAATAAGGTCCCTCTACTCCAGAAGCCGAGAACAGATTTTAAAATATGATTGAATCAATGTTAATATATATTATAAATCAACATGTATAAAGTTTCATCAATAAATATGTATCAAAACACTTGCAAATAGGATTTATGGATGAGGAAAGTTTTCTGGGAGAACTCGCCTAAATTAGTATTTCAAAAAGAACAGGACCTGTTTTATAAACAATGAAGTTTGAATAGAAGGGAGAACTTGATATTGGAAGCCAGGAAGACCATTTTTTCTGTTTCACGATTCCCTTAATATTTCTGTCACAGCCCTTCTAGTTGGTCTCTCTCCAGACCTCTACTCCAAATCACTGTCTAGCTCAACATGCAGATTAAAGCATGCAATTTCAGGAAGTCTTCTCTGTATTTCTGCCTACTTAATTTCTGCAACATTAATACACAGTCCAGTACTGCCATGCTTGGTCTCTTTTGAAATCCTACAATCTTAAAATCCTATAATTTCAAAGATATTTCTTTTCTTAGGGAATTGGGATAGGGCAGAAATGAGAAGGAATATTGATCCTTTCTTTGGTCTTTAAGTTTTAGAAGGGTTTTTGATATTGTTATCTTTAAATGAATGTCATAGGACATTTTAACAAGTGATCTGTGGTCATTTGAATAATTTTTTGGCCTTTTAAAATTTCATTGTCTTCAGGAGATAATTTCAAAGAAAATATGATAAAAGATAAAGTAAAAATTCAGATGTGATGTTCTATTTAGAAATTATATTGTCTCTAGAATTAAAGAGTTCAAATATGTTGCCAAAAAGGAAAAAATAAAACCTTCAATGGCTGTATTTATAATACCTAGACGGTTCCTAGTATTACATCTATCTCATCTTCCATTACTTATTAGGAGAGAAAGCAGATTAAGTCTAATCAAGCACACTCGATGATTGCTGCCGGTTTGTTTCTAAAGATACCTTTTCATGTATAGATGAGGAAAGACTAAAATTTCCACATAGTAGATATTACAGAGTAACGAAGTGGCTCTCAAACCTTGGCGTAATTCAGAATCATCTGGAGGTCCGGTTAAAATGCAGAAATGCAAAATGCTCTGCTGGACAAACCACAATGACTTGAATGAAAGCAAACAGTTTATCCAAGTACATTTCTCTCTAAAGCCAAGATGAGTAGAACCTACCTAGTCCCCCACCTTCTCTCCTATTCTTGGGCCTCACTTCCTCAAATACTGAAGACACTAGTCATACCCTCCATCGACTTCAAACTCCCCACTCTACTCTCATTTCCCTATGCCTGGCTATCCTTAATGTTTAGCGACATAGTGTGATGTCAGAGAGAGAAGTGGGCACAGGGACCTGAGGCAAGATATCCATTTGAGCCATGATTTCTCCATCAAAACCTAAACATCTACTTTTCCTGGCTACTGTTGATGACTTAAAAGAAATGATATGTGTATAGAAGCAAGCATGACACCCAGCACACAGGAGGCCTTTCCTACTGCCGGCAAAATGAGTTTCCTTTCCATCCTTCTAGAACTTCTAGACCTTACATGTCATCACATTAATCTCCTTGTCAACTCTACTTTGTACAGAGTGTACCAGGCAGAAAGGAGGAGAATGAAGGTGGCTAGGCAGGGTTTTCAGTTTTTCAGAAAGCAAAGAAACACAAAGGGGGTGGATTGATTGCTGCTTGCAGGAAGGTAGAGGGCCAGAAATCAGAGCTCTAGAACCTTTTGGCCATTTTCATCACCTCTGTCTGAACAACTTATCTACAGGTAACCATACCATCTGACAGAACACAACAGATGCAACCACCTAATGCCTGATACCAAGTTTTAGACCGAGGGCACATTGCCGAAAGGCAGGCGTTAACTTTGTTCACCTTGCCTAACTCGCTGTTGTCTGTGCCGTTGCCATGTATCCACAGGATGCCCTAGTGTATTTGGTTTCCATGAAGTCCATGTGTGAACCTAGAAGAACTAAACCTCTAATCCGAAAGTGGAACAAATATCTTCCTTATATTTTCATTCGCTCCTTTAGACCAGGGGTCCCCAACCCCCGGGCCGCAGACCGGTACCAGTCCATGGCCTGTTACGAACCCGGCCGCACAGCAGGTGGTGAGCGGCGGGCAAGCAAGCAAAGCTTCATCTGCCGCTGCCCATCGCTCCCCATCGCTCCCATTACCCCCCCAACCATCCCCTCCCCCACCCTGATCTATGGAAAAATTGTCTTCTACGAAACCGGTCCCACGCCAGAAAGGTTGGGAACCGCTGCTTTAGACAGGAGCACAATAACCTATGGATGCAAGTCATCATCCCATCAAGTTTGAGAAGCACCATAGTAGCCGTTAGGGACATGCCATCTGGGTGCCAGCTCTAACAAACAATGTGATCTTCAATAAACCTTTTCAGTTTCTTGTGTCTGTGACCCCCCCATCTGGAAGATGGACCTAACGCCACCTGGCTAATCTATTTTTTATTGTTATTATGCTATATCAAAATGCTTCAAGAAGTCAAACATGGGCAAATGTAACACTGATGGGTAATTTAAGTGAACTCTATTAACTAGCAGTCAATCATCAGCTTTCATATATACCACATATCAAGAACATGCCATAAAATTCCCATTACGCTTTCACTTGGCATTCAGGAAGCTAGTGATATAAACCCCTTGATGATATAGCCTGAGACAAAATCCAGGTTGGTCACTTCTTCCACTCCGGAATAAATGTCTTTTCTGAGAACTTTTGTTGGCTAGCAGATTTCTGTAAAAAGAATTTTACTCTCCAATTTTATTTTGTTGCTCAGTAGGAGATTACCACATGAAAGCAAGCCATTAAAAATAAATTGTGAACTTTTTAAGAAGATAGACAAGGGGGACTGGTATATACTCATAGCACTGTTTGCAGAACGAGTACTGTGGCACTTTCAGAACGGCGGGAGGCTTCACAGAACCTTCTGACACTGGCGTTGACCCTCCAGCTTGGGTCAATCTACACTCCACCCCTCACAAGCTCGGATAAGAATTCCTCCCGCGGAAAGTTTCCGCAAGGCAACGGACAAACCCCCTGGGACTAGCTCCCGGCTTGCCTGAAGCTCAGCTGCTTCTCTCGAGCTGCCATATCACACTTGACCAGCAGGTGCTGCCATTTCAACATGTGTGATTTTCCCTTCCAGTCCCAACACACAAGTTCAAGGTTTCCAGCTTTGGGAGATAAAACCTGGGTTTCAGGTTTGATGAAGTCTTTTTCACTGTGGTTATCTAGGATTGAGCCATTCTGAGAGCTCTAGTTTCTGTTCATGAAGCAAACTGAAAACAAGGCAGCCCAAGAACGACCCCTCTTGGATGGGCAGCCTCAAAAGGCGGATTTTTCACAGGTGTCTCCTCTGTGCCGCAAACCTAAATAGCCCAAGTTCAATCGCATCGATGCCAGAGGCAGGAAAAAAAAAACGAAACAAAAGATAAGAGCAAGCTCAGTAAAGCTTATGGCTCTGCAAGGGCTCTTTTGATATAGAGATCTCTGTGAAAGCTCATTAAATCCTCAGTGTGTGAGGCAGGACTTCGGGAAAAGTCAAAATGAAGATAATAAGACACCACATCCACTCATACCGACACATTTGTAAAGCATTCCGGATACTCCAAGGAAATTCCACACCACTCACCCCTCATATTAAGGGGCCTGAACTAGCTCTTCTAGTTAAACCACAGTCCAGATGAACAGTCACAGACTTGGGAGATACTTTTGTTATAACATCGACCACAACATTGACCACAAACAAGACTATTCAAAAAGCAACTCAGAGCATGGTCCCCATGACGGAGAGCCTGTTGGGGTCTCTTCTTGAGCAAACAGCAGCCCCCACACACCGTAAATATTCAGTACATCTGAACAGACGATTAGACATTAGGCGATAGTTATATGTGAGAAAAGCCAGTAAGTTCCATTTTCCCAGTGCTTTATATTTACCGGAAAATACTCATAAGAAAAACTTTATCCTCAGACTTCAAGCAGAACTTGAATGGGAATGAAACCTTGTATTAAGGTTCTCCAGAGGAACAGAACCAAGAGGATGGATATGTGTGTCTGAACAGGAAGAGAAAATTTAAGAAAGTGACTCACGAAATTGTTGAGGTTGGGAGGGTAGGCGGCAGGCTGGAGAACCAGGGCAGGGTCGATGTCGCCACTCTGCAGTCCACTGGCAGAACTCCCTCTTCCCTAGGCAAGCTCAGCCTTTTTCTATGATGGTCTTCAATTGGATGTAGTCCCACCCCGATGACCTCATCTTATCTTAATTCCCTATTTAAAGACCCCATCCCCAAATACAGTCACATTCTGGGGTCCTACTGGGGGTTAAGTCTTCGATATACGAATTGGGGGGACAAGATTCAGCCCATAACAGGCCTGAACGAGTATCATTATGATCTAGAGATTAAGAAAGAAAGAGGTGGAGAGAGGTTGGTAAAAAAAAAAAAAAAGAGTAAACGTGTGTGATTCTCCACCCCTGGTCCCAGGCCCATCATCAACAACACCTAGAAGTTGTTAGAAAGGCGAATTCTCAGATCCCACCCGAGATCGACTGCATCTGTGAGTGGAGCGCAGCAATTTGTTTTTAACAAAGCCCTCCAGGTGATCCCAATGAAGGCTACAGTTTGAGAACAACTATCTTAGAAGGTTCTTGATTATAAGAGCAATGCCACCTGAGAAGTTTTCCAACCAATGTGGCTGTCAGTAGTGTTTAACCTGTCTTTTCTTTAAATATGAAGCTGAGTCATATTTTATAAAAAGGCCTTGAAATCCATTTTACTCTTATAAATTGGAACTGAAGCCAGAGCTCCAGGGATAAGCGTGATAACAACACTGCAAAGGGACTTGGCCTCTGAATACAGATTTCACAAGGTGAAAGCAAAGCTGTAGGGACCCGATAAAGCTAATTTATCAAGTAGGAGAGCAGTCTAATAGCTGTCTGTCTGGCTGGAGGCCGCCCGTTACCTAATGCAATTCCCATGAATGGCAGACTAAATTAGAATGGTTGATCTTCATAAAATTCATTCTACTCTCCCTCTTAAAAATGAAAAACTAGAAATAGAACTAAGTGGTCACTTTTGAGCAAGAATCAAATTTAGATTATGCTACACTTGGCCCCAAAATATCCTCTTCACCCTCAGAACATTAGCCTCTGCAAATACACTGGTTAGTAAATGTATTTGGCCATGCCTCTCACCAGGCCCTTTAAGAATCTGCACTCCTGGGACTTCCCTGGTGGCACAGTGGTTAGGAATCCGCCTGCCAGTGCAGAGGACACGTGTTCGAGCCCTGGTCCGGGAAGATCCCACATGCCACGGAGCAACTAAGCCCGTGCACCACAACGACTAAGCCTGCACTCTAGATCCCGCGTGCCACAATTACTGAAGCTCGCGAGCCCAGAGCCCGTGCTCCGCAACGAGAGAAGCCACGGCAATGAGAAGCCTGCGTACCACAAGGAAGAGAAGTCCCCACTCGCTGCAATTAGAGGAAGCCCACGCACAGCAACGAAGACCCAACGAAGCCAAAACATAAATAAATAAAAATAAATTTAAACAAACAAAAAAAGGAATCTACAGCATCAGGAGCAAAAAGGTTGAATTCACCTGTGAGTTATTTCCAAGACTTGGTGGATGGTGAGATATATAATACAACAAGGATACCCATAACTTTTTATCTGGAAAAGTCAGCTTCATCTGAGGCTTCTTTGATGACTCCTCTTGAAATCGGAAGAGGATCCGATTTTCTATGTTCCTTCGATTCTCTTGCACATGGCCTGCACTGAGATTTCTGTTTCAGAGTGGTGGTTCATGCAGGACACTCAGAGTAGATGCACCTTGCCGTCTTCTTTTCCTCCGTCTTTGACCACGTCTCCACCTCACAGAGACCTCTTCGTTCCAGTTCCCTCTTTCTGCAAACAGCAGTCTTCAATTCCTTAATCCTGTTCACACTACCTTCTAACACTGGCCACCAAAAGATGCTGCTTCCAGAACAGGTTGACAGGGATGCTCAAATGCATGGGGGAATATTCCTGACTCTCACCTGGAATCAGTTTGGCCTGGGTATGACACTTGAATTTACAGCAAATGCGTGTAAAGGCAGTTCTGGGTGAGCCACTCTGAACAGGAGATGGCAGTAGTGGCAAAGGTATCTGGGCATCCTTCTCCAGTCCTCCTAACAAAGGGTATTTCCTGTCTGTCAATTCAGGGCATAATTTTGCTCACCAGAGCCAAGCTGTGGACTCCACAACTATTGAAGGGCTAAAGATTGCTCAAATGGAAGGCTGAACAAGCAAATGAGCAAGGTGGGGGACCTGTTACTAATTCTCACTGCAAAGGGAAGGAGGAGCCCCAGAAGGCACAGATGCTGCTACTTAGCTTGGCATCATTGGAAGCTGGGAAAGGATTTGAGATCTAGTGCACAATCTTACGGTGACTTTGAGCAAGTTATTTAGCAGAATTGATTCAACCTGTGACCTCATGTGGCTTAAGGGGGTGAGGGGGTCCTCCTCGCAGGCTTCACAAAGCGTCAAATAAGATAAGATCCAGGAAAACCATGTAAACTATGACATGCTATAAACGTACGAGGAAGGCATTTTTGTTGGCTTGTCCCTGCACCTCCAAATGTCCTAGACCACTTTTTTTTCCTTTGTTTGTTTTTTTTTTTTTCATCCAGTTTATAGGCCCGAAGCTGTTTGACCATGGGTCTATTATTTCTCTGATAATTATAAATTCCCAGAGAGCTACGGCACACAAATTACATTGTAATAGCTCTAAATTCTTTGCTTCATCCTGAGTCTACAATTATGCTCTCACCCAGGCTCCTGTCATCTGTTGTCTTGATTTATGAGAACTTCTGTCCTCTGATCTCCTCATTTCTTACCCCTGCCTCCTTTAAAACTTCTGAAATGTGGCTGCAAGGTCAAATTTCTCATCGTGCCAGCATTGCATTCTCAGGTGTAATCATTACTGTCTTAATAAAGCAGGCAGCTAGTTCCACAATAGTCTAATTCACTAGATAATGGCTCAGCCCTCACTGTATAATCCCCATCCTGTCCCTTGCTTGGACTCCAGAACCACTGTGTTGTGGTTTGAAGTATCTCTTAAATTATCACATGTATTATTTAAAAATTTGTTTCCAGTCAAGTACATGATGGATCAAGTGCTGCATATAAATTAGGAAAACATAACCAGTTTCACCTGGAGTGAAAACAATAGCCGGAAAGTTTTCTGGTAACTTCCATATACTTATAGACCCTTTCCAAAAGTTGGAAAAAGAAAAATCTAAATTTTCAAGTATTGCAGAATCAGGTTGGTATTAAGGTAGAAGATTTAGGAGGCATGCAAACCACAATTTTTGATGTAGTTAATAAGGCAGAGATATATTATTTCACTTTGCTCCACTTGTGACCTAGAGTGAATTATATCCACAATAAAATTAGACCGAACTTGACTCTGGTACCTGAATGGCCAAGAGGTACAGAAATTTCCAACACAGCTTTATTAGTGTGTGGGATATAACAAGACCATAATCTAAAGCCAGTCCTCAGTTTTATTATTTATTTTGCTGCCTTGATCATTTTTCTGCACTCATTTGGCTTGAAGGCACAGACATTCCCTGTTGATTATCTCGACTTGGCAGTTGGTTTCTGCTACACATTTTGATTCCTAATATGGTAGCAGGAGAGGGTTTTGTATGAGTTCCAGCGAGTTCCTCTGGGCTTGTGGAATGCAGTGAGGAAAGAATCCTACAGAGATGAAAACATGAACATTTGCACTGATAAAGAGAAAAAAGAAAGAAAGAAAAAGAGGATGTCTCTCTAAAACCTCTTTTTTTTTTTTTTAACTCAGGCCACTTTCATTTCTAATGTCGTACAGTTGCGGGATGGAAGGAATTAACTTTGTGTTTTTTAATTGCCTGTACTATCAGACCACTTCAAAAATCGTTTCGAAATGCCTGAGTGTTTGTATAGAAGCAGTGCTAACAAAAGACACTTTTCAGCGTCATCAAGGTTTAAATCCTCGAAGCACCCAATGACACTGTTCTTTAAATTAGCCACATAGTGATGAAATCTGGGAAAATAAGTTGCATGTCCCCAAAAGAGAGTAATAGATTATTCTGTCCATTCACTGTACAAATTATACTGTTCCTCCTAATTTTTGTAGCAATGAGATTTAATGTTAAAGAATCCATGGATTGATTGTTTCAGAGGTCAATGCAGTTTTTCTCTCAGTTATAGGTTAGTTCACGGAAATATTCATTTGGTAAAAATTCCTTTAACAATACATCCCAGATGACAAACTTCCCTTTAGCAGTAGGCTGTTTTTTTCTAAATATTTATTAAAAGCCTCTGTACTTTAATAAGCCACACTTGCACTGGTGTAAAAATGTCACTATTTTCATCATAATTAACATCCATTTAACGTTTAACTTTTATGTAATTAAGAATTATATTTGGTGGCTATCGCCTCCAAATTGGCTGTATCAACATTTGGGATCATGTCTAGATGGGCTTATCTGCTGCATCAAAAAAACCAAAAAAATCAACTAATGAGTCATCTAGAAATTCAAGAAACTCAACATGCTAGTGTAGATACATTTGAAAGTATGGGTGTTTTTCTGTTTTGTTTTTTGTTTTTTTGGCCGCACGGCGCAGCTTGCAGGATCTTAGTTCCCGGACCAGGGATCGAACTGCACCCCTTGTAGTGGAAGCGCAGAGTCCTAACCACTGGACCGCCAGGGAAGTCCCTGAAAGTATCGTTTTTATGATGCTCCATATCTTTTCTTTTTCTGGACAACTAATTCTTAGAAGCCCTTCTGAAAGGGTTCTGATCAGTTAGCGACAACTACAAACACAATTAGTCTGTATATTAGTTAGGCCTGGGCGTGGCTACAAAAACCAGAAAATCCCCAAATAACAGTGGTTTAAAGGATATAGAAATTTATGTTTCTATAATACAAAGTACTGTGAAGGCCATCAGTCCAGAGCTGACATGGGATCTCCATCTGTCACAAGCAACCTATGGCTATCTTTCTCCTCTGCCATCCTCTGCATGTGGCTTCCATATCATGGACTCGTGTGGCAGCTGCAACGTCCATGTGAGAAGGAAAAAGGGGGAAATGAAGTAAACCCATGCCCTTTAGTGAAAGTTCTTAAAGTCCCACATGGGTTTTCCACTTACATCTCAATGGTCTGAATCTAGTCTTGACCTGCCAGGGAAGCTGGGAAATGTAGTCTTTTATTTCAGCAGTGTGCCCAGCTAAAACTTGGGGTGCTAAAGCTAAGGGAAAGGGGTGAAGTGGATATTGGAGTAGGCAACACACAGTCTCCATCCTAGATTCACAGGCTCCTTGACTTGCTATCATCGTCAGGGTCATGGATGTCTTAGCTTCTCCATGCATATTCATATTGATTTATTTAAATTAGAAGTAGCTGTTGTGCTTCACTAATGTAAATATATATATAAATTATAAAAACTTTGAAAATGCAGATAATTACGAAAAGTTTTAAACTATCTTAAATTTCACCACCCAGAAATAGTGGGGTTAATTTTTTAGTACATAGTTCCAGGCCTATCTTTATGGACACCTATGTATATATATATATATATATATATATACTTTCCATAATAAACTTGGAATATACAAAGCATGCTAATCTTTAATCTGCTTTTTTAACGAGATGTTCACGATATGGTGAACATCTTTCTTCATCGATAATCTTTTCAACATTGTTTTAAATGACTATAGATTATTTCTTTATATGATTATACCATAGTTTAACCAATATCCAATTGTTAAATATTTTAGTCATTTCAAATTTTTCTGTATTATAAACCACACTGCAATTAATATATTTGTCACTAAATCCAGGGAAGCACCTGGATTTCTTTGATTACTACTGAAGTGGAGGGCTCCCCTGGTGGCACAGTGGTTGAGAGTTCCCCTGCCGATGCAGGGGACACGGGTTCGAGCCCCGGTCCGGGAGGATCCCACATGCCGCAGAGCGGCTGGGCCCGTGAGCCATGGCCGCTGAGCCTGCGCGTCCGGAGCCTGTGCCCCGCAGCGGGAGAGGCCACAACAGTGAGAGGCTGCGTACCACAAAGAAAAAAAAAAGTATGAGACTACTGAAGTGGAATATTTCCCCCTGCCTTAGATTTAGCTTTCTTTATTGTGAAAAGATAGGACATGAGAGAAAGAGGTTCATGGACTCAAATTTGGAAATACTAACTTTGAACTGAAAGGAACAAGTCCCTGGTAGATAAGTCATGCATGCTCATGAATGGCAACATAAGAGAAGAGATTATCCTTCCATTTCAAGTGGCACTCAATGACGATGCCACCTGGCCCCTTCAGGTAAGGTACCTCAATTTGTTCCTCATTGTTTAAGGAAGAAGCCACCACGATCTTGGTCCACATTGAGCTCAGAGGACAATGCTTCATATGTGATTTGTGAGTTTCCTCCCAGCCCAGTCATTCCCTTGAGCTGCCTGTCAGGCTCTTATCTCAGCAGAGTGGCAGGTAAAAATATTCAGAGGGTCTCCAATTTAATTCAGGTAGTCAGCAAACCACAAGGTCTGTCTGCTAACTACTTTCATACCAGATAGGATATCTCCTACCTAAATTTGTAACAGCTGAAAACAATTTTGTGCCTTTAAATATCTGATGATGTGCCACATTTCACTACCTCTGAAGCCAGGGTGATACACAGTAAGTAGCCAGATCACAACATGTCAGTCCAACAGCCGTTGGTATCATTTCCTGATGTTTGCTACGTAGAGAACTTCACATACCTTAGGCACATGCTCTCTGTGAATGGGATTGATGTATTTTCTTGCTTGTGTGTTGTATACATTATTCTGGAGCAGTTTATCTCTGCAGCTTTTTAATCCTCTCTTTGTGCCTAAAAGCTAATTAGTAAATCAAGAGTTAATATAAGAGATAATTTGAACATCATAGGAGAATTCCCAATTAGACCATAAGGACAAAACTTCAGAAAATTGCATGCCTGAATGCTGAGGTGCAACTAAAAATAGGAGGAATAAAAGTATACTTCAGGGCTTCCTTGGTGGCACAGTGGTTGAGAGTCCACCTGCTGATGCAGGGGACACGGATTCGTGCCCCGGTCCGGGAAGATCCCACATGCCGCAGAGCGGCTGGGCCCGTGAGCCATGGCCGCTGAGCCTGCGCGTCCGGAGCCTGTGCTCCACAACGGGAGAGGCCACAACAGTGAGAGGCCCGCGTACCGCCAAAAAAAAAAAAAGAAGTATACTTCATCCTCTACCAGCAAAACCAAAAATTAAACATTAAACCACAACTCTCTCTTTTTCTCTGTAAGCCTAACGATTCTCTTCCATATATGTAAGGAAAGCAAATACTCATTTTTGTTTACAATTTAGGTTAGGCGTTGTACAGTGACTCACATGGGGCACACCCCAGAGAAAATTTAATGGGCAATAACATCGAACACTACAAACTCATAGGATTGTAAGACACGGCTGGGGTTTGCCCATCCTCCAACTATCTTGCTGGACTATTTTTTTCTCCTTCTATGGGAGAAATTATTTAGAGTCAAGCATTATTAAGTCAAAACGCAAAGGAAGGAGAAAATGAATATGGGTTAGTTGCATTCTGGATGCCACTGAACCACAGTTGGGATAAGTTATTATCATGGTATACAAACACATTGTGCATTTCAGGAAGAAGCTGGAGTATGGGTGTGTACCAGAAAGTGGCCGCAGATGAGGATTCTGAGTGTGTGTGTGTGTGTTGGCAGGCTGAGCGTGCATATGGGTCCTCATACTTAAGGCTGAGAAGTCGGGACTCTGTCCTGAAGCAGTGATCTCCCAGGAGAGTTGTAGCTACTGTCCAGGAATGTCCCATTACATGCAATTTGACACATTCTGTGTGAGCTTCTCCCCTTTACCTTACTGCACAAAGAAGATACCTGCAATCTCGGTAGAAAAGTAAAACTCTTATTCCTTATCAGCAATCTGCAGGGTAACAGAGGAAACACTATGATTGGAGCAGCTGTGATTGTGCTGAAGACCGCTTCCTACCATCAACCACCTGGGGAGAAAAAGAATTCAGTCAATAAAAATAAAAGGCAGATAGGCACCAACCCTGAAGCAAGGAACTTTTTGTAATAGGAGTGAAAAGAAGGGACCAATGAGGGCTACAAGAATCACAGAAGGCTTCTCTGAAGAGGGGATGTTTGCTACCCTAGCCAGACAGACGTAAGGCAAAACCTTTAGGGTCCCGAAGAATCGGGTAGCAGTGGGACTGCAGGGAACCATTTCCTCAGTAGGGATACAGTGATAGGCAAAATAGACAAGTCTCTGATTTCATGGACCACCGCAGAAAACACAAGGGCCTGTTTGTTTTGTTTTGTTTTGTTTTTTGCAGGGCCTTGTGAGGGTGCCTGCATCTGAAGGACTTAGATAACTGCCCCTTTTCAATGGCCTTTACTAATTTTCCATTTTATGTACTTCTGTGTATAGAATTGTTTAAAATTCATTTTTCAATTTTTAAAAGTAATATGTGTTCATGAAAAAGCAGTAAAAACAGACCAGAAGTATAAAGTCTCTTCTCCACCCCCATACCCAACCCTTCTATCCAGAGATAACCACTGTTTCAGGTGTATCTGTCCAGAAATTTTCCATGCATATATAAGCACAGAATCTATATTATGTATAAATATTATCATACTATTTTACTTTTTTAAAAATGTAATTCTGCTATAGTGATAGCTCTATAATGTTGATATAGGAGAGACTTGATGAAGGCAATCTGGTTGGGAAAAGGTCTTGAAGCTCTGTTGTAATACACTTTATATAAAATATAATATCAAGGGCTTCCCTGGTGGCGCAGTGGTTGAGAGTCCGCTTGCCGATGCAGGGGACATGGGTTCGTGCCCCGGTCCGGGAAGATCCCACGTGCCGCGGAGCGGCTAGGCCCGTGAGCCATGGCCGCTGAGCCTGCGCGTCCGGAGCCTGTGCTCCGCAACGGGAGAGGCCACAACAGTAAGAGACCCGCGTACCACACACACACACACACACACACAAAAAATATATATATATAATATCAATTGTCAATATCAAAGAAAGGTGCGTGCTAGAAAGCAAGGAACAGTAAAGCACCACCCAGAAATTCCTTGGCTTTACCACTTAGGCATCTCTGCATGACAGCACAGAACAGTTGCCTACCATTTCAATGTGTGAATGGACCATAATTTTTAAATCATACTCTAGTAGTAGATATACAGAGATTGTACATAGTGATTTTGCCTTCATAAGCAATACTTTTTGAATCTCTTTTTACATGTACCTTTGCATTCTTAGGAAAGGGAATTTAGAGCATAAAATCTTCCAAGCAGAATCCCTGAGTGGAAGGGAACGTGCATTTTAAACGTTGATAAAATGTTGCCATAAAATGTTGCCAAACTGCTCTCCCCAGACGTTTTTCCAATTTACAAGTCAATGGTAGAGACAATCTGTATATTTTAGGATTTGCTTGGAGAAAGTGCTGAGCTAAGCTGCCACAGAACCAGTTCTGCAAGCTTCAGATCAACCTACCTGTTTGCAATCAGGATCCCAGCCATGCATGCAAGTTCAAGGTTCTCTGAGCTTTTGGCATCCCCGGGCAGTTTGCCTTAGTGCAGCTAAACGGGAGTGGTACGGTGCCGGCTACATTAAGAACCATTTTTGTTTTCGCTTTCTGGAGTGTAAATACCTATTAAAGGATTTTCATTCCAAACCTAGGGAAAATTCTATTGAGAAAGTAAACCAATAAGAGGGAGGGAGCTGTGAAGGCTAAGTCTGAGCCGTCAGGAGGGCAGACAGAAAGAAACAAGGCAGGGAGGCAAGGTCAAGAAATTGAAGAAGGAACTGTGAGACAGTCCTACGACCACTTTGGCCTCCTGAAAGAAAAGGTTTGGTAGATATTTGCCCGAAAGCCCCTCGAGGAGGATTCAGCATCAAGGCTGAATGGCAAAGACAAGAAGTTCAGCACTTTTGCTATTTTCCTCTCTCTCATGTTCAAATACTTCTCAGAAACATACAGCTTCATCTTCATTACCATTTGATGTGTATGTATATAAATCCTCTTCTAAGTAGACTTGGGGGTTTATATGCATGGTTTTGTGATAAAATAAGAGATAATCACATTTTCAAACACAAACATGTGAATGATAGAAAAATGATAGCATTGGTAATTCAGTTTCACGTTTTGTCAAGTATCTTTTCAAAATGCAGTTAATTATAAACTAAGCCTTCTCATACATCATTTATGTTATTGATTAAATGTAAAAATGGAAGGAAAAAGACTCAGTCCAATTTATTTTTGCTAAGAGAATGAGTAAAAAACGATCAGCCACATTAATATTTCAAACAACAAACAATTGGAAATTTATTTCTGCTCTTAAAGAAAAGTTTGGGACTAACAAATTCTTTGACACATGTGCTGTTGATGAAGAAAGGAGGGAGGAGAGGTACAATATGCTCCAGAAAATGATTACACCTTCAGCGAGAAACGGAAAAAACAGCTCCTCTGTTGGCCACTAGGAAACCATGCTTATGACTTAGTAGTCATAAACAGTAAAAACACAACAAAAATCAGAAGATATACATATACGTGTGTGGACGTAATCATTCTGTGCTTCGTTTCCTGAGAAACTGTACAACAGCAATATATTTTTAACTTAATCTAAAATGTAAAGCCTGTACCAATTATCAATCATCCAAAGTGTCTGTAGTACAATTTGAGGCAGCACGGAGAACAATGGAACACACATTCTCATTCAGTCTTTTTTTTTATCTTTATTGGAGTATAATTGCTTTACAATGGTGCATTAGTTTCTGCTTTATAACAAAGTGAATCAGCTATACATACACATATATCCCCATATCTCCTCCCTCTTGCGTCTCCCTCCCACCCTCCCTATCCCACCCTTCTAGGCGGACACAAAGCACGGAGCTGATCTCCCTGTGCTATGCAGCTGCTTCCCTCTACCTATCTATTTTACAATTGGTAGTGTACATATGTCCATGCCACTCTCTCACTTCGTCCCAGCTTCCCCTTCCCCCTTCCCGTGTCCTCAAGTCCATTCTCTATGTCTGCGTCTTTATTCCTGTCCTGCCCCTAGGTTCTTCAGAACCTTTTTTTTTTTTTTTTAGATTCCACATGTATGAGTTAGCATACGGTATTTGTATTTCTCCTTCTGACTTACTTCACTCTGTATGACACTCAATTTTTTTAATGAAATATTTCAGGCCTTACGATATTAGGTATAATATAATGAATACTCATGTACCCAGTACACAAAAGAAACAAAACCTAGCACATCTAATCACAATACCTTGGGTACCCTTTCCTATCCTTTTTCACCCATTCTCTCCTCAGAGGTAACTGTTATCTTAAATTTGCTGTTTGTGATTCTCAGCTTAGTTTCAAGTTTTATGTTCATTATTCCTAAGTATGTTTTTATTACACATACAGTTTTGTTTTTGCATGTTTTCAGTTATATAAATGATATTGTACTCTGTGTATTTTATGTGTTTTCAAACTTTATATATACAAGTGGTATCATATTATGTATCCTTATGCAGGAATGTGTCTCTCCAAATTATATTCTTGAGATGAATCCATGTTGGTTAATGTGAACTTGTTACTTTTAAATTACTGTATATAGCATTTCATGGTAGGAATATACCCCAACTGAGGTTTACATTTTTCTGTTGATGAATATTTGGGTTGTTTCCAATTTCTTGCTGTCACAAATAGCACAACAAGGGACACTCCTATACATGTCTCCTTATCCAAACATGGGGGAGTATCTCTAGGATGTTTACGTAAGAGTGAGATTTCTGGGATGTAGGGAATGTACATCTTCAGCTTTTCTAGACATTACCAAATAACACCCTACCAGAAGAATATGAGCATTTCTATTGCTCACATCCTGTCAACACTGAGATTGTTTAACGTTTAAGTAGTCAATTTTAACTGGTGTGTTTTTACCAAACAATCCTGCAGGGGGCAGCATATCCTGGTGATTCTTGCTGTTTCTGCCGCATTACAGTTAATGGGTCCCTTCCTTCACTCCTTGAAATCCTTCGACCTTCTCTTAGTTACTCCTCAACCCGCTTTCTTACCTCCATCAGCTCCCTGGAGATATCTTACACGGACAAATATAACACCATCTGAAAGCTGAAAGCTCCCTCCCACTTTTCACTCCACATTCCTGGCACATATCTGTCTCCTGACAGGATGGGAGGGAAATAGAGGCAAGCCAGTCTTGAATTAAAATACTCATTCCAGTTCAAAGTAGCATTAAGAGAGGATGTGAGTGGACAGCAAAGTCTTCCACAGTTCTGAAACAGTGGTATGTAACCTAATTAGAAGGCACTGCACACTGTCAGAAACTGTTTATGTAAATTGGAAAATTGCTGAGAAGTAGGGAAAAGTATTGCAAAGCAGTGGTGGCTTTGTTTTTCTTCTGGAATAGAAGCTATTTACTCCTTTGCTTTCTTAGTTACATTGTTGCTGCTTCCCTAAGGAAGAAAAAGAGAGTTCAGTTTCAATACACCTCCTTGAATTTCTCTCATTTATACTGAGCTGAAGTCTCTCCATGTCGAGAGCTCCATGGTGGGAATGCAGCCCTCAAAGATGCAATCCTTTCAACAAAGCAGATGTGAAATTGAGCTGTGCTTAAAGATTGAAAATGGCTGCTTTAGAGGAGAGTTTGTTAGTACTTTCAAAGTGGTCCTACTGTCACCCCTCTCCTGGGAGTACTTTTTCCTTCCTAGAACTGGATTTTTAAATTTCAGTCCTTTAAAATGAATGAATCATAAAATTGTATTACTGTCCTTAAGGGGGAAAGTAGGCAAATAAATATGATTTGCTTTTGGATTGACCACTGTTTTGAGTTATTAAATCTTCTCCTCCTCCATTATCATAGATCAAACTTTCTCCAAATGGAATCTATCAAATACTCTTTTAGCAAAATGTTAATAGGTGTTCTGGGGAGTACAATTTATGTCAGTAAAAATGTTGGATTGAAGAATGTTTTCTACAGGAAAATCAAGTTTCTCTAATGCAAAAGTTTCTCAGAGTCAGTTATTTGCTGATATGTATTATAAATCTATAAGGCACGACTTACAGCGATTCTGTGTTTCGACAGCGATTCTGTGTTTCCAAGTGGTTTGACCACAGTTCCCTTTTCCATGAAACACCTGACATGATTAGAGTTCAGAAGACACACCGGAAGATGCAAGGATAGATATTCTAAGGTTGGCTACACCATCACCCCGAATCACTGAAACCAGAAATTCACAAGACCCAATTATATGTTATCCTTGACTGAAATTCTTTCATGATAGAGTATCTGTCTTGACATGTTGGTTGGCCTACACATTGCTTCCGTGTTGAATGTTATTGTGGAGATATTTGAGGGCAGCCTAATTTTTGCTTCCTGGTCTGTGACTTTTTTTCTGCTTCAATGCCTTAGGAATGTCTGTATTCTCGAACTTCAATTATTCAGTCAGGGATATGTTTGTAGTATTGAGCATTCTGTTATCAATATGTCCTAGAACATGGTATACTCTTTCAATCTGTAGGCTTCTTTGTCTTTAGTGATACTTCCTTGTATGACATTTGCAAATACTTTTCCTGTTCTATTTATTGGATCCTCTGCTCCAGGGATCCTCAATTATGTTAAGTGCTTTGGAACTCCAATCTATTACCTTCTAATTCCTTTGCTCCTCTTGTATTCACAAGCCTTTCTTCTAGGTCAGTAATTTTATTTGCAGCCATGTTTATTTCATTCCTTGCTATGTCACCTTTACTTATTGTTCTATAATGTTGTTTTTGTCCTCAACCTTCTTTAATTCTGTAACCTTCCTGGTGTTCTCTCATCTCATCATTGAGCTCATATTTTTCGGAGTGCATGTTCTCATTAACTTGATTCATAGTACAAAGCGCTGCTGAGGAATTTTGTTTTGTGCTTTGGATTATGTTTTCTTTAAGAGTGAGGGTTTTATCATTCCTCTGCATGCCATGTTCCTTTCTTTTAAG
Source organism: Aethalodelphis obliquidens (assembly GCF_003676395.1). Classification (NCBI taxonomy): domain Eukaryota; kingdom Metazoa; phylum Chordata; class Mammalia; order Artiodactyla; family Delphinidae; genus Aethalodelphis; species Aethalodelphis obliquidens. The sequence goes on from NW_020837952.1 coordinate 25,994,143, forward strand.
GGTTGGTTGGTTTTGTTTGTTTTTATTTGGGAGCGTTGCCTTAGCATGTTTGGATATTTGTCTCTGTTTTGTTCCCCCCAACCTTGTTCTATCCGGACCTTCTCTTTGTTCTGACCAAGTGTCCGTGACTTCTCCTTGACTCCATGTCCATTGACTCTGACTTGTTTCCACACTGAGCTATGGTTTGAGAACTTGGTATTGAATACCACCCACTTTCCTGTGGGGACTGGAGGGGAAGACTATGTGACATCTGTGTGAATTAGACTGAAGGGAAGCTGTGTGACATCTGTGTGAATTAGAACTCCTGGATTCTGCTCTCTCTGGGATTTGATAGGCATTTTGAACTAAGTTTTAACCCCTCCCTACAATCAGGACTCATATCCACCCTGAAGGGGGACACTCTGGGATTTTTTCTCCACAATCATTCAACACATTTTTATCGAGTACCTATTCTCTACTAGGCACTATTCTAATCTAGGCACTGGAAACAAATGAGACAAAAATCCCCTTTCTTGTGAGTTTATATTCATTGTGGCATCTTGACTGATACAACGTGGTATCCAAAAGAAGCTGCCCACTTCTGCCTAATGGCCATTCCACCACCCCTTAGTCAAAAGAGAGGAAAAAAAATAAGGATAGTCATTCAGTTCAATTTTCTGGAGATCTGAGGGCAATAATGAAGGCTTAAAATTCATCAAATTCGCCAGTGAAGCTTCAGAGGGGCAGGGAGGAAGGTCAAGGTTAGGAGCTACACTGTGTCACTCCAGAATCTTCTCTGTTCCTGGCCTGCATTTTGCATGCGTGTGTACATGCCCATGTTTTGTTTTGTTTCGGTGTCCATACTAGTAAGGGGCACTCCTTGCCTTAATTTGGTAGCTGGTTTGTTGTTTGGAAGGAGAGAGCTAGTGTTTCTTGGGGTTGGTGTTCACTTTTTTAGTTGTGAGAGAAAAATGGAAGATTCTATGACCTGTTTTCACTCTATCACCTTCAGCTGGAGGCCTCAACTTGTTCTTTTAACTCTTAACTAAATATCCTATCTGTGGTCTGCAAATATAAAATTACCATGAATAGCTCCTTCCTCGTAATTATTCAAGTATTGAATACTTGAAGACTCAGATTTAAAAAAAGAAATCAAGCTGAAGTGGTTTGGTTGGGTTGTGTGCCAGCTCCTCTTGGCTAAAATACATTTCAAGGACTTAAACTTGAGAGCACTTCTAAGAAGTTGGTTATTCTGGATTCCTTCATATCTAGGGAACACATTTGTCAGAAGAGCTCTTCAATTTCATGACACCTTATGCTCAAGATTTTTCTTGCACAATCCCATAAGAATCCAATCTCTCTTCTGAGTTTGTCAAACGCCTACACAGTTAGTAGCAGGCACAGACAGGAAGTGAGAATAAATACCTATCTCTAGACTTGCGCTAAGATATGGGCTCTGGGTTAGCATGAGAAACCCCAAGCACCTAGACCTATTTGCTGAACCTACACAGTCAAAGAAATAACCAAACACTTGTGCCTTTTATTGTGTACAGTAAGAGACTGAGCATTACCTACAAATGTCTCCCAAATAAATCATACTTAATTCAGATTATGAGGAGAATATTTGATAAATGCTTTGAGAATATTTGATAAAGGGAATTTCAACGGCACTAGATTGCATCTTCTTGTGTCACTACCATGTCTCTAATGTAATTTCCCCCACCCAGAAATGTAATCCTCAGCCAGTTGCCTTGAAAGCTGGTTACCTTGGAGATGATTATCAGTATTATGATGACCTATTTAGAGGAATTTCTGCATTGCCAGAAAACAAATAACCACAGAGAGAGCCTTACAAAGGAATGATGCTTGTTCCCTGGAAGTGCCTTTACAAACGAATGCCATAGATGTGATGTATTATGTGTGTGCGTGCGCGCGTGTGTGTGTGTGTGTGTTTGGTGTAGATTTGTCCATAATTAGGATTTACATTTTTGTGGAATGGCAGTTGTGCTTAGGCACTTTAAGAGCAAAGAAGGCAGTAAAAACCACAGCAGGAATAAGCATATAGACATCTTCTCTCTTCCTACAATTTGAAATTCATGGCCATGTTTGTATTGATTTCTCATCAGTGTTAACATAGTTTCCATTTGCCCAGTTTCTTTTTCTTGCTCAGGCTCTGTTTTTTGAGGATTTTCTAGGGGTGCTGGAGTGTGGCTGACAGGTGACTGGTGAGGATTGATTTTTACAAATCAATTGATTGACTGTTAATAGTTCCCAAATAAACTTAGAGCTGCTATTTTGATTTCCTCAGAATTATGCCACAAAGTCTGCGTTCTAACTCTATTTGGTCTCCCATTCTTCTGTGAAACTAGTGTTTGTGATTATAGGCAGATTGGACTTTTTAAGTTTAAATGTTTTTCATTAATCATTGTCATTATCATTAATGCTTCATCTGCCTTTTTTTTTTTTTTGGAGAAATTTTTGGTACTACTTTAACGTGGACCTTAAAAAATTCCAGTGATAAATATTAAACCTTTATTACGATCAAAGACACAGGAAAAAACAACGTAAACCAAGCATTACCCAAAATAGGACCAATAGACCTAAATTTCCAAATTTAATATTTGTTCTTAGGTTTTCAGGTTAAAATTCACTCATTGTAGCTTCCTCCAAGGTAATAACAACGTGTCCATATTTCCCACCATCTTCTCAGATCATCTTGCAAAGCATTGGACACATAATGAATGTTCAATAAACCTGACTCATCGTATAATTTGCCCTCCAGGAACTTCCAAAACCTTTTTACATTCCAACTCAGTTTTCATCTGCTCATGTTCAGCAAGATTATGTAGGGATCTCCTTTTTTTAAGCAATATGCAGTAAGTCTGTTTTCAGAGAGGATCTTGAGTCAAGGTCAATTAACTCATTCAGGCCCTATTTTCAATTTTTGTACTGTAGACCTGTCCTTATGCCTGAAATCGCCACTCTGAACTGAGGGCAAATATCAAATTCATATTAGTTACCTAATTAAATTCTTTGGACTGTTCTGACTGCCATGTTGAAAATGCCAGTGTAAGAAAATTTTCTTCCATTTGACTAAATATAACTCTTTCTCTTTCAATATTTTTGAGAGGGAAATACACTGATAGTTTAATGAATAATTCCTTAGCTGAATTTTATCTCCTAAAATCTAGCACTATATTATTCAAATTGATCCTGTAAAATGTTGACTTCTCTCCATCTAACAGAGTTGTTAGGAACGGTTTTACCGAAAAAGCATTAACATTGCTTATTGGTATATGGCCTTTGACTCATTTATGCCACGTCCTAAAAGAGGCATTAAAAACACAGAGAGATTTTCTACTTAATTCAGAGACCGTAAATGGTCTTAGAACATCATGTCTTCCCTCATATTCATTAATTCAATAAAGATATTTAACTGTCCCTTTAAAATGGCTTTCAGATGAAGTAACAAGTTGTGAGTTGTTTGAAGTATCTGCACATCCAGCGCTGCTTGGTAAGAATTAACCCTTTTGAATCTAGGCTTGTATCCAAATCATCCAGAATATTTCCAAAAAGATTCAGAATCAGACCTCTGACTCTGCCCAACAATGCCACTAAATTAATTCCCTCTGCATCCTCTGGGATGGCCTTTCCAGGCAAATCATGAACTTGCATTAGAATATTTGCTTTGTGCCTAATCTTCACTCCTAGAGATGACAGTTCTTAACGTTTAACACTCGCCATCCTTCCCACCCTGATGCTAAACTGGGAAGAATGAGAACAGAATGTTCTAACCTCATCCATACCACAAGTGGTTATTCAAGGGAAAAAACATATCTCATGGCCTTTTGCTAGATAAACTTGCTTTACAAAGAAGGCAAAATCTTCTGACGGATGATATGGAATAGCTTTTCTCCAAAAGGAGTTCATGACTTTATTCCCTCTGCTCTAAGAAAACTCACGTCCTACATTGCTAGTGATCTGACGCAAATCATGAGATGTGCTCACTACAGTTATTCCAGCTGGTCGTTTCTGTCAAGTTCTATTCAATCCAGAGCAGCACCTGTTAGAGTGTTTCCGATGAGAAGCTTGGGGAAAGGGTTATTGGGTAAATGGGCTGTTTTCACCAAGTCCCATTTGCCATCCTTTTAGTGATCGATAGCCATCCTTAATGAAGATTATAAAAAGAGAAGCTGCTTTAAAATGGACAGTCAAAAAGTTTCCACGAAGAAATGATATAGAGATGAGCTTCATTACAGAGGTATAGGGTAGGGGCATGAAGAGGAGGCATTTCAGGCATGTGGCCCCAGAGAGGGATGAAACACAGTGTATTCAAGGTGCTGAAAGGGCTGGAGCAGCAGGGGGAGTACCCTGAGAGACGAAACTGAAGAGGTAGGTAGGAGCCAGACCATTCAGGGTCTGTTAGTCTAGTTAAGAAATGTGAACATTAAACTTACAGTATAATTACTGGATTGAAAACCATGTAAGGAGTTATATCATGTTTTAATCATCCTTCCTTGCACAATGTATAGAGTCTAAAACTGATCAAGTTTCTGAATGTTAGATTAGGATGAATGTTCAAAGTCGCAGGGTTTCTATGATCACTGATATTAACTGTCTGACCACGGACCCGTCACTTAGTCTCAGGTCCCTCAGCTTTAAAATGGAGGTAATGAAACCTCTCTCTCGGGGTGGCCATGAAGAATAAGTGAGATAAAATACAAAGAGTGAAAAATAAAGTGCCTGCTAAGAATTTTTTTTCAATGGGAGAGAATATGCAGTACAGGCCTTAGATGTGGGCAAGAAGGGACCGTGCCCTGGAACCCAGAGTTTAGAGATCCTACTGTGGTCCTCCTCTATCTACCCTTCCAGGGGATGAAGAATCCTCAAGACCAGCAGAACAGAACACGCTCATCTAGGGGCTGCACCCAACTCTCCATTCTAGACCGGGCTCTGGGTACCTCAGATCCAATGCTCCCTGCCAAAATGATCTCAAGTTCATTCACGAGGTCTTTGAAGATTTTTTTCCCCCCAGATATGACTGCCTGAAGGCAAGTGCATACCCCATGGCTAAAGAGCAGTTTTTGGACACATGCAGGCTGGGGCGTCCCCATGGGTGTATGTGAAACTTCTTATGGTGTGCGTGGGAGTTTAGTGAGGAGAAAAAGGGGGCCGTTTCCATTGCTGAACCCCAAGGAGTCTGAGAACTCTTGATTTAAAGCTGGACTTCCTGGTTATTATGTGTTAAGAGATGAGAATAGAAACTACATATTTTAACAGTTTGTGTTCTAGTTTATAACATTTAACAATTTAGACATATGGTATATGGACTTGCATTTGAAGTTTTAACCTGGGCCCTGCAAATGTTACAGGCAGGTATGTATGTATCCTATTATTTATAAAGTCCTGCACACCACACAAAATTCCATTTCATTTAAACCGCCTTAAGATGTAGGGGTTGCCTATTTATGAAAATCACTTTAGGGCAACCATGAAATTCCATTATGCTCGGGAAGGCTGGAAAAGGCCAAGGGAAAAAAAACAAGTTCAAAGAAAGGCAATCCATCTAGCGACCTCTTTTCTTCTCTACACAAGCAGAAACACCATCCAAATATCACTGTATGGTGTTTTGTGAAATTGTACATCTATATGTGGAGGTGGAATGAAAAGAGGACATGAGAGCTGGTCTTGTTTAGAACTAACAAAAGGTTACTTCTCTCTTTGTGACATTCATTTGGACTCCCTAAGTGTAGAGCCTTGAATTCAAACTAAGCGTTTCCAACCGAGTGAAGGGTGTCCATCTGCTCCGAATTCCTCTCACTGTCATTGCCATACAAATCATTTAGCAAGAAAACATATACTGTCTTACGCTATCTTTCCTAATACAAAAGATGTGAGTTGATTTAAACTTAACTTTTCAGGAATTTCTGTCTTCTCCTCCCACCCAAATGTGAGCTCTTTGAAGAACAAACTGGGTTCTATAGTTTTCTGTATCCCCTCACTCTCTTCCCTAAGAGTTTGCTCAACAGATATTTATACCTCACTGACTGATGCAATCATTTAGCAAATATTTACTGGATTCTACCATGTGCCAGGCTCTGTGTCAAGCATGAGGGTACAAGATTGAATGGGACACTGGCTAAAAGATAAATGCCTGGCACATAATAGGCACTCAGTAAATGAGAGACTGAGCAGGTGAATGAATAAATGAATGGATGCATCAATGAGTGAATTCTGTACCACAGAACTAAGGAATAATAGCAAGAAAAATGGAATAACCACTTAAGTTATATTAAACCAAAAGTCATCAAAGTAAAAGATGTCAGCCTGTAGAATATCTATGATTCAAGAAAATGTCAGGGACATCCCTGGTGGTGCAGCGGTTAAGAATCCGCCTGCCAGTGCAGGGGACATGAGTTCGAGCCCTGGTCCAGGAAGATCCCACATGCCGTGGAGCAACTAAGCCCGTGTGCCATGACTACTGAGCCTGCGCTCTAGAGCCCGCGAGCCACAACTACTGAGCCCATGCACCACAACTACTGAAGCCCATGCGCCTAGCACCTGCGCTCCGCAACAAGAGAAGCCACCGCAATGAGAAGCCCGCGCACCACAATGAAGAGCAGGCCCCACTCGCCACAACTAGAGGAAGCCAGTGCACAGTAACCAAGACCCAATGCAGCCAAAAATAAAATAAATAAAATAAATAAATTTATATATATATAAAAAGAGTAAACAATTAAAAAGAAAATGTCAAATGTGGGGAAAATAAGAGCAGCCCTAACATTTATACCTCTGGGCCATCTCCGTGGCTATTTTTAGTGTGTGGCTCTGGAATCTTGCAAAGAATTAAACTGATCCACATAAACCAAATATTCTATATAAAGAGTTTGACTAACTCTAACACCCCAACTCTCACTTCTCCCAGATTTAGGGATGAAGAATCTTAGGTGTTGTCAATTCCATAGAAATCAGTATGTACAATAATATTATTGTGAGTTTTTACTGAGGTCTGAAATACTGATATGCTGTGATTGACTTTAATCACAAATTTGCTTCATCAAAAGCAGTAAAATCACCACAGAATTATATTACTCCTTGTCATTTTCCTATATGCAGTATAATATTGAAGTCATAGTTTATTTTCTCCTTACAGTATTGTAAGAAAACCAGATTACCAAGGTAGAAGTTGATCTCTCTTGCAAAGCTACTTATCTTCCTGACATGCAGAGCACCAGCTGATTTCGAACAGAGTTTCACAGCTTTATAAAATAGAACCATATTTGGCCATCAATGAACCAAAATAAAATACCTCTCTAGAAGGATAAAGGAAATCAATATTTACATAAAGAAACTTAATAACAAACCAACCATGGTGTTCAAAGTTTTGTGTCTTTAAAATAGGGCATGCATTATTCATACTGTGAAATCTCAAACCAAAGGTGGAAAGTATGAGTTATCAGCAATATTGTGAGTCTTAAAAACCATTATCTCCTTTGCAGAAGAAAATGAAAGCCACTTTGTTCATCCTATTCCAGGTCGGCATGCTTAACAATGTCACTTAAAGGCAGGAGGGGGACAGCAAGGAAAAAGAAACCTTCCTGAGATCATGAATTCATCTCCTTTCTCAAGAAGAGAAAGAAGCAGTGAGATATTTCCAACGAAGAAAATGTAGGGGCCATTCCCCCACTCCCTAGGAGACAGACCCAGGCACTTGACAAGTTCTAGAAGCAATTCAAAGTGAGGACATGGAGAGAGATTCCTCCACTCCCTATGGAAACATTTCCAAATCTCTCCCTCCATTATCCTTAGACAGGCTCAGTCCATAAACTTTCTAATATTTGGACTGCAAAATGTCTAGAAGACACATAGATATTTTAAAGCAAGTACATGCAAGGAATAGGGAGTTAATGAGAGTGAAATCCATTCTGGCTGAACCAATGTGAGAACTGGGTGAAGCTGAAGTAACCCCACCAGAGCACAAACCCTGTTCAGTCATATTAAGTGTAAGAGCATCTCTATTCTCACATTGTTTTTGGTTTGAACTCAGGCTGAACTGCCTGGAAACCTTCTCTATGTGGATAAGGAGTAGCATCCATTTATTGCCATATTACATGTGCTTAAAAATCCCAGCAATAGGGGCTTCCCTGGTGGCGCAGTGGTTGAGAGTCCGCCTGCCGATGCAGGGGATATGGGTTCGTGCCCCGGTCCGGGAAGATCCCACATGCCGCAGAGTGGCTGCGCCCGTGAGCCATGGCCCCTGAGCCTGTGCGTCCGGAGCCTGTGCTCCGCAACGGGAGAGGCCACAACAGTGAGAGGCCCGCGTACCGCAAAAAAAAAAAAAAAAAAAATCCCAGCAATGTTATCCAGTTACCAATGTTATCTCATCAAGTAGAAATGTCTAATAATTGTTAAAAAAAAAAAAAAAGGAGGAAAGAAAGAAAGGAAGAAAGTATCTTACTAGTGATCTTTCATCTGGCATAAATAAGAGGCTAAGCCCAAATGTCCAAAAAAAGAAAAAGAAAAAAGTCAAATTTGCTGTTTGCAATTTTGTTTGCTTTGCTGAATCCTTGGACTGTTTTTGTTTTTCCAATCCGCTCATACAAACAGTTTATACATGGTCATTCCATGAAACTTTTTGTAGTCATCCAGAAAGAATCAAACATAATTACTACGGTTCCTAGTCTCATGTGTTTGCCCTTCCCAAAAGATTTTCGAAAGTTCAGGAAGAAGAGGGTTGAATTACAGATGAAGAATTTCACCTTCAATACTGAAAAGGAAAGATTTGGGTTTTGCAAACACAGTGAACCCCTTCCTCTACCAAGGGTGGAGCTCAAACCCTCACACTGTTCTTTTACTTGCCCATAAACGCACCACATCTGGAAAATCTTTCTTGGCTGTAGTCCTACTCCATAGGTTTTGTTCATGCATTCCCACACTTTTAGTCAAGAGGCTGTCGGTCACGTACAGTCCACTTTGGCAACAACAAAAATGACTGTTGGAATTCAGTGGCTTCCGCTACCACGACCAAAAATGCTTTCCACTTAATTCATAACAATAGCATTTTGCGCTTATGTATTTGTCTCATCAAAGCACTCTGCCGCCATTAATGAGCTAAATCAGCCTTTGCTATTTTATAATGTCTCACTACAATGAGGTTGCTTTTCTCTGTGGCAGTCACTTGTGTCATGTTGTTTTCTTCTAGCAAACACTGAACTTAACTAATGTAAATTCATTTTTAAATTGTGGGCTCAGAGGAAAATTTTCCTGGAATATATTTTTAATGCTGCATCCTTACTATAACATTACAGGGAGCATTTTAAACTATAAAGACACATAAGTTTTTCAATGTAGTCTTCTCTAAGTACTTGTAATTTATAAAGACCCCCGCAAGTAAATGTGTTGTAACTGCCAGTGATGGAAATGGAAATTGTCTGCTCTGTGAACCCTATTACTATTTATTTGTATACTGTTTAATGATTGGCTTACTGATGAAATACTCCGTCAGTGTACAAGAAAAAGCCGCAGCTGGCAAGGAAACTCTAAATCCTAAATCTGCCATGTTTTAACTCTGCTGTCTCTGCTACTGCTAGACCACTTTTTTTTTGTAATACTGATATGGCAGTTTAATTCAATGATAATTAGATCTATCTGTCTACTGTAAGATATACAAACATATACTTTTCTGCATTCCCCTAGGAAAAAAAGTAAGTTTCATATCATGGACCACTTTTTACAAGTGCTTAATGGCTCATTCCTAGGAATTTGATCTCAAGTGGAAAGGAATGGCTCTCTGAAAATTAGTGTATGCACACTTTCAAGTTTAGACAGAGATGGAATCCTCAAGACCCTAGGTTGAGAAACTCTATAAACATTGGTTGGTTGCCTCCCAACTTCTATTCCCAGCATTCTTGGTAAGGGCCTTCTAATTCCTGTTTGAGGAACTACCATATTCTTCTATTCTTAGCCTTGTACTTAGGCTAGAGTTGCACCTACACCCAGCTCCAAAGGTAGGATTCCTGGCACTTCTGATTGGTTTGGGGATGGGCACATGACCCAGGACTAAGCCAGTCTTAGTTCATCACATCATCTTCAACACAGGGATTAATATAGGGTTGACATTTCATCTATGTTTGTCCAATCAGAGTGAACTTGGGACTTTTCCTGGGAATTCTGATGTAGATTCTCTTTCCTTTGGATGGTATAGTGTGATGATATGAGACTTGAAGCTGCTACAGTCATCTACATCCTTAAGAGAAAAGCCTAGGATATCTTGGGGAGGCCACCGTGTGGAATTTGCAGAGGACTCTGTAGAAAACAGTAGAGACACAGGCAAACCTGGGACCGTGATATTGTTGACTCTGTATTAAATAGGGAGCAGATTGAACTGCTGTAACAAAGAGACTCCAAAAGATACAATTGCTGTTTGAAATTCGTTATCTCCCTCATGTCCATAGGTGGGTGGGTGGGCAAGACTGGTAGGCAGTTTGGGGCTGTGAGGTCATTTAGGAACCCAAGATCTTCCTACCTTGTTGTCCTGTTCCCCTGGAGTACTGACTTCATGTTGCAAGGTAAAAGCTGGTTCACTGCCCTCCCATATCATCCATGTTTCAGCTGCAAGAAAAAAGAAATATAAAGTGGAGGACGTGAAGCTTATTTTAAGGTAGGATTTACCAATTTTAGCTCTATGGATATTTTGGAGGTGATGATTCTTTACTGTTAAGAGCTGTCCTATACATTGTAGGATGTTTAGCAGAATCCCTGGCCTCTACCCACTTAAGGCCCATATCACCTCCCCAAGTTATGACAATCAAAAATCTCCCCAGACATTGCAAAATGTCTGGGGGATGAAATAGCCCCTCCACTGAGAGCCACTGTTTTAAAGATATGCTATGGAGTTCACTTCCATTCACTTCCAATAGCCAAAGTTACTTATTTGGCCATACTGAGTTGTAAGAGAGTCTGGGAGAAATATTTCTAGCTGGATGAAATGGTGCCCAGGTAAAACTTAGGAGTTTCATTGCTAAAAAAAAAAGGAGGGGAGAGAATTCCCTGGCAGTCCAGCGGTTAGGACTCCATGCTCTCACTGCCAAGGGCCCGGGTTCAATCCCTGGTGGAGGAACTAACATCCCGCAAGCTGCACCGCCCAGCCAAAAACAATAAATAAATTTTATACATCTTTTAAAAATAAAAAGAAGGGAGAAAAGGATTTTAGGGGACAATTAATCTTTGCCACACAGCCCTACTTCTGGACTTTTCCACCATATGTGGTGGACTGAAATGAGTTTTCAGTCACTTGAAATTTGGGACCTTACTTGATAAAAGTGCTACTTTCCTCTTCCAACACGATAAGTTGAAATTTACTGAACATTATCCATGGGGTGGGCCGGGGGGAGCGGGAAGGTGAAAGGAATGATACCTAAAGTTACTCAGAAGCTGGGTACTGGCTCAGAAGGGATTGAACAAAACAACTGAAATGAGGCTGTTTCATAACAAGTCTTTGGTTGAAATGGAAAGGCCATGGTTACAAGGGCCCACGGTCACTGTGGTAGTTAAGAAAGAAGACAGTATAATTATGCAAAATTGTCAAGATGAAAACTGCAGGCATCTTGCATTATTCGGCTTTGAACTGCTGCTTTCTAGTTCTCATTGTAAATACAAAAAGCCTTTAGTGGCCCCTTTATATCTCACACAAAAGGATCATTGCTTACAGCCAGCTGTTTTGCAATTCTATTTCTATGAAGTTAGAATAATTGGACATTAGAACTGCCTAAGGGAAGAAGGGGGTGACAGTGTTCTTGGGTATTAAAGTAGAGTATGGAATAGTAATGGAAGGATCCCCCTTGTTACAAGGAGATAGTCTTCCCAGAGTTCATCCTGAAGCCAATAGTTCTGAATTCAAAACACATTTTCCCACAAGAATATTGTTTTTATGTTATTAGATAACCACAGAAGTCCTCCAATACCAGAAAAGAAAGAGATGTATGCTTTGCAATAGTACAAAAGAAAATGCTGCAGGGCAGACAAAGGTTTGTCTGAAGGTTCTGACTGAGAAAATCATCAGTAAAATCTTCAGGGAGGAGGTGACTTTTAAATCACATTTACAATGGGAAAAGAAAGCATCTCAGGCTAAAGGACAGGCAGTTCAAAGACGGGTATTCAGTTCTCTGTGAGGACAAGTGAGTATCGACCAGGAGTGGAGCACAGGGTTTGTGGAAATGAGATGAGGAAGTTAGGATGGGCTGTGAATGCTATGGTAGAGTTTGGAGATTTTTTACGTTGGCAAGTCATTAAAGGCTTTTAATGAGGGAGCTAGTGTGATCAAATGTCATTTTAGCAATTATAAGAAGACTACTTTGGTGTTGATGGCATGGTAGCAAGAGAGATTGGATTTCTGATCTCGAGATGTGGCAACAAGTTAGAGAGAACCAACAAGTGTGACAAGGTGGAGGGAAGTTGGCAGGATGTGGTGGCTTACTCTTCATGGGAGGTGGAAAAGGAGGAATCAAAGATGGCCCCAAATCAGGCTGGACTCATGACACAAGAACAGGCCAACAGGGGAGGTAATGAGCTCAGTAGGTTTCTGTCCCAAGGATAAAAGAGCCGAGGGAGTTATAGTTATGGCCTTATAGTACAGCATGTGGGCTGCACTTACGTTTCTGCAAAGCTCACCCAACATGGTGTCCCTATAATTGAAGGAAAACAACTTACTGAATTTCATACTTAGTTCCAAAGTCTTCCTCCAAGGTTACTCTATGTCCTTTTTTGGGAATGTATCTCTACATGTTGAAACTGCGCCAGGGACACCAGTGTTGGTGAAAACATTACATTCCAGTGCCAGACTCTGTGGCCAGAAGCTGTTTAACTGAGGTGGCAGTAATATTGAAATCATAAGGTTGTACTGCAGGGTGTTTGAGAAAAGAAGTGTAGAGAAAAATCCTATTAAATGTGTGCTAAAATAATATCAAATGTGATTACACTCTAGAGTCTTGGGGCAGATGAAGGGAGAGGAGAAAATAAAGAAGTATCAGTAATGGTCAGAGAGAAAAAGAGGGGACCAAGGGAGAGTTTAGTGGGAAGAGAGCTATCTTAGTCTGGAGATAGATAGACAGACAGACAGGTAGGGCTCTGCTATAACAGAATACCACAGACTGGGTGGCGTAAATAACAAACATTTATTTCTCACAGTTCTGGAGGCTGAAAGCTAGAGATCAGGGTAACAGCATGGTTGGGTTATTAGGGAAGGCTCTCTTCTTCATTTACAACTCTCCTCATTGTATCTTCACATGGCAGAGAGAAAGATCATCTCTCTTATGTCTCTTCTTATAAGACTCCACCCTCCTTTGATTGCCATACCCAACCTCCCCATTTCCATCCCTTCCATAGACAAAGCCATCAAATCAACCGAGCCTTTGTACAGCAAGGTAGACTGTGGAGAAGTCTGGAAAAGCAAGAAAATAGGGGCATATATGTGTCATCACTCTTCTTACTCCCTAACCAAAAGAGGATGGCGGATTCAGTGCATCCAGGGCAGATCAGATGGAGATGAGTGGGATGGGATGCAATGCCTAAAGGACTATGTGTAGGTGGTAGCTCGAGCTAAATATTGGAGCATCAGGGCCAGATCAGACCACTAGGAATTGGTTGTGGGAAGAAATCCTTCAGAAAGAAAACTCCTACCACTTAATGTGAAAAATATATGTGAGGG